>NC_090021.1:1730225-2030225 GCF_037176765.1 Anolis sagrei | reverse complement strand
CCTCTTTTTATGCTTCTTCCCTCCTTCCTTCGCTCCCTTTCTTTCCTTTCCTTTTTTTGCCCTTTTCTCCTTCCTTCTCTACCTCTTTCCTTCCTTTGCTTTTCGCTTCCTTCCTTCTCTCTTTCCTTCTTTCCTTCCCTCCCTCTTTTTATGCTTCTTCCCTCCTTCCTTCGTTCCCTTTCTTTTCTTTCCTTTTTTTTTGCCCTTTTCTCCTTCCTTCTCTACCTCTTTCCTTCCTTTGCTTTTCGCTTCCTTCCTTCTCTCTTTCCTTCTTTCCTTCCCTCCCTCTTTTTATGCTTCTTCCCTCCTTCCTTCGTTCCCTTTCTTTCCTTTCCTTTTTTTTGCCCTTTTCTCCTTCCTTCTCTACCTCTTTCCTTCCTTTGCTTTTCGCTTCCTTCCTTCTCTCTTTCCTTCTTTCCTTCCTTCTCTCCCTCTTTCCTTCCTTTCCTTATTTCTTTCCTTCTTTCCTTCTCTACCTCTTTCTTTCCTTCCCCTTTTTATTTTCCTTCCTCTTGCTCTCCTTTCTTCCTTCTCTACCTTTCCTTCCTTCCTTAGTTCTTTGCTTCCATACTTCCTTCTCTCTTCCCTTCTTTCCTTCCCTCCCTCTTTTTATGCTTCTTCCCTCTTTCCTTCGCTCCCTTTCTTTCCTTTCCTTTCCTTTTTTTTTGCCCTTCTCTCCTTCCTTCTCTACGTCTTTCCTTCCTTTGCTTTTCGCTTCCTTCCTTCTCTCTTTCCTTCTTTCCTTCCCTCCCTCTTTTTATGCTTCTTCCCTCCTTCCTTCGCTCCCTTTCTTTCCTTTCCTTCTGCCCTTCTCTCCTTCCTTCTCTACCTCTTTCCTTCCTTTGCTTTCCGCTTCCTTCCTTCTCTCTTTCCTTCTTTCCTTCCCTCCCTCTTTTTATGCTTCTTCCCTCCTTCCTTCGCTCCCTTTCTTTCCTTTCCTTTTTTTCTGCCCTTCTCTCCTTCCTTCTCTACCTCTTTCCTTCCTTTGCTTTTCGCTTCCTTCCTTCTCTCTTTCCTTCTTTCCTTCCCTCCCTCTTTTTATGCTTCTTCCCTCCTTCCTTCACTCCCTTTCTTTCCTTTCCTTTTTTCTGCCCTTCTCTCCTTCCTTCTCTACCTCTTTCCTTCCTTTGCTTTTTGCTTCCTTCCTTCTCTCTTTCCTTCTTTCCTTCCCTCCCTCTTTTTATGCTTCTTCCCTCCTTCCTTCGCTCCCTTTCTTTCCTTTCCTTTTTTTCTGCCCTTCTCTCCTTCCTTCTCTACCTCTTTCCTTCCTTTGCTTTTCGCTTCCTTCTCTCTTTCCTTCTTTCCTTCCCTCCCTCTTTCTATGCTTCTTCCCTCCTTCCTTCGCTCCCTTTCTTTCCTTTCCTTTTTTTCTGCCTTTCTCTCCTTCCTTCTCTACCTCTTTCCTTCCTTTGCTTTTCGCTTCCTTCCTTCTCTCTTTCCTTCTTTCCTTCCCTCCCTCTTTTTATGCTTCCTCCCTCCTTCCTTCACTCCCTTTCTTTCCTTTCCTTTTTTTCTGCCCTTCTCTCCTTCCTTCTCTACCTCTTTCCTTCCTTTGTTTTCGCTTCCTTCCTTCTCTCTTTCCTTCTTTCCTTCCCTCCCTCTTTTTATGCTTCTTCCCTCCTTCCTTCGCTCCCTTTCTTTCCTTTCCTTTTTTTCTGCCCTTCTCTCCTTCCTTCTCTACGTCTTTCCTTCCTTTGCTTTTCGCTTCCTTCCTTCTCTCTTTCCTTCTTTCCTTCCCTCCCTCTTTTTATGCTTCTTCCCTCCTTCCTTCGCTCCCTTTCCTTTTTTTCTGCCCTTCTCTCCTTCCTTCTCTACCTCTTTCCTTCCTTTGCTTTTCGCTTCCTTCCTTCTCTCTTTCCTTCTTTCCTTCCTTTCCTTTTTTCTGTCCTTCTTTCTCTACCTTGAAGAGGGAATACCATAAAAACACAATCCAAAGCAGAAGAGAAAACTGGCTGAAGAAGACTCTCTCTCCATGGACAGCTCCTGGGAAAAATTGAGAGCCAAATTGAGAAGGAAAAAACATGGCTGTGGCTCACAAATGGGACTCTGAAAAAGGAAACAAAGGAGGGCCTGATTCTGGCAGACCAAGAACAAGCCATTCGAACCAATGCTATCAGAGCCAGAACTGAAAAGTCAACAACAGATCCCAAGTGCAGACTCTGCAAAGAAGCAGATGAAACCATCGATCCCATCCTGAGCTGCTGCAAGAAGATCACGGACAGACTCCAAGCAGAGGCACAACACCCTTGCTCAGATGATTCATTGGGACTCATGCCACAAACACCATCTGCCTGCGACAAAGAACTGGTGGGATCACAAGCCGGAAAATGAACACATCAAACTCCTCCGGGACTTCCGAATTCAGACAGACAGAGTTTTGGAGCACAACACTCCTGACCTCACGATAGTGTTAAAAAACAAAGTATGGATTGTCGATGTCGCAATCCCAGGCGACAGCATGATTGCAGAGAAGGAACTGGAAAAGCTGACACGCTATGAGGATTTAAAGCAGTGGTTCTCAACCTTCCTAATGGCGTGACCCCTTAATACAGTCCCCCATGTTGTGGTGACCCCCCAACCATAACACTGTTTTTGTTGCTACTTCATAACGGTCATTTTACTACTGTTATACATCATAATGTAAATACCCGATATGCAGAATGCATTTTCATTCACTGGACCAAACTGGGCACAACTACCCAATGCACCTACATGTAAATGCTAGTGGGGTTGGGGGAGGATTGATTATGTAATTTGGGAGTTGTAGTTGCTGGGATTTATAGTTCACCTACAATCAAAGAGCATTCTGAACTCCACCAGCGATGGATTCGAACCTAATTTGCCACACAGAACTCCCATGACCAATGGAAAACACTGGAAAGGTTTGGTGGGTATTGACCTTGAGTTCAAGCCGATATAGGAAGTAGTTGTGTTGTGGTTAAGTTCAAAGGTTGTGGTTAAGAGCATTCTGAACTCCACCAACGATGGACCTGAACCAAACTTGGCACACAGGACTCCCCCAACTAACAGAAAACACTTTGGAGTTGTAGTTCACCTATATCCAGAGAGCACTGTGGACTCACGCAATGCTGGATCAGAACCAAACTTGGCACAAATACTCAAAATGTGCAAATGTGAACACTGGTGGAGCCTGGGGAAAATAGACCTTGACTTTTGGGAGTTGTAATTGCTAGGATTTATAGTTCATTACAATCAAAGAACATTCCGAACTCCAACGATAGAATTGGCTCAAACTTCCCACATGGAATCCCCATGACCATCAGAAAATACTGTGTTTTCTGATGGTCTTTGGCGACCCCTCTGACACCCCTTCGCGACCCCCTCAGGGGTCCCGACCCCCAGGTTGAGAAACACTGATTTAAAGATTGAACTGCAAAGACTCTGGCACAAGCCAGTCAAGGGGGTCCCAGTGGTGATCGGCACACTGGGTACAGTGCCTCAAGACCTTGGCCTGCACTTAAACACAATCGGCGCTGACCAAATCCCCACCTGCCAGCTGCAAAAGGCCACCTTACTGGGATCTGCACGCATTATTCGGCGATACATCACACAGCCCTAGACACTTGGGAAGGGTCCGACGTGTGATCCAATTCAACAGCCAGCAGAGTGTCTGCTGTGGACTCATCTTGATGTGTTTCAAATAATAATAATAATAATAATAATAATAATAATAATGTTCGACTTGTGATTTTGTGATACGAAATCCAGCATATAGATCTCCTTTGCTGTGACGTGCTGTGGTTTTGTGTCAAAAAAAATAATAGAATTATGGAAAATATAGACCCCTGCCTGATTCCACAGCAAGTTGGCTTCAGAAAAGGCAAAAGCTGCACATCGCAAGTGCTGAACCTGACTCAGCACATAGAAGATGGCTTTGAAAGGCAGCAGATCACAGGAGCTGTCTTCATAGACCTGTCAGCGGCTTATGAGACTGTGAACCATCGCTGCCTCCTCCTGAGAAAAATGTGTAATATCACAAAGGACAACCACCTCACCCGCCTCATAGGAAACCTGCTACAAAACAGGAGCTTTTTTGTTGAGGTCCAGGGCCAGAGAAGCAGATGGCGGAAACAGAAGAACGGCCTGCCTCAGGGGAGCGTGCTTGCTCCATCCATGTTCGACATCTACACAAATGACCAGCCACTGCCAGAAGGGACAGAGAGCTTCATCTATGCTGATGATCATGCCATCACCACTCAAGCAGGGAGCTTTGGGATGGTAGAACAGAAGCTTTCTGAAGCTCTAGGTGCCCTTACTGCCTATTACAGGGGAAACCAACTGATCCCCAACCCATCTAAAACACAGACATGTGCCTTTCATCTCAAGAACAGACAAGCATGCCGAGCTCTGAGGATTACCTGGGAAGGAATCCCACTGGAGCATTGCAGCGCACCCAAATCCCTGGGAGTCACTCTGGACCGTGCTCTGACCTACAAGAAGCACTGCCTGAACATCAAGCCAAAAGTGGGTGCTAGAAACAATATCATACGAAAGCTGACTGGCACAACCTGGGGATCACAACCAGACACAGTGAAGACATCTGCCCTTGCGTTGTGCTACTCTGCTGCTGAGTATGCATGCCCAGTGTGGAACACATCTCACCACACTAAAACAGGGGATGTGGCTCTTAATGAGACATGCCGCATCATCATGGGGTGTCTGCGCCCGACACCACTGGAGAAATTACACTGCTTAGCCGGTATTGCACCACCTGACATCCGCCGGGAAGTAGCAGCCAATAGTGAAAGGACCAAGGCAGAGACATCTCCAGCTCATCCCCTGTTTGGGTATCAGCCAGCATGTCAACGACTTAAATCCAGACATAGTTTTCTAAGATCTACAGAGACACTCGCTGGAACACCTCAGCAAGCGAGAGTCCAAAAGTGGCAGGCTCAAACCCAGCACCTCAACCAATGGCTGATACCAAATGAGAGACTCCCTCCTGGGCACACACAAGACTGGGCGACTTGGAAGGTGCTGAACAGACTGCGCTCTGGCACCACGAGATGCAGAGCCAACCTTCAGAAATGGGGCTACAAAGTGGAATCCTCGACATGCGAGTGTGGGGAAGAGCAAACCACTGACCACCTGCTGTAATGCAACCTGAGCCCTGCCACATGCACGATGGAGGACCTTCTTGCAGCAACACCAGAGGCACTCCAAGGGGACAGACACTGCTCAATGGACATTTATTCCACTACCAAACTCACAAGTTGTGTATTTTCTCTGTTTGTTTGCTTTGTTCTGTTAGAAATGTAATGTAATTGACTGGCTGCCCTGACACGAGAAATAAAAAGTAAAATAATAACCATAATTGTTATCTACCCGCCTCTCCTTTTGGCTCAAGGCAGAGCACAGCATAGTTAATTAAATGCATATATAAAACCACCTGCTAAAATGTAGTTAAAAAGCATTGCACAACAGCCTATAGTTAATGAGACACATATTAAAATGCATGAGACCTATTGTCAAAATGCAATAAACAAAGGACGTAGCCGTAGGAAGTAGAAGCCTACTGTGGATAGAACCGTACTATGGATTGATGCCAATCGTAAAATTCTAGAGCCAGAAGGGTCTCCCAGATGCCATCTAGTCCAACCCCCTTCTTCGGCCATTTTGCAGGAAGGCACAACTAAAGCATATGCAGCAGATGGCCATCCAGCCTCCATAGAAACTAGGAGACTCCACCAGAACATGGCCACCTGATGCCGAGAACATTTGGCTGCTCCCAACCACCAAATGTTCTGGGATTAGAGAACATGTACTTGGCAACTTTGGCAAGGTTTTTAATCAGATTTAAGGATCTTAACTGTTCATTCTCAATGCCGTCAGCGTTTAATTCTATTTTGATGTTTGTATGTTTTTGAGCTATAATTGCAGAGTTTTGCTTTTACTGGAAGCTGCTCTGAGTCTGTATAACGTTATATCTGTATAAGGACCAAGTAGTAACAGTAAGAACTGGGAGAACAAGCCCTATGAGGAGCGGCTTAAAGAGCTGGGCATGTTTAGCCTGAAGAAGAGAAGGCTGAGAGGAGAGGAGACTAGGACATAATGGAACAATGGCTTCAAACTACAAGAGAGGAGATTCCACCTGAACATGAGGAAGAATTTCCTGACTGTGAGAGCCGTTCAGCAGTGGAACTCTCTGCCCCGGAGTGTGGTGGAGGCTCCTTCTTTGGAAACTTTTAAGCAGATGCTGAATGGCCATCTGTCAGGGGTGATTTGAATGCAATTTTCCTACTTCTTGCCAGAATGGGGTTGGACTGGATGGCCCATAGGTTCCCTTCCATCTCTAGGATTCTATGACAATAGCTTTGTAAACAATCATCTTGGTCTCCCTAGGTAAAGGTAAAAGGTTGTCCCCTGACATTAAGTCCAGTCGTCTCCGACTCTGGGACTCTGGTGCTCATCTCCATTTCTACGATGAAGAGCCAGCGTTGTCCATAGACACCTCCAAGGTCCCGTGGCCAGCATGACTGCATGGAGCACTGTTACCTTCCCACCGGAGCCGTACCTATTGATCCACTCACATTTGCATGTTTTCGAACTGCTAGGTTGGCAGAAGCCTTGGTCTCCCTACAAAGATCCCAATCATCATCATCATCATCATCATCATCATCATCATCATCATCATCATCTTTAATTACTTATTAATCGCCCTCCATCCGAGATGCTCCAGGCGATTTACATTGCAGAAATTATACAGGATAAAACACGTCCTCAAACACTGTCTGCTTCATTCAGAAAAATGCTGGACTTGCAGAGCTCAGACAGCACTTCTATTGCAGTGTCAATGTTGAATTTTGTGGAGGTGGCTGCCAAGGGAGCGGAAATAGTCAACGTTTTCTAATGTTACACCATTAAGCTGTATTTCTGGCATTGCAGAGAATTGACTGGTGCTTTCTGCAGGTAGAGGAGCATTTGAGAGGCCAAGCTTTTCGTACGCTTCTGCAAAGAATCCTAGAATCCAAGAGTTGGAAGAGACCTCCTGGGCCATCCAGTCCAACCCCATTCTGCCAAGAAGCAGGAAAATTGCATTCAAATCACCCCTGACAGATGGCCATCCAGCCTCTGCTTAAAAGCTTCCAAAGAAGGAGCCTCCACCACACTCCGGGGCAGAGAGTTCCACTGCTGAACGGCTCTCACAGTCAGGAAGTTCTTCCTCATGTTCAGATGGAATCTCCTTTCTTGTAGTTTGAAGCCATTGTTCCATTGTTCCATCCTAGTCTCCAAGGAAGCAGAAAACAAGCTTGCTCTCTCCTCCTCCCTGTGGCTTCCTCTCACATATTTATTATACATGGCTATCATATCTCCTCTCATCCTTCTCTTCTTCATGCTAAACATGCCCAGCTCCTTAAGCCATCTGTCAGGGGTGATTTGAATGCAATATTCCTGCTTCTTGGCAGAATGGGGTTGGACTGGATGGCCCAGGAGGTCTCTTCCAACTCTTTGATTCTACGATTAAGCCGCTCCTCATAGGGCTTGTTCTCCAGACCCTTGATCCTTTTAGTCGCCCTCCTCTGGGCACATTCCACCTGGTCAACATCTCTTTTGAAAGGTGTTCAGAGTGGCTTGTAGGTCTTCCTCTGAATGAGCACAGACTATGTTATCATCAGCATATTGGAGTTCTAAGGAAGACACAACCGCCTTTGACATCCAGCCTCTGTTTTAAGTCTCAGGGTTCCCATATTGTTCAGATTCCGGTTGGAAATATATCCTGCACTCCGCTATGGTCAGGAGACTGGGATGCAACAGAGCCACGGAACCAAATTGCAGGAAAAAGGGATTGCTCCTAAACATTAGGAAGAACTTGTTGGTGGACAGAGCTGTTTGAGAGAGAATATGCTTCTGCCTGGGAATCCATTGGAGTCTCCTTTTTGGGAGAGGGGGGGTTAAGCAAAAGTCAGATGTCCATCTGTTGAGAAGACTTTGATGGTATCTTCTCTGGAAGCTTTTAAACAGAGGCTGGATGGCCATCTGTCAGGGATTACTTGAATGCAATATTCCTGCTTCTTGGCAGAATGGGGTTGGACTGGATGGCCAACTTTATGATTCTATGATTCCTGTGTGGCAGAAGAAAGGGTCTGGACGAATGGCCTTTGGGAACCTCTCCCAACTCTTTGTTGTTGTTCATTCGTTCAGTCGTCTCCAACTCTTCGTGACCTCCCGGACCAGCCCACGCCAGAGCTCCTTGTCGGCCGTCACCACCCCCAGCTCCTTCAAGGTCAGTCCAGTCACTTCAAGGATGCCATCCATCCACCTTGCCCTTGGTCGGCCCCTCTTTCTTTTTCCTTCCACTTTCCCCAGCATCATTCCCTTCTCTAGGCTTTCCTGTCTCCTCATGATGTGGCCAAAGGACTTCCACTCTGTCTCTAGTCTCCTTCCCTCCAGTGAGCAGCCGGGCTTTCTTTCCTGGAGGATGGACTGGTTGGATCTTCTCGCAGTCCAAGGCACTCTCAGCACTTTCCTCCAACACCACAGCTCAAAAGCATCGATCTTCCTTCGCTCCAGCTCTCACATCCGTAGGTGACTACAGGGAAGACCATGGCTTGGACTAGGCAATGGATCTTGGTTGCCAGTCTGATGTCTCTACTCTTGACTATTTTATCGAGACTGGACATTGCTCTCCTCCCAAGAAGGAAGCGTCTTCTGATTTCCTGGCCACAGTCTGCATCTGCACTCATCTTTGCGCCCAGAAATACAAACCCTGTCACGGCCTCCACGATTTCTCCCTGTATTTTCCAGTTGTCAATCATTCTTGTTGCCATAATCTTGGTTTTTTTGACGTTTAGCTGCAACCCGGCTTTTGCGCTTTCTTCTTTCACCTTGATTAGAAGGCTCCTCAGCTCCTCCTCGCTTTCGGCCATCAGAGTGGTGTCATCTGCATATCTGAGGTTGTTAATGTTTCTTCCAGCCATTTCCACCCCAGCTTTGCATTCCTCAAGCCCCGCACATCCTCGCATGATGTGTTCTGCATACAGGTTAAAAAGGTTGGGTGAGAGGATGCAGCCTTGCCGGACGCCTTTCCCAATCTGGAACCCGTCTCCTGTTCCGTGGTCAGTTCTGACTGTTGCTCTTTGGTCCTTGGACAGATTCCTCAGGAGAGAGGGAAGGGGGCTTGGGATGCCCATCCCACCAAGAACTTGCTACCATTTAATATGATCCACACACTCTCAACTCTTAAGATCCTACGATTTCTAAAGAAAGCCAGGCCCGCTCTTCTCATTCCTCCAAGCTGCAAGGAATGTGAGAATGCTATGTGAGAATGTATCTGGGTGCAACCAACTTTGCAGAGCAAACGGAGGTGGGGAGGGGTCTTCCCGGCAGGAAATGCATCCAAAGCCACAGATAAGGAGCCATTGGTGCTGTGTGGGCTCCTTATCTCGGGATGTAAACAACCAGCAAGCATCCCTCCCTTGGAGAGGCCAGACTGACCACTAGGTTGCAAAACCCAACGTTGCAAAGCGGGGCTCGACCCCATTCCTGTGCCTCTGTCTCCTTATGCAAATCAATGTAATCAACATCTAACTTATACACAGATAACATCAACTAACTATGAATTATGATGACAATGAATGCCTTGCCCAAAGTAATTTTCCAAGTTCTGCCTATGGAAAAAAAACCCGAAGGGGGATTTATAGCGGCAGATTAAATGCTGGAGAGGAGCCACATGCCTTCCCAAGGAGGGAACTAGAATTACGCACAGAAATGGACTCTGGACCCTTAAGACTGACCGCCATGCACAACTGACCGCTGTTCCCTTGAGCTGCAAGGAAAGGGGCAGCAAGTCGGGGCAAAACCTCTTCAGTGCAAAATCCTCAGTTTCTGAACCCAGGAGGTAGGCTGTTAGGAATTGTGGGAGTTGGAGTCCAAAACACCTGGAGGGCCAACGTTTGCCCAGGCCTGCTCCGCACTGTATTGTATGCAATGTCCGTTCTGTTGGCAATTACACTGTCCTGACATCCACCCAGCCAGGTGAATAAAACCTTTGCTACTGCCTTCAGACTCAGTGGCTTGGTTAGGTAAACCCTCATCCCAACTTGGGGGACACGGAAAGAGCCAACAGGAAATTGAAAGTCACCGGGGAAGGTCAAGAGCTTGAACACTGTTTCCATTCTAAATAAGTATTGTGTATACCTAAATTGTTGTAAACCGCTCTGAGTCGCCTAAGGGCTGAGAAGAGCGGTATACAAATAAAGTAAATTAATAATAAATAAGTAAATAAGTAAATATCTCGGTGTCACCTTAGATCGAACACTAGCATATAGGAAACACTGCTTGAACACCAGGCACAAAGTAGCTGCACACAATAACATCCTGCGGAAACTTACTGGCAGCACATGGGGTGCAGGCCCACAATTAGGAAGAACATCAGCCCTGGCCTTGTCTGACTCAACTGCTGAGTATGCCTGCCCTGTTTGGCACAAGTCTGCCCATGAAAAGCAGGGGAACACAGCATTGAATGAAACATGCAGAATAATCACAGGATGTCTTAAACCTACACCTCTTGATAAATTCTCATTGAATGAAACATGCAGAATAATCACAGGATGTTTTAAACCTACACCTGTTGATAGAATCTACAAGCTAGTTGGCATTGCGCCCCCCCCCCCCCGAAGTGCAATGCGAAGTTGCTGCTAAATGTGAGAGAAATAAGGTCGAATACTGTGAAAGCCACCCACTGCATGGCTACCAGTCTCCTCCCAGTAGACTCAAATCAAGGGAAACCTTTATGGGGGAACGACCACTCCATGCAAACCAGGTGAACATAGCACTGAATGAAACATGCAGAATAATCACAGGATGTCTTAAACCTACACCTGTTGATAAACTCTACAAGTTAGCTGGCACTGCCCCCCCCCCCCCGATGTGCGATGGGAGGTTGCTGCTAAATGTGAGAGAAATAAGGTCGAATACTGTGAAAGCCACCCACTGCATGGCTACCAGTCTCCTCCCAGTAGACTCAAATCAAGGGAAAGCTTTATGGGAACGACCACTCCATGCAAACCAGGTGAACATAGCATTGAATGAAACATGCAGAATAATCACAGGATGTCTTAAACCTACACCTGTTGTTAAACTCTACAAGCTAGATGGCATTGCCCCCCCCCCCCGATGTGCGATGGGAAGTTGCTGCTAACTACGAGAGAAATAAGGTTGAACACTGTGTAAGCCACCCACTACACGGCTACCAGCCCCCTCCCAGTAGACTCAAATCAAGGGAAACCTTTATGAGAACTACCACTCCATGCAAACCAGGTGAACATTGAATGAAACTTGCAGAATAATCACAGGATGTCTTAAACTTTCACCTCTTGATAAACTCTCATTGAATGAAACATGCAGAATAATCACAGGATGTTTTAAACCTTCTCCTGTTGATAAACTCTCATTGAATGAAACTTGCAGAATAATCACAGGATGTTTTAAACCTTCTCCTGTTGATAAACTCTCATTGAATGAAACATGCAGAATAATCACAGGATGTTTTAAACCTTCTCCTGTTGATAAACTCTCATTGAATGAAACTTGCAGAATAATCACAGGATGTTTTAAACCTTCTCCTGTTGATAAACTCTCATTGAATGAAACTTGCAGAATAATCACAGGATGTTTTAAACCTTCTCCTGTTGATAAACTCTCATTGAATGAAACATGCAGAATAATCACAGGATGTTTTAAACCTTCTCCTGTTGATAAACTCTCATTGAATGAAACTTGCAGAATAATCACAGGATGTTTTAAACCTTCTCCTGTTGATAAACTCTCATTGAATGAAACATGCAGAATAATCACAGGATGTTTTAAACCTTCTCCTGTTGATAAACTCTCATTGAATGAAACTTGCAGAATAATCACAGGATGTTTTAAACCTTCTCCTGTTGATAAACTCTCATTGAATGAAACTTGCAGAATAATCACAGGATGTTTTAAACCTTCTCCTGTTGATAAACTCTCATTGAATGAAACATGCAGAATAATCACAGGATGTTTTAAACCTTCTCCTGTTGATAAACTCTCATTGAATGAAACATGCAGAATAATCACAGGATGTTTTAAACCTTCTCCTGTTGATAAACTCTCATTGAATGAAACTTGCAGAATAATCACAGGATGTTTTAAACCTTCTCCTGTTGATAAACTCTCATTGAATGAAACTTGCAGAATAATCACAGGATGTTTTAAACCTTCTCCTGTTGATAAACTCTCATTGAATGAAACATGCAGAATAATCACAGGATGTTTTAAACCTTCTCCTGTTGATAAACTCTCATTGAATGAAACTTGCAGAATAATCACAGGATGTTTTAAACCTTCTCCTGTTGATAAACTCTCATTGAATGAAACATGCAGAATAATCACAGGATGTTTTAAACCTTCTCCTGTTGATAAACTCTCATTGAATGAAACTTGCAGAATAATCACAGGATGTTTTAAACCTTCTCCTGTTGATAAACTCTCATTGAATGAAACTTGCAGAATAATCACAGGATGTTTTAAACCTTCTCCTGTTGATAAACTCTCATTGAATGAAACTTGCAGAATAATCACAGGATGTTTTAAACCTTCTCCTCTTGATAAACTCTCATTGAATGAAACTTGCAGAATAATCACAGGATGTTTTAAACCTTCTCCTGTTGATAAACTCTCATTGAATGAAACATGCAGAATAATCACAGGATGTTTTAAACCTTCTCCTGTTGATAAACTCTCATTGAATGAAACTTGCAGAATAATCACAGGATGTTTTAAACCTTCTCCTGTTGATAAACTCTCATTGAATGAAACTTGCAGAATAATCACAGGATGTTTTAAACCTTCTCCTGTTGATAAACTCTCATTGAATGAAACATGCAGAATAATCACAGGATGTTTTAAACCTTCTCCTGTTGATAAACTCTCATTGAATGAAACATGCAGAATAATCACAGGATGTCTTAAACCTTCACCTGTTGATAAACTCTCATTGAATGAAACATGCAGAATAATCACAGGATGTTTTAAACCTTCTCCTGTTGATAAACTCTCATTGAATGAAACATGCAGAATAATCACAGGATGTTTTAAACCTTCTCCTGTTGATAAACTCTCATTGAATGAAACATGCAGAATAATCACAGGATGTCTTAAACCTTCACCTGTTGATAAACTCTCATTGAATGAAACATGCAGAATAATCACAGGATGTTTTAAACCTTCTCCTGTTGATAAACTCTCATTGAATGAAACTTGCAGAATAATCACAGGATGTTTTAAACCTTCTCCTGTTGATAAACTCTCATTGAATGAAACTTGCAGAATAATCACAGGATGTTTTAAACCTTCTCCTGTTGATAAACTCTCATTGAATGAAACATGCAGAATAATCACAGGATGTTTTAAACCTTCTCCTGTTGATAAACTCTCATTGAATGAAACATGCAGAATAATCACAGGATGTCTTAAACCTTCACCTGTTGATAAACTCTCATTGAATGAAACATGCAGAATAATCACAGGATGTTTTAAACCTTCTCCTGTTGATAAACTCTCATTGAATGAAACATGCAGAATAATCACAGGATGTTTTAAACCTTCTCCTGTTGATAAACTCTCATTGAATGAAACATGCAGAATAATCACAGGATGTCTTAAACCTTCACCTGTTGATAAACTCTCATTGAATGAAACATGCAGAATAACCACAGAATGTCTTAAACCTACAACTGTTGATAAACTCAACAAGCTACCTGGCATTGCCCCAGGCAGTATATAAATACTGTAAATAAACAAATAAATACATTTTGGTACGAAATAAACAAATCCCAACCTGTGACCTTCTTTCCACATATGCGTCCATGCGTATGGATCTACACACCGTGGAACCAATGCGGTTTGCACACTGCTCGAACCACCAAGGTCCAATACTATGGAAGGTATAGTTTCGTAAGGCCTCCTCATCAAGTGCCTTACCAAATGACTACAGTTTCCATGATTCCTCATAGCCTTGAGCCATGGGGCTGTCAAAATGCATTCATTCCACAGTGAAAATGTGCTTTTGTGAAGGACTACAAAACCCATCCTTCTTCCTCCTCCTCCCTCAGCCGACTTGTACTGCTTTCCTTTCCCCCATTCCCTTGGACTACATCTCCCATGGTCCACAGCCACCAGTGCCAGCCTTGTGCTCACCAGAGTTCTTGCTGCGATGGGGGATGATCGGCATCGCGGTGCGGCTCATCCATGCCAGATGGTGGATAGAGAAGGGTGAATAACAACACCCATCATCCCTGTTGAGACCCGCTGTTCAGTAAAGTGCTGTAGAGCTAGCACTGCTGGCTGTGAAGCATGGGAGTTGTAGTCCAATGACAGGGAAGTAATGCTGTGCGGTTAAGTGAGGGAGGACGGTGGGAGCTGTAGTCCTGAGGAGTAAGGCGATGGTTTGGGGGTGATGAGAACTGTAGTGATAGCTGAGGATGCTGGGATATGCAGTCCTCCACGCCTAGAGCTTTGATGTGGAACATGTGAGGTGTAGTCAGGAAGGAAGTGATGGAGAATGGTGGGAGGTGTACTCCTATGCAGCAGTAAGGCAAAGTGGGGAGGATGGGAGCTGCAGTTAGACACACATGAGATGTTTGGGGATGTTGGGAGCTGTAGCCCTCACCTAGGGCTTTAATGTGGAGCATGGGAGGTATAGTCGGGAAGGGAGTGGTGGAGGATGATGGGAGGTGTAGTCCTAGG
The DNA here is from genome assembly GCF_037176765.1 of Anolis sagrei. Taxonomy (NCBI): domain Eukaryota; kingdom Metazoa; phylum Chordata; class Lepidosauria; order Squamata; family Anolidae; genus Anolis; species Anolis sagrei. The sequence goes on along the minus strand of NC_090021.1, from coordinate 2,015,486 downwards.
CAGCAGTTAAGGCAAAGTGGGGAGGATGGAAGCTGCAGTGAGACACACTTGAAGTGGGTGAGGATGATGGGAGTTGTAGACCTTGCCTAGGGCTTTGATGTGGAGCATGGGAGGTGTAGTCCAGAAGGGATGGGAGTGAGTGAAGGAGGATGGGAGGTGTAGTCCTCTCGTAGGGCTTTGATGTGGAGCATGGGAAGCGTTGTCCAGAAGGAAGTGAGTGAGAGGACGATGTGAGGTGTAGTCCTCACCTAGGTCTTTGATGTGGAAAATGGGAGATGTAGTTGGGAAAGGAGTCGTGGAAGGTGATGGGAGGTGTAGTCCTAGACAGCAGTAAGGTAAAGTGGGGAGGACAGGAGCTGTACTGAGATATACATGAGGTGGGTGAGGAAGATGGGAATTATAGTCCTCGCCTAGGGAGTGAGTGAAGGAGGATGATGAGAGGTGTAGTCCTCGCCTAGCGCTTTGATGTGGAGCATGGGAGGTGTAGTCCAGAAGGGATGGGAGTGGAGGAGGATGGGAGGTGTAGTCCTTGCCTAGGGCTTTGATGTGGAACATGGGAAGTGTAGTCCAGAAGGAATGGAAGTGGGTGAAGGATGATGGGTGGTATAGTCCTTGCCTAGGGCTTTGATGTGGAGCATGGGAAGTGTAGTCCAGAAGGGATGGAAGTGGGTGAAGGAGGAGGATGGGAGTTATAGTCCTTGCCTAGGGCTTTGATGTGGAGCATGGGAGGTGTAGTCCAGAAGGGATGGGAGTGAGTGAAGGAGGATGATGGGAGGTGTCGTCCTAGGCAGCAGTTGTGGCAAAGTGGGGAGGATGGGAGCTACAGTGAGAGGCAGATCTGGTGGGTGAGGATGATGGGAGTTGTAGTCCTCATGCTGTGGAGCATGGGAGGTGCAGTCCAGATGGGAATGAGGGAGGGTGATGGGAGGTGTAGTCCCAGGCAGCAGGAGCAAGGTCAAAGGGAAAGGGTGAGGCCAGATGGAAGGGGGGAGGATGGGAGTTGTAGTTCACATCTCCCTTGGTGAATGGGGATGCTGGGTGCTGGAGTGTTGCCTCCCCTGCAGTGTTGCTCACCTTGTACTTGTCGAAGCCGGCCAGCTGGTCAGCGCTCACGTACTCGTAGCCGGCCATGGCCCCCTCCTGCCCTTCCTTCCCTCTCAAGGAAGACTCAGGAGAAGGAGAAGCAGAAGGAAAACGCCCGCGCGGCTCCCGCGTGTCCCTCGGCGGCGCCCGTACTCCGCCCTGCCCGCCTCCCGCTCGCAGGCCCAGATCAGCCCACACGTGACGTCACCCGCGACGCCGCCGACGCTCTGACGCTGACGCTCTCTCTCTCTCTCTCTCTCCCGCCTCCGCCCGCCGGCGCCATCTTGGGAGAGGCACGACAGGCAGGGGAAGGGAGGCCACGCCCACCCCCGTGACGTCAGCGTATTTATCCTAGAAAGGAAGAAGGGAGGGAAGGAGGGAAGGAATTAAAGATGGAAGGAAAGAAATAAAGAAAAAAGAAAAAAAAAGAAAGAAGAAGGGAAGGAAAGAAGGAAGGAAGGAAATAAAAAAGTAGGGAGGGAAAGAAGGAAGGAAGGAAGGAAGGAAAAAGGAAGGAATAAAAGAAGGAAAAAAGAAGGAAAGATGGAAGAAATTAAAGATGGAAGGAAAGAAGGAAGGAAATAAAAAGTAGGGAGGGAAAAAAGGAAGGAGGAAAAAGAAGGAAGAAGGGAAAGAAAAGGAAAAAAGGAGGAAAGAAGGAAAAAAAGGAGGAAAGATGGAAGGAAAGAAAGATTGAAGGAAGGAAAAAAGGAAGGGGGAAGGAAAGAAGGAAGGAAGGAATTAGGAAAGGAAAGAAGGAAAAAGAAAGGAGGAGGAAAAGAAAGAAAAAGTAGGGAGGGAAAGAAGGAAGGAAGGAAAAAGAAGGAAGAATGGAAAGAAAGAAAAAGGAATGAAAGAAGGAAAAAAGGAAAGAAAGATGGAAGGGAAGAAGGAAAAAAGGAAGGAGGGAAGGAAAGGAGGAAGGAAGGAAGGAAAAAGAAGGAAGAAGGGGAATAAAGAAAGAAGGAGGGAAGGAAAGAGGGAAGGAGGGAAGGAAAAAAGGAACGGATTAAAGATGGAAGAAATTAAGGAAGGGAAGAAGGAAAAAAGAAGGAAGGAAGGAAGAAAAGAAAAAAGTAGAGAGGGAAAGAAGGAAGGAAAGATGGAAGAAAGGAATTATGGAAGGAAAGAAGAAAAAAAGAAAGAAGGACAGAAAGAAAGAAAAAAGGAAGGAATGAAAGAAGAAGAAAAGGAAAGAAGCAAGGAATTAAAGATGGAAGGAATTAAGGAAGAAAAGAAAGAAAAAAGAAAGAAGGAAAGAAGGAAGGAAAGACATAAAAAAGTAGAAAAAGAAGAAAGGAAGGAAAAAGAAGGAAGAAAGGGAGGGAAGAAGGAAGAAGGGGTAGAAAGAAGGAAGTAGGAAAAAAAGAGGAAAGAAGGAAGGAATTAAAGATGGAATTATGGAAGGGAAAAAAGAAGGAGGGAAGGAAAGAAGGAAGGAAAGAAAGAAAAAGTAGGGCGGGAAAGAAGGTAGGGAGGAAAAAGAAAAAAGGAAAGAAAGAAGGGAAAGAAAGAAGGAAGAAAAAAGGAAGGAAAGAGGGAAGGAAAGGAAAAAAGGAGGAAAGAAGGAAGAAATTAAAGAAGGAAGGAATTATGGAAGGAAAGAAGGGGAAAAAGAAAGAAGGTGGGAAGGAAAGAAGGAAGGAAAGAAAAAAGTAGGGAGGGAAAGAAGGTAGGGAGGAAAAAGAAGGAAGGAAGTAAAAAAGGAAGGAAGAAGGGAAAGAAAAAGGAGGAAAGAAGGAAGGAATTAAAGATGGAAGGAATTAAGGAAGAAAAGAAGGAAAAAAAGAAAGAAGGAGGGAAGGAAAGATAGAAAGAAAAAGTAGGGAGGGACGATGGAAGGAAGGAATTATGGAAGGAAAGAAGGAAAAAAAGAAAGAAGCAGAGAAAGAAAGAAAACGTAGGGAGGGAAAGAATGAAGGAAGGAAAAAGAAGGAAGAAGGGAAAGAAAGAAAAAAAGGAAGGAAAGAAAGAAGGAAAGAAGGAAAAAAGGAGGAAGGAGCAAAAGGGAAAGAAGGACAAAAGGAAGGCAGGAAAGCAAGAAGAAAGGAAGGAAGGAAAAAAGGAAGGAAAGGAAAAGAAGAATTTAATTTTTCTACCCCACCTCCATCAAAAAGGAAGAAAGGGAAAAAGAAATCATAGAATCAAAGAGTTGGAAGAGACCTCCTGGGCCATCATCCAGTCCAACCCCTTTCTGCAAAGAAGCAGGAAAGTTGCATTCAAATCACCCCTGACAGATGGCCATCCAGCCTCTATTTAAAAGCTTCCAAAGAAGGAGCCTCCACCACACTCCGGGGCAGAGAGTTCCACTGCTGAACGGCTCTCCCAGTCAGGAAGTTCTTCCTCATGTTCAGATGGAATCTCCTCTCTTGTAGTTTGAAGCCACTGTCCCATCGCGTCCTAGTCTCCAAGGAAGCAGAAAAAAAGCTTGCTCCCTCCTCATTCCTGTGGCTTCCTCTCACATATTTATCCCTAGCCCTCATCATGTCTCCTCTCAGCTTTCTCTTCAGGCTAAACATGCCCAGCTCCTTAAGCCACTCCTCATAGGGCTTGTTCTCCAGACCCTTGATCATTTTAGTCGCCCTCCTCTGGACACATTCCAGCTTGATAGCCATGTATAAGTATGTGAGAGGAAGTCAGAGAGAGGATGGAGCAAGCTTCCTTTCTGCTTCCCTGGAGACTAGGACGCAATGGAACAATGGCTTCAAACTTCAAGAAAGGAGATTCCACCTGAACATGCGGAAGAACTTCCTGACTGTGAGAGCCGTTCAGCAGTGGAACTCTCTGCCCCAGAGGGAGTGTGGTGGAGGCTCCTTCTTTGGAAGCTTTTAAACAGAGGCTGGATGGCCATCTGTCAAGGGTGCTTTGAATGCAATATTCCTGCTTCTTGGCAGAATGGGGTTGGACTGGATGATGGCCCAGGAGGTCTCTTCCAACTCTAGGATTCTATAGCCATGGAAACTCAATGCTATTCCATCTTGGGATTGCTTTGTTTTCGGAGTTATTTTGCTGTCTGTTGCTGCTGTTGTTTTACTATTGTATTTGGGCTCGGCCTCTTGTAAGTCCTTTGGGAGATGGTAGCGGGGTTTTTTATTATTATTATTATTATTATTATTATTATTATTATTATTATTTGTAGTTTGGTGAGGCATCAGCATTTGTTGGTAGAAAAAGCTTGCGATCTTGTCAAATTACAGTCCCTGTGGTTCCATACCATTGTACCAAGGCAATTGAAAGGGACTCATTCTGCAGCATATATGCACCCCAAGTTTTTCCTTTCCATTGCTGGAAGTTTTGGTGCTCTAACCCTTTTGTTTTCAAAGGAGAAATCCAAAGCAGGCTGCAACTGTAACGCACAACTTTTGGGGCTGAATTACAAAGAGCGCACTTTCTGCTGGTGCGCGTTGCATTCGGCAGCAAACAGGTTTTCTTTGGTTTCCGGGCTTTGAAAATGGAGGCGCACATTAGATTGGATGGCGCACTAGACTCGAGTCAATAAAATGCATCCATCCGCCCTGCTGAAGCTGGCTCTTGTTTAGAGCCAGCCGATCCTTCTGTGGTCACAGGGGGGCAGCACTCACCTGCGGCATCCATCACCTGCAGTCTGTTTAAGAAAGAGAAGCAAAGACTGGATCTACACTACAGTTTTTGAATCCCAATGATCTCCTTTGAATTGGATTATATGGCAATGCAGATCAAGCTAGAGAGCGAACATAGGAACAAGAGCAACCTCTTTTCCCCGCAATTCTTTCACACCATCAGGGCCAGAACCTTCACCATATTTGGGGTTGGTAAGACCCCCCACTCCATCCCTTAAACATATGTCTGTTTGTATGGAGATCACCACTGTTGGGATGTGTTATTCTCCATCTTCATCGCTATGATACTGCACCTTGTTGATGGGAAGCTTCCCACCAGAGTGGAAATCATCTCTCGGACAGATGGCAAGCTATTTCACCGCAGCAGATTGAAATCCAAAACCAAGGTTACAACAACATCTGTTATAGAACTCCAGTATGCTGATGACAATGTCATCTGTGCGCATTCAGAAGACCTACAAACCACTCTAAATACCTTCACAGAAGCATACAAGAAGCTCGGCCTGTCATTAAACATTGAGAAAACCAAAGTGCTCTTCCAGAAGTCACCAGGCAATCCCTCTCCAATTCCAGAGATACAGCTTAATGGTGTAACATTAGAAAATGTTGACCATTTCCAGTCCCTTGGTAGCCACCTCTCCACAAAAGTCAACATTGGCACTGAAATACAACACCGCCTGAGCTCTGTGAGTGCAGCATTCTTCCAAATGAAGCAGAGAGTGTTTGAGGACCGGGACATCCAAAGGGAGACCAAGGGGCTTGTTTATAAAGCTATTGCCCTCCCAACCCTGCCATACGCCTGTGAGACGTGGACTGTCTATAGACATCAAAACGCAACTCCTGGAATGATTCCATCAGAAAATCTTGCAAATCTCTTGGGAAGACAGGCGGACAAACGTCAGCATGCTGGAAGAAGCAAAGACCACCAGCATTGAAGCAATGCTCCTCCATCATCAACTCCGCTGGGCCGGCCACGTTGTCCGGATGCCTGACCACCGTCTCCCAAAGCAGTTGCTCTACTCTGAACTCAAGAACGGAAAACAGAACGTTGGAGGGCAGGAAAAGAGATTGAAAGATGGCCTCAAAGCCAACCTTAAAATCTCTGGCATAGACACTGAGAACTGGGAAGCCTTGGCCCATGAGCGCTCCAGCTGGAGGTCAGCTGTGACCAGCAGTGCTGCAGAATTCGAGGAGGCACGAGTGGAGGGTGAAAGAGAGAAATGTGCCAAGAGGAAGGCGCGTCAAGCCAACCCCAACCGGGACCGCCTTCCACCTGGAAACTGATGCCCTCCCTGCGGAAGAAGATGCAGAGCAAGAATCATAGAATCATAGAATCAAAGAGTTGGAAGAGACCTCCTGGGCCATCCAGTCCAACCCCATTCCGCCAAGAAGCAGGAATATTGCATTCAAATCACCCCTGACAGATGGCCATCCAGACTCTGCTTAAAAGCTTCCAAAGAAGGAGCCTCCACCACACTCCGGGGCAGAGAGTTCCACTGCTGAACGGCTCTCACAGTCAGGAAGTTCTTCCTCATGTTCAGATGGAGTCTCCTCTCTTGTAGTTTGAAGCCATTGTTCCATTGCGTCCTAGTCTCCAGGGAAGCAGAAAACAAGCTTGCTCCCTCCTCCTCCCTGTGGCTTCCTCTCACATATTTATACATGGCTATCATGTCTCCTCTCAGCCTTCTCTTCTTCAGGCTAAGCATGCCCAGCTCCTTAAGCCGCTCCTCATAGGGCTTGTTCTCCAGACCCTTGATCATTTGAGTCGCCCTCCTCTGGACACATTCCACCTTAGAGTCAATATCTCTCTTGAATTGTGGTGCCCAGAACTGGACACAATATTCCAGGTGTGGTCTAACCAAGGCGGAATAGAGCATGGGGAGTATGACTTCCCTGGATTTAGACACTAGGCTCTTCTTGATGCAGGCCAAAATCACCTTGGCTTTTTTTGCCACCACATCACATTGTTGGCTCATGTTTAAGTTGTTGTCCACACGTCCTGCTCTCGAGCCAGGCATCCCCCATTCTGTCTCTTTGCATTTCGCTTTTCCTGACAAAGTGGAGTCTCTTGCATTTGTCACTGTTGAACTTCATTTTGTTAATTTTGGCCCATTTCTCTAATCTGTCATCTGTCCATTCCTTGTCTTATGAGATACATGAAATCATCAAGCCTTGCTTTAAATTATAATCCAGGTTCACAATAGTCCAGGGATTCTTGCAAAACAGCCTTGCTTGGCTCTTAGGCCACGCCCCTTCTCTCCTGATGTTCCGCCTCTGGGAGTTGTTTGGCCCTCGGCGGCCGCCGTAGCCGTCCCTCTTTTGACGCCATAACGCGCCAATATTCAAAACCTGAGTCGACAGCCGAGGAGCTGGAGTCAGCCATGGCTTCGGGAGGCGCCTTCAAGACCCCCAGCAAGCCCTCCACGCCCAGGCCGTCCGGTAAGGCACTCCTAAGGGGCTTGGGGGGAAGGAAAGGAAGGGCCTGGAGGAGACACAGCTTGGGCCCTCCGGAATTGTGGGAGCTGTAGTCCAAAAACGCCTGGAAGAAAGGCCCAAGGTGGCCCAGGCCTGGTCTATAGTTCCTAGCATCACAACAACCAGGAATTGTGGGAGCTGTAGTCCAAAAACGCCTGGAAGGAGGGCCCAAGGTGGCCCAGGCCTGGTCTATAGTTCCTAGCATCACAACAACCAGGAATTGTGGGAGCTGTAGTCCAAAAACGCCTGGAAGGAGGGCCCAAGGTGGCCCAGGCCTGGTCTATAGTTCCTAGCATCACAACAACCAGGAATTGTGGGAGCTGTAGTCCAAAAACGCCTGGAAGGAGGGCCCAAGGTGGCCCAGGCCTGGTCTATAGTTCCTAGCATCACAACAACCAGGAATTGTGGGAGCTGTAGTCCAAAAACGCCTGGAAGGAGGGCCCAAGGTGGCCCAGGCGTGGTCTATAGTTCCTAGCATCACAACAACCAGGAATTGTGGGAGCTGTAGTCCAAAAACGCCTGGAAGAAGGGCCCAAGGTGGCCCAGGCCTGGTCTATAGTTCCTAGAATCACAACAACCAGGAATTGTGGGAGCTGTAGTCCAAAAACGCCTGGAAGGAGGGCCCAAGGTGGCCCAGGCCTGGTCTATAGTTCCTAGCATCACAACAACCAGGAATTGTGGGAGCTGTAGTCCAAAAACGCCTGGAAGGGCCCAAGGTGGCCCAGGCCTGGTCTATAGTTCCTAGCATCACAACAACCAGGAATTGTGGGAGTTGTAGTCCAAAAACGCCTGGAAGAAGGGCCCAAGGTGGCCCAGGCCTGGTCTATAGTTCCTAGCATCACAACAACCAGGAATTGTGGGAGCTGTAGTCCAAAAACGCCTGGAAGAAGGGCCCAAGGTGGCCCAGGCCTGGTCTATAGTTCCTAGCATCACAACCAGGAATTGTGGGAGCTGTAGTCCAAAAACGCCTGGAAGAAGGGCCCAAGGTGGCCCAGGCCTGGTCTATAGTTCCTAGCATCACAACAACCAGGAATTGTGGGAGCTGTAGTCCAAAAACGCCTGGAAGAAAGGCCCAAGGTGGCCCAGGCCTGGTCTATATTTCCTAGCATCACAACAATTAGGAATTGTGGGAGCTGTAGTCCAAAAACGCCTGGAAGAAGGGCCCAAGGTGGCCCAGGCCTGGTCTATAGTTCCTAGCATCACAACCAGGAATTGTGGGAGCTGTAGTCCAAAAACGCCTGGAAGAAGGGCCCAAGGTGGCCCAGGCCTGGTCTATATTTCCTAGCATCACAACAATTAGGAATTGTGGGAGCTGTAGTCCAAAAACGCCTGGAAGAAGGGCCCAAGGTGGCCCAGGCCTGGTCTATATTTCCTAGCATCACAACAATTAGGAATTGTGGGAGCTGTAGTCCAAAAACGCCTGGAAGAAGGGCCCAAGGTGGCCCAGGCCTGGTCTATATTTCCTAGCATCACAACAATTAGGAATTGTGGGAGCTGTAGTCCAAAAACGCCTGGAAGAAGGGCCCAAGGTGGCCCAGGCCTGGTCTATAGTTCCTAGCATCACAACAACCAGGAATTGTGGGAGCTGTAGTCCAAAAACGCCTGGAAGAAGGGCCCAAGGTGGCCCAGGCCTGGTCTATATTTCCTAGCATCACAACAATTAGGAATTGTGGGAGCTGTAGTCCAAAAACGCCTGGAAGAAGGGCCCAAGGTGGCCCAGGCCTGGTCTATAGTTCCTAGCATCACAACAACCAGGAATTGTGGGAGCTGTAGTCCAAAAACGCCTGGAAGAAGGGCCCAAGGTGGCCCAGGCCTGGTCTATATTTCCTAGCATCACAACAATTAGGAATTGTGGGAGCTGTAGTCCAAAAACGCCTGGAAGAAGGGCCCAAGGTGGCCCAGGCCTGGTCTATATTTCCTAGCATCACAACAATTAGGAATTGTGGGAGCTGTAGTCCAAAAACGCCTGGAAGAAGGGCCCAAGGTGGCCCAGGCCTGGTCTATAGTTCCTAGCATCACAACAACCAGGAATTGTGGGAGCTGTAGTCCAAAAACGCCTGGAAGAAGGGCCCAAGGTGGCCCAGGCCTGGTCTATATTTCCTAGCATCACAACAATTAGGAATTGTGGGAGCTGTAGTCCAAAAACGCCTGGAAGAAGGGCCCAAGGTGGCCCAGGCCTGGTCTATATTTCCTAGCATCACAACAATTAGGAATTGTGGGAGCTGTAGTCCAAAAACGCCTGGAAGAAGGGCCCAAGGTGGCCCAGGCCTGGTCTATAGTTCCTAGCATCACAACAACCAGGAATTGTGGGAGCTGTAGTCCAAAAACGCCTGGAAGAAGGGCCCAAGGTGGCCCAGGCCTGGTCTATATTTCCTAGCATCACAACAATTAGGAATTGTGGGAGCTGTAGTCCAAAAACGCCTGGAAGAAAGGCCCAAGGTGGCCCAGGCCTGGTCTATATTTCCTAGCATCACAACAATTAGGAATTGTGGGAGCTGTAGTCCAAAAACGCCTGGAAGAAGGGCCCAAGGTGGCCCAGGCCTGGTCTATATTTCCTAGCATCACAACAATTAGGAATTGTGGGAGCTGTAGTCCAAAAACGCCTGGAAGAAGGGCCCAAGGTGGCCCAGGCCTGGTCTATATTTCCTAGCATCACAACAATTAGGAATTGTGGGAGCTGTAGTCCAAAAACGCCTGGAAGAAGGACTCAAGGTGGCCCAGGCCTGGTCTATAGTTCCTAGCATCACAACAACCAGGAATTGATGAGCAGTGGAAGCAGCTTTGGGTCTTGTTTAAGACAAGAAAGCAGGCTATACATAAAGGTAATCATGATAATAGAAATATAATAATGATAATGCAAAGACATTATTTCTCTCTCTCTCTGCAACACAGGACAGAGTAACCCTTCACCCTCAATAACAATTCCAGCCTCTCCTTTCATGCAGAAGCTTGGCTATGGGACTGGAGTCAGCGTTTACCTGATGAAAAGGTAAGGCAGAAAGAATTTGCTCCAATAAGTTTTGCTCCAATATATTGTAGTGTATCATTGTAATTGTTTGTACTGGCATTGAATTTTTGCCATTACTTATGTGTAAACCGCTTTGAGCCCCCCCTTGGGGTGAGAAAAGTGGTATACAAATACTGCAAATAAATCATAGAATCCAAGAGTTGGAAGAGACCTCCTGGGCCATCATCCAGTCCAACCCCATTCTGCCAAGAAGCAGGAATATTGCATTCAAATCACCCCTGACAGATGGCCATCCAGCCCTGTTTAAAAGCTTCCAAAGAAGGAGCCTCCACCACACTCTCTCCGGGGCAGAGAGTTCCACTGCTGAACGGCTCTCACAGTCAGGAAGTTCTTCCTCATGTTCAGATGGAATCTCCTCTCTTGTAGTTCCGCGTCCTAGCCATTGTTCCGCGTCCTAGTCTCCAAGGAAGCAGAAAACAAGCTTGCTCCCTCCTCCCTGTGGCTTCCTCTCAAATATTTATACATGGCTATCATATCTCCTCTCGTCCTTCTCTTCTTCAGGCTAAACATGCCCAGCTCCTTAAGCCGCTCCTCATAGGGCATGTTCTCCAGACCCTTGATCATTTTAGTCGCCCTCCTCTGGACACATTCTATTTGTCAATATCTCTCTTGAATTGTGCTGCCCAGAATTGGACACAATATTCCAGGTAAAGTGGTCTAACCAAGGCGGAATAGAGCATGGGGAGCATGACTTCCCTGGATCTAGACACTAGGCTCCTCTTGATGCAGGCCAAAATCCCATTGGCTTTTTTTGCTGCCACATCCCATTCCTGGCTCATGTTTAACTTCCTGTCCACGAGGACTCCAAGATCTTTTTCACACGTACTGCTCTCGAGCCAGGCCTCGTCCCCCATTCTGTATCTTTGCATTTCGTTTTTCCTGCCAAAGTGGAGTGTCTTGCATTTGTCCCTGTTGAACTTCATTCTGTTAGTTTTGGCCCATCATCTCTCTAATCTGTGGAGATCCCTTTGAATTCTGCTCCTGTCCTCTGGAGTCTTGGCTCTCCCTCCCAATTTGGTGTCGTCTGCAAACTTGATGATCCTGCCTTCAAACCCTTCATCTCAGTCATTAATAAAGATGTTGAACAGGACCAGGAAGGACAGAACCCTGCTTTGGGCACTCCACTCGTCACTTCTTTCCAAGATGAAGAGGAAGCCTTGGGGAGAATCACCCTCTGGGTTCATCCATTTAACCAATTACAGATCCACCTCACCCTAGTTTTGCCTAGCCCACATTGGACTAGTTTCCTTGAATAAAAGAATAAATTTCACAATGTGGCCACAGAAGACAGGGCAGAATCTCATTTGAGATATGTTATCCAACGTGACTGAAGGGGATGTAAACCAGTGCAGAGTCTGCAGGACTTTCTCTCCAACAGGGATTCCTCTTTTCCAGGTCTCCGAAAGGCATGCCTTGCTCTCCCTGGGCCGTGAAGAAAATCAATCCCGGATGTGACTCCAACCAGCGAAATACATATCAAAAGCGGCTGAATGAGGAAGCCAGCATTCTGAAAAACCTCCAGCACCCCAACATCATCGGTGAGTCTTGGGTGGGGAAAGGGGGCTTCCTTCTGACTCCTATTAACAGGACCGACTTTCCCAGGGTTGCCTTTGGGGCAGCGCTGCAGATGCCGAACCAAAGGACAGAGGGGGTTTGTGGGTTTTTAATAAAGCCCCCCAACTGTATGAGTTAGGGTGGATTGTGCCCCATTTGACCCACCTATCAAAGGCCAGGCAGGTTAAATTTTTTGGTGCCAGGTCAAAAAACCCAGTGATAACAACAACAATATACTAGACTGCTGTGAGGTTTTAAGGCTGCCTGGCCATGTTCCAGCTAATGTTTCACCTGCATCTGTGGCTGGCATCTTCAGAAGTTCTGTAGGCAGCGAGGCAAGTGGAGTGTGTATATATCTCTGTGGAATAATGTCCAGGGTGGGAGTAAGACCCTTGTCTGTTGAAGCAAGTGTGAATATTGCAATTGGCAAGCTTGAACTAGCATTTGGGTAGCCATGAAGCTGCAAAGTCAATCAGTGAGGGTATATGAGGTAGCCTGGCCTCTGTTGCCTGGTGGCATCCTCCACTTGCTTCATTGCCAGCAGAATCTATATAAATAAAAATGTCATGTTCGTTTGTGGGATTAACAGAACTCAAAACCCACTGGGTGAATTGACATCAAATTTGGACACAAGACACCTCTCAGGCCAATGAGTGACCATCATTCAAAAAACACAGCAGAAGGGGTTTAAAAAGTCAAAAAACAAAAATTACATTGCAACGCATGTGCAAAACCACATATATAAGCACACACACATATATGCACACACACACACAAAACACATACACAGAAAGGGGTAAGGGAGCAGGAGGCGAGAGAAAGAAGGAAAGAAAAAAGGTAGAGAAGAAAGGACAGAAGGAAGGAGAGAAGGAAGGAAAGAAAGAAGGGTAGAGAAGGAAGGGAGTAGAGAAGGAGGGAGAGAAAGGGAAAGAAGGAGGAGAAAGAAAGAAGGAAAGAAAAAAGGGTAGAGAAGGAGGGAGAGAAAGAAGGAGGGAAGGAGAGAAGGAAGGAAAGAAAAAAGGGTAGAGAAGGAAGGAAGTAGAGAAGGAGGGAGACAAAGAGGGAGGGAAGGAGAAGAAGGAAGGAAAGAAGGGTAGAGAAGGAAGGAAGGAGAGAAAGAGGGAAAGAAGGAGAGAAGAAAAGGTAGGGAAGGAAGGAGAGAAGGAACAAAAGAGAGAAGGAAGGAAGGAAAGAGACAAGGAAGGATGGAACAAAAGAGCAAAGGAAGCGAGAAAATAAACAGGTAGAGAAGGAAGAAAGAAGAAGGGAAAGAAAAAGAGGGAAGGAACGAAAGAGGGAGAGAAGGAAGGGTAGGAAAAAAGGAGGGAAAGAGGGAGGGAAGGATGGCCACAGCAACGTGTGGCAGGTACAGCTAGTAGTAGTAGTAATAATAATAATAATCTTTTTTATATCCCACTTTTCTCCCTAAACGGGACCCAAAGCGCCTTACAACATATAAAAGACAATACAAAACATTTTGCATATGTAAAACAATAACCTATAAAAACAAATTTACAATAAGAAATAAACATATTTTAAAATATTGGTCTAATACAATTATTGCAGGCAACTCAACAAGACAGATGGTAAACATTAGCACGACTCAATAAAAGTTAGTATTCTTCTGAATCTCTGAAGATGCCATTAGCCACTGATGTAGACAAAACATCAGGAGAGAATGCTACTGGAACATGGCCAGACAGCCTGGAAAATTCACAGCAACCCAAACACATAACTGTTTGGTACAGGGACTAAGATTTGGCCCAATGTTACCTAAGTCTCGGCACTTTAGCCTGGCCCTCTTTCCCCTTTTTTGAAGAGGGTGATGATGGTGGCATCCTTGAAATTTGCTAGGATTTTCTTGGTCACCCACACTTCAATGATCTGGTGGAGTTGTTGTGTCAGCTCAGATGCTCCTTCTTTAAAGATTTCAGCAGGGATCCCATCAGGTCCGCTGGCTTTTTTTTTTTGGTTGGCTGATGGCATTGCTAACTTCTTCCAAACTAGGCAGTGCTGCAAGCTCATTCCTGGTTTGTTGTGGGTTTTGTGAGAGGACCTCTTCGGCCACATTGGAGCTGCGATTCAGGAGACTTTGGTAGTGTTGTTTCCAACGTAGTGCAATTGAGTTTTTGTCATTCAGAAGTTTAGTTCCATCTTCTCCTCTGTGGCCTCCCGACTCTGGAACTCATTGCCCGGTGAGATTAGAAGGCCCACATCTTAGAAACTTGCAAGAGGGATCTCCAAAACCTGGCTTTTCCTGTGCGCTTTTGGAGGGTAGCCATACACAGTTGCTCCCCCTCAATGGTTTTTTGTCCCCAGAGTATTTCCCCACCTGTATGAAGGTCTATTTTTATGACCCCATTCCTTTATGAGTTTCTCCCTCCCAAACAATCTACTCCATCCCTGTCTCATCCTGATTTTAGTATGTTTAGTATTTTGGTTTTTTATCTCGAACATACGGCCCCCTCATCGTTATTTTATTGTGTGTGATTTTGCTTTATCTTTTTTTGTACTCATATGTTGTATATATTTCACTGTTGTTATTGTGTTTTGGTTTTATTTTATTGTAATATGGTGTTGGGCTTGGCCTCATGTAAACCGCCCCAAGTCCCCATTGGGGAGATGGTGGCGAGGTATTAAATAGTTTTTTATTATTATTATTATTATTATTATTATTATTATTATTATTATCATCATCATCTGATGAGCTGTTAGGAATTCCTCTTCTTCAGAAGAGGAAGGGGAGCAGGGAAGTGCTCAGGAATTGGAAGAGGAATCAGATGATGAGGGCTTTCAAGTGCTCACATTTCTGGAGAAGCGAAAGGAGACAGAACACAGACAGCGTTCAGCTAGAATAGCTGCTAGAAATGCTGAGCTAATTGGGAGACGCCCTAGCACCTCCTGTGTGGGGAATTCAGGGCTATAAATCAGAAGCAGGAGTAGGGAAGAGTTCAGGAATTGGAAGAGGAATCAGATGATGAGGGCTTGCAAGTGCCCACATTTCTGGAGAAGCGAAAGGAGACAGAGCACAGACGGCATTCAGCTAGGATAGCTGCTAGAAATGCTGAGCTAATTGGGAGACGCCTTAGCACCTCCTGTGTGGGGAATTCGGGGCTATAAATCAGAAGCAGGAGTAGGGAAGAGTTCAGGAATTGGAAGAGGAATCAGATGATGAGGGCTTTCAAGTGCCCACATTTCTGGAGAAGCGAAAGGAGACAGAGCACAGACGGCGTTCAGCTAGAATAGCTGCTAGAAATGCTGAGCTAACTGGGAGACGCCCTAGCACCTCCTGTGTGGGGAATTCAGGGCTATAAATCAGAAGCAGTAGTCAGCTTTTGCTAGTAACAACGACTCTGATGCTGATGTTTTCGCTCCAATGGAATCTGCTTCTGAGGATTTAGTTCATTGCCCGTTGTCTGATGTAAGACTGCTGTTTCTTTTGGGACTTTATAAGAGACTTTAATTTTGTGTCTGCATTCAGACTTCCTTGCTTTCGTTTGCATTTTTCAACTGCCTTTGATGATCCTTTGTGTTTGATGGAGTAAAGCATTCTTCTGTTACTTTCAACATTGTATTAAGGCTGTTTTTGAAGGGCAAATCAGGACAGGAGCATAGAGGCTGTATGCCATGGTGTCTTGGTCCATAGATGACCTTTGTGGCTTTGAAAAATCCCTGAGCATCATGGGTATCAGCCAGGTGTTGGATTCCTTCAGCCTTCTTTGTCCACCAGATGTTCTTGAGTTCTCTTGTCCTTCTTTGGATCTCGGCTTGGGGAGATGGAGGCAGGGTATAAAAATAAAGTTATTATTATTTATTAGGCTTGGGCGATCAAGAAAAAAATTGGTTCTAAATTCGTTTCGTTTCTAGGGTGCACTAGCGTTTTGAAATTCTGAGGACTTCCGAAATTTAAGATTTCAAAATTTTGAAATTTTGTAAATTACGAATCGATTCGTTAATGGCGGACGCGATTGTGCAATATGCTAAATCAACCTCCAAATGGGACATGGGAACTTCTGAAGCTTCCCTCTCCCAAACAACTATTATATTATATTATATTATTATTATATTATTATATTATTATATTATATTGTTGCATATTATATTATTATATTATTATATTATATTATTATAATATTATTATATTATATTATTATAATATTATTATATTATTATAATATATTATATTATATATTATAATATTATATATTATATATATTATTTTATATTATAATATACAAATATAATATAATAATATAGTAATATAATATATAATATAATAATATAATATACAATACTATAATAGTATTATAATAATATAATATAATATAATATTATAATATTATATATTATATTATAATTGTATATTATATTATATTATATTATATTATATTATATTATATTATATTATATTTTATACTAGCTGTACCTGGCAAGGCATTGCTGTGGCATAGAGTGAGGGTATGAAAAATAAAGTAATGAGAAATTTTGGGCAAGAAGGATGCCAGGAGAAAGAGGAGGGGGGGGGGATGTGGGATTTGCCAGCTGGAAGGAAAGAAGGAAGGAAGGAAGGAAGGTAGTCCAGTGCAGCCCAGAGTGAGGCAAGAAGCCTGAGGAAAGAGGAGGGAAGCAGCAGAGCAAAGGGACCGGAAGTGGGGTAAATGCAAGATTGTAAAACACCAGACATACGAAAATAATTACGATATAATTACGATATAATTACGAAAATTGGAAAAATTGTTTCGATTCTTAATTACTCCTCACACTATTCCTGCATGGCTTGTTACTGGATCATAAGTTAATTTAAATACGAATTAATAACGAAATTAACGAACTGGATTGCCCAAGCCTATTATTTATTATTAAGGGCTTGCTGTCTTCCTATTCAGCAGAGCCTTGAATTGCTCCTGAACTGGGAAATGCTGTTTTGTGTGGGAAGCTGCTGCTTTGCCTCCCAACCATGAGAAGGGCCCTTCCTTTTCCAGGGTATCGTGCCTTCACGGAAGCCAAGGATGGGACCATGTGCCTCGCCATGGAATACGGGGGAGAGAAGTCTCTCAACGACCTCATTGAAGAGAGGAAGGAGAATGGCTTGGGGCCCTTCCCGCCCGAGACCATCCTCAGGGTTGCCTTGCACGTGGCAAGGGGGCTGAAGGTAGGTAGGCATGGCGCTGGTGTGTTGTCATTCCAGGTGCTCAACACCCCCCCCCCCCCCAAAAAGGAAAGAAGCCTGTGGAGTGGAGGGGGAGGGGTCTGATTGAGAAAACCCCTGAGAAGGGACCAGGCTATGGCACAGCTGGTTGGGAGTCAGCCGCATTAAAATCACTACTGACCGAAAGCTCATAAGTTTGAAGCCAGTCTGGGTCGGAGTAAGCTCCCGAGCATTTGTCTAGCTTGCTGTTGACCTTTGCAGCCTGAAAGACAGTTGCATCTGTCAAGTAGGAAATTTAGATACCACTTTATGCGGGGAGGCTAAGTTAATGGTGATATTTATTTATTTATCATGTCAGGAGCAAACCAAACAGTTGTACTGCATTTTTTTAATTAACAAACAAACAAAACACAAAGTTTGCAAGCTTGGTAGTGGATTAAATGTCCTTTGACCAGTAGCTGACCACTTGGAGTGCCTCCGGTGTTGCTGCAAGGAGGTCCTCCCTTGTGCATCATGTGGCAGGGCTCAGGGTGCATTGCAGCAGGTGGTCAGTGGTTTGCTCTTCTCCACACTCACATGTCGTGGATTCCACTTTGTGGCCCTATTTCTGAAGGTTGGCTCTGCATCTCGTGGTGCCAGAGCGCAGTCTTGTTCAGCGCCTTCCAAGTCACCCAGTTTTCTGTGTGCCCAGGGGGGAGTCTCTCGTTTGGTATCAGCCATGGATTGAGGTTCTGGGTTTGAGCCTGCCACTTTTGGACTCTCGCTTGCTGAGGTGTTCCAGCGAGTGTCTCTGTAGATCTTAGGAAACTATGTCTGGATTTAAGTCGTTGATGTGCTGGCTGATACCCAAACAGGGGATGAGCTGGAGATGTCTCTGCCTTGGTCCTTTCACTTTTGGCTGCTACTTCCCGGCGGATGTCAGGTGGTGCAATACCGGCTAAGCAGTGTAATTTCTCCAGTGGTGTGGGGCGCAGACACCCCGTGATCATGTGGCATGTCTCATTAAGAGCCACATCCACTGTTTGAGCGTGGTGAGATGTGTTCCACACTGAGCATGTGTACTCAGCAGCAGAGTAGCATAGCGCAAGGGCAGATGTCTTCACTGTGTCTGGTTGTGATCCCCAGGTTGTGCCAGTCAGCTTTCGTATGATATTGTTTCTAGCGCCCACTTTTTGCTTGATATTCAATATTTAATATATGTAATTAATATTTAATAAATAAATAAAAATAAATTATTTAATTGATATTTAATGGTGATGATATGTTTTTAATGGTTTTATATGGTTTTCATAATATTAGGCTGAATGTTTTTAACTGTATTTTTATGAATGTATGGCATCAAATTCTGCCAATTCTGGAAGCCGCCTGGAGTCACTGTAAGGCTGAGAAAGGTGGCCTACAAATGCCGTAAATAAATAAATAAACTAATTTACGACATCATAAAAATCTCCAGCAGTGTGCAAAAGAATGAGGGATTACTCCATCAGTGTCATAAGTGGACTGTGAAGCAGCAGCTCCCTCGGTGGCCAGAATTCGAGCATAAATGTTAAATAGCCTCTGTGTATTTATCTATATATGTTGTGTGTTTATGGCATCGAATGTTTGCCATTGTGATTGTGGATATTGTACCTGTATGTTGTTTATTGTATTCATATGTTTTATGTATTTTACTCTGTTGTTGCTTGTGTTTTGGTTTTTATTCTATTGTAATTTGCTGTTTGGGTCTGGTAAGCCGCACCGAGTCCCCGTTGGGGGAGATGGTGGCGGGGTATAAATAAAGTTTGATTATTATTGTTGTTGTTGTTGTTGTTTATATGTGCATTGTAATCCGCCCTGCGGGGTGAGAAGGGCGGAAAATAAATACTGTAAATAAATAAATAATTTTTGATGATTGCTGAAATGTGATAAATTCCTTTGGGAACAAGAGCTCTTTTCTCTACCTTCTCAGTATCTTCACAATGAGAAGAAATTACTTCACGGTGACATCAAATCCCCCAATGTTGTCATTAAGGGTGACTTTGAGTCCATAAAGATCTGCGACGTGGGCGTTTCACTGCCTCTGGATGAAAACATGACAGGTGAGTTGACCCCGTGCCATTCATTTTGCCCCGGTTCTTTCCTCTGGAGTGTTATTTTTGTCCACTCTCCTCGTGAAAATTCTGTATGTAGTCAGTCTGTAGTCAGCGAACTACAGGGAGGTTGGTTCTGTGGTGTGCTGAGAACCAGTAAGGCAGTCTGTAGTCAGCGAACTACAGGAGAGGCTGGTTCTAGTGTGTGTTCAGAACCAGTAAGTTAGTCTACATTCTGTGAAATGTAGGAGTGGCTGATTTTATAGTAGAGAGAATCAGGAAGGTTTTGGCTTTTAGCCTGAGTAGTTTAAATAAGTCGAGTTGACTTATTTATATTAATAGTTTGTGTATGAGAGAAAGGGTGAGAGAAACCCAGTGAGAATCTCTATTGCAACTGAAACATCACAAAGAAAGAATAAGCTTGTAACTGAAGTAATCTATTAAGGAAAAAAACACAGTTTGTAGAAAAATAAGTTTGAAACCTGTTTAGTGGAAGGAAGCATCCTTTCCAGAGTTGTTTAAGAAACGTTATAAATGTAACCTCTGAAAATTTGTTTCTCTAAGAGTCAAGAAACATTGAAACCATCAAGCTCCTTATACATTTCAATAAACTTGTTACTGTTCTTCCTAAAGCCCTGTCCCTGTTACAATTGACCAAGTCAATATCACTAGCTATCAGCTACGCTATCAAATTAATAAACCCTTACAAAGTGGTGGCTTCTTCACAAATCGGTGGCTCTTTTACAAACTCTTTACAGTTAGTTCCAATCCAAAACACTGCAGAGTCCTGATCACAGTTAGCAGAGATTTTATAGCACAGCCTCTGGCCTTGTGTTGTAGCTCACCACTTTAATAAGCACACTTGAGCTCTGGCTTTCATCCAAACTCCTTTGGAGGTTTATTCTTCAGTCGTTGCTACATATAACTGTTTACAGGTCTGCTATCAGTAGACAGAGATACTCACAATCATAGCAAGACACACAACAAGGATGGCGCTGGACTATAGATGCAGAAGCATCATGGCAGAGAGCAAGCACAGGGCAAAGAAGATGTGCACATATAAGGCCACTCCCATTTCTCCTTCCAAGGAGGAAATAACCCAGCTGTCTCCCCAGGACAGGAATGGGCAAACTGTCCTTCCTTCCAGGTGTTTTGGACATCAACTCCCACAATTCCTAGCCACCAAATACTTATTAACATTTCTTTTGCTGCCACCTTCTGTTGTTTCATAGGCCACCTCCTTGCCAGAATGTTTAAGAAGACACACAAACTCTTCAGGTGAAATGAAACAAGAATATGTTCTTTATTTTGTTCTTGAACAGCAAAGATGTGTAGTGGTTTCAATAATCTGTCAGGCTTCTTACAGAGAAAAGTCTTATAACTTGATTTCTTTAAAAGCAATGTTCCACACACAAGAATACAAACAGGTTATTTTGAACCTTTTGAACCCTCTTTCCACACCAGCACTCTTAACACTATAGAGGCCTACGGAATTCCTTATTCCTTCTCCCTGAAGGCTTTAACTATTTTCCTCAAAGAGGAATCTTTCTAACACCGATCCCAAACTCTTCCTTCCTTTCTTCCCCTTCAAAACTCATAACTAACGCTTCCAACTCCAAACTCCCAACTTCAACACTGACAAGCCTCTGGCAGCATTAACTCATTTTCTCTTTGATTCTGTCCATCTTCAGTTACCAAGCAACTCCCTCCAATTTCCAGCTATGAAACTGCCTGATTGCTCCCCCCCCCCCCCCCGCTCTCCTTAGCTTTTGCAAGCCAGGCCTGTCTATGGCTTTTACACCAACCCTGTAAGGTAGGCCAATCCTGTAGACACCTTCCCAAAGAAAAGTCCTTCCATTCAAAGTCTTTCTCTTGCCTTGCATTTCCTCCTAAGGAGGCTCTAGCAATTTGACTTGACCGCTCTCTTTCCGCAGTGAGCGACCCGAAGGCTGTTTACATTGGCACCGAGGCTTGGACACCCAAGGAAGCCCTGGAGCAGGCTGGTGGTGGTGTCATCACTGACCGGGCGGACATATTTGCCTTGGGGCTGACGTTGTGGGAGATGATGACCCTCTCGATGCCCCACGTGAACCTGCCGGAGGACGATGATAGCGACAACACAGGTGTGTCTGGGGGCAGGGGGATTCCTGTACCATTCATAACCTTTTTGGAAAGGATAAATGATGTCATATCCGTTAGGCAAATGTGAGTCTCCATGAACATGTGGAGACCTGAGCAGAACAGCTTCGGAATCTTCTAGACAAATTATTAAACGTTTTGGCGGTAGCTCCGCCCACTCTCCCCTTGAGAGTATATATAGCCAGTGGGAGGAGCTACTGCCTCCAGTTCTCTTCTGCCGCATGTAGCAGCAAGAAGAAAGAGGCATGACAGCAGCGGGGAGGATGGGTGGGGATGTGCAAATTGTTCCATTGCATCCTAATCTCCAGGGCAGCAGAAAGGAAGGGAGATTGGGCAGATTAAAAATAAAGAACTCAATAAAGTATCTAGGAATTAATATTTCTAAAGAAATTGATAAACTAGAAGAGGAGAATCTAATTAAATTAAGGAAAAATGTGAAGGATACTCTGGCTAAATTTGCCAAGCTCAAATTGTCATGGTTTGGTAGAATAGCTCTAATAAAGATGAAAATTTTACCTAAAATAAACTTTTTGTTTAGGATGCTACCTATTAAAATCTCAGCTGGAGAAATTTCAAAGTGGCAGAATATGATAAACACCTTCTGCAACGAGAACAAAAGAGTTAGAATTAACAAAGCAAAATGGTATAAACTACAAAAGAAGGGAGGTCTGGGAATACCAAACTTAAAACTATACTATATAGCAAACCAGTTAAGATATGTTGTTGAAGGGATTATTGGTCAAAAGGATTTAGAATGGTTAGAAGAAGAGAGTGAAGACATAGACATGAAACTAGAATATATTTTCTTTATAGGGAAAACTAGGAATCTAGACAAGAAATGGTATAACAAAATAGACAACCCTTTTCTAAAAAACATATTGGGAATATGGTCTAAATATGAAGAAAAATTAATACCCTCGATATCCCCATTAACACCGGTGCTGATTACAAATAATTTCCCCATAAATCTCAAAAAGGAGTTAGAAAGTGAATTCAAGGAAAAAGGAATAACGAAATTAAAAGATTGAGAATCAAAGATGAAAAATATAGATGAGATAAAGGTCCAGTTAGGAGGGAACATTGGATGGTTTAAAGTACTACAACTTGAAAGATGGTTAAGGGAAATAAGAAAGAAATATAAAGGAGAGAGAGAATTTACCAAATTTGAAGAAATGATTAACCAAAGGGGAAGTAAGGAAGGAAAAGAAAGAACAAAAGGTATAACAAGTGATATCTACAAAATGCTGTTGGAAGGGGTCCAGGAGGAGGACCACCTTAAAAGAATGTGGGAGTTAGATTGTAAATAAAGTAATAGACCCACAAAACTGGAAAGGAATGTGGAATATGCGTATATTAAAAAATATGTCAATAAGAATAAAAGAGAACTATTACAAAGTGGTGTGGAGATGGTACCTCACACCAGTCAGATTAAATCAAATTGACAAGAAACCTTCTAAGCAGTGCTGGAGGGGCTGTCAAGAAACTGGCACATATAGACACATGTGGTGGTCTTGCAAATATGTTCAAAAATTTTGGGAAAATGTATTTCAAGAAATAAGAAGAATCACCCAAATAGAGATAACAGGAACACCGGAGATAGCACTGCTGTCATTTATTGACAATGTTAAAATGTCAAAAGAACGAAAAGAATTAATTGCCAATCTGGTAACAGCAGCAAGATTATTAATAGCTAAAAAATGGAAAGAAGGAGGGGAGTGCCAATGGGAAGAGTGGTCTAGGGAGATCTGGGACATCGCAATAAACGATAAACTGACAGGAAACATTAAGGTTAAAAGAGGATTATCAAAAAAAGATGATTTTGGGAAGATTTGGGGGAAATTGATAGAATATGTATATATAGAAGGTAAGGGGACCAAACCTGTAATAGAAACAACTGATTTTTGGAAATAAGTATTGTAATTGGCTGGTCGGGGGTGAAGGATTAGCACTGGGTGATTGGATGTAATGAAGCAGGAGAATGAAATATTATAGGTATCAAGACATACATGTTCTGTACAATTGTTAATGGAAAGTGATAAGTATAAGAATGTTTAAATACCAAATATGTTAAAGCTACAATAAATAAAAAAATTATTACAAAGAAAAAAGAAAGGAAACCTGCTCCTTCCTCCCTATGACTTCCCCTCACATATTTATACATGGCCCTCATCATGTCTCCTCTCAGCCTTCTCTTCTGCAGGCTAAACATGCCCAGCTCTTTAAGCCGCTCCGCATAGGGCTTGTTCTCCAGACCCTTGATCATTTTAGTCACCCTCCTCTGGACACATTCCAGCTTCATGGATCTGAAGATTAAGCCCTATGAGGAGCAGCTTCAAGAGCTGGACGTGTTTACCCTGAAGAAGAGAAGGCTGAGAGGAGATGTTGGGAATCAGCCTGTGTTTGTGTTTCAGGATCCTGATGTGGGAAATGATGAGGTAAATGATGGTGCCGAGGCTGCGGTACAAGATGGAGATGGTTTGGTCAATGATTTTCAGGCAGACACTGACGGAGAGGACCCAGTGCAAAGGGCAGTTTCTCATGAGAATATCCCTGAGGGGCCTAGCAATGATGGTTCACTCCCTCTCTCTGTGAGCTCTCAAGATTTGGGCTTGGAAAACAATCTGACACCTGGGAATTTTAATGAGCAGCCAGATAGGGAGCTGAAGAATAGGCGGCTGAAGATCAGCC
Source organism: Anolis sagrei (assembly GCF_037176765.1). Lineage (NCBI taxonomy): Eukaryota > Metazoa > Chordata > Lepidosauria > Squamata > Anolidae > Anolis > Anolis sagrei. The sequence goes on along the minus strand of NC_090021.1, from coordinate 1,991,702 downwards.
AGGATCGACAGCAAACTCAGTGTTTATGTCACTCTGAAAGGCTTTGCCTGATATTGGGGAAATGTGAGGGGAAGTGAAACCAATTTCTGAGTTTTGGGATATAAGGTTTGCTTCAAGGGGAAACTTGTTAGATCAGGCATCGTTTGGAAACCGAGTTCATGTGCCATGGAAATCGTGTTCAAGGGGTCTTGTTCCTGAGGAGTTTTTTAGCCTTTTGGATTGTCTTTGCATCCTGTTGATTCCTGTCTTCTTTATTGAAGCTTAATAAATAGCCAGAAAAAATAAATGCTTGTAAGAAAATAAGAAAGTTCCAAAAACTAATAAGTCCATAAAAAATAGTAACACAAAGCAATGTCCACACAAGTAATAAAAGCAATCTAAGACAGCTTTTATTACTTGTGTAGACATTGCTTTGTGTTACTATTTTTTATGAACTTATTACTTTTTGGAACTTTCTTATTTTCTTACAAGCATTTATTTCTTCTGGCTATTTACTAAGCTTCAATAAAAGAAGATTTGTTTCTTCACTCTTCGTGTGGCGTGTTTTAAAGTCAGAGGGCTTTTTCCTGACCTGGAGTGCAACAGGAGACATGATAAGGGTCAAGTATAAATATGTGAGGTGAAGTCATAGGGAGGAGAGCAGGCTTGTTTTCTGCTTCCCTGGAGACTAGGATGCAATGGAGCAATGGCGTCAAACAACAAGAAAGGAAATTCCATCTGAACATGAGGAAGAACTTCCTGACTGTGAGAGCTGTTCAGCAGTGGAACTCTCTGCCACGGAGGGAGTGTGGTGGAGGCTCCTTCTGTGGAGGCTTTGAAGTAGAGGCTGGATGACCGTCTGTTGGGGGTGCGTCTCAAAGCAAACATAGTAAACAATTCCTGCATAAGTCCAAATGGCATTTGCTTCCGTTGAAGTCCAAAAGCATACTGATTCTATTGAAGTCCAAAAAAATATACTGATAACAAAATGGAGTCTTGAGTCTGAACATGCCCAGTACAGTCACATGTCTGTAGCCCCTCCCACACTAAGGAGGTACAGTCAAACTGGCACATCAGCATATATACATACAATACAGGTTAACAAATATATATCACACTAGCTCAGTGGTTCTCAACCTTCCTAATGCCGCGACTCCTTAGTACAGGTCTTAATGTTGTGGTGACCCCCCAACCATAACTTTATTTTCGTGGCTACTTCATAACTGTAATTTTGCTACTGTTATGAATTGTAATGTAAATATCTGATATGCAGGATGTATTTTTTCAGTCACTGCACCAAATTTGGCACAAGTACCCAAGACGCCCAAAATTGGAATGCTGGTGGGGTTGGGGGTGATTGATTTTGTCATTTGGTAATGCTGGAGTTGCTGGGATTTATAGTTCACCTAAAATCAAAGCACCTTCTGAACTCCATCAATGATGGAATTGAATCAAACCGAGCACACAGAATTCCCATGACCAAGAGAAAATACTGGGAAGATCTGGTGGACATTGACATTGCGTTTTTGGAGTTGTAGTTCACCTACATCTAGAGAACACTGTGGACTCAAGCAATGATGGATCTGGATCAAACTTGGCACAAATACTCAATATGCCCAAATGTGAACACTGGTAGAATTTGGAGAAAATAGACCTTGCCATTTGGGAGTTGTAGTTGTTGGGATTTATAGTTCACCCACAATGAAATAGCATTCTGAAACCTACCAATGATAGAATTGGACCAAACTTTCCACAAAGAAACCCCATGACCAACAGAAAATACTATGTTTTCTGATGGTCTTTGGCGACCCCTCTGACACCCCCTCGCGACCCCCACAGGGGTCCCAACCCCCAGGTTGAGAAACACTGCACTAGCTGTACCCGCCACGCGTTGCTGTGGCCAACCTTCCCTCTCTCTTTCCTCCTTTCTTTCTCACCTTCCTTCCTTCCGTGTTCCCTTCCTTCCCTTTATTTCTTTTGTTCTCTCCTTCCTTCCTTCCTTCCTTCCTTCCTTCCTTCCTTCCTTCCTTCTTTCTCTTCCTCTTCCCTTCCTTCTCCTTTTTCTTTCTCTTTCTTTTTCTCCCCTTTCTTTCTTCCCTACCTATTCTTGGACTGCAACTCCCAGCAGTCTTTCTGATCCATCTCTCTATCTACTTATCTCTATCTAATCTATCTATCTGGAGCAGAGGTCCTCAAACTAAGGTCCGAGGGCCAGATACGGCCTTCCAAGGTCATTTACCCGGCCCTTGCTCAGGGTCAACTTAAATCTGAAATGACTTGAAAGCACACAACAACAACAACAACAACAACAACAACAACAATCCTATCTCATCAACCAAAAGCAGGTCTACACTTCCCATTGAAATACTAATCTATCTATATAAAAATGCTCTGTGCATAATGAGTTCCTTAAAAACAAAAGAACCAATGAATGAAATCACACCAAATTTGGCAACAAAACATCTCACAACACAAGGAGCGACCATCACTCAAAAATTTATGATTTTGTCATTTGGGAGTTGTAACTGCTGGGATTTATAGTTCAGCTACAATCAAAGAGCATTCTGAACTCCACCAACGATGGAATTGAACCAAACTTGGCACACAGAACTCCTATGACCAACAGAAAATATTGTAAGGGTTTGGTGGGCATTGACCTTGAGTTTTGGAATTGTAGTTCACCTCCATCCAGAGAACACTGTGGACTCAATGATGGATCTGGACCAAACTTGACAGGAATACTCAATATGCCCAACACCAGATTTGGACACAAGACAACTATCAAGCCAATGAGTGACCGTCACTCATAAAACACTGGAAAACACAGCGGAAGGGACTTAAAAAGCCAAAAAACAAAAAATACATTACAACTCATGCGCAAAACCACATATATATACAAACACACATATATACACTTATACACAAATGCACACACAAAACACATATACACAGAAAGAAGGAAGGAAGGAAGGAAGGAAGGAGAGAAAGAGGGAAAGAAGGAGAGGAAAGAAAGAGAGAAGGAAATAAAAAGTGGAAGAAGGAACAAAAGTGAGAGGGAAGGAAGGAGAGAAGGAATGGAAGAAGGAGGGAAGGAAGGGAGGAAAAAGAGAAGGAAGAATGGAACCAAAGAACAAAGGAAGCGAGGAAAGAAACAAGTAGAGAAGAAGGGAAGGAAGGAAAGAGGGAGGGAAGGAAGGAGGGAAAGAAAGAGGAAAGAAAGAGAGAAGGAAATAAAAAGTGGAAGAAGGAACAAAAGTGAGAGGGAAGGAAGGAGAGAAGGAATGAAAGAGGGAGGGAAGGAAGGAAGGAAAAAGAGAAGGATGGAACCAAAGAACAAAGGAAGCGAGGAAAGAAACAAGTAGAGAAGAAGGGAAGGAAGGAAAGAGGGAGGGAAGGAAGGAGAGAAAGGAAGGAGGGAAAGAGGGAAAGAAAGAGAAAAGGAAATAAAAAGTGGAAGAAGGAACAAAAGTGAGAGGGAAGGAAGGAGAGAAGGAATGGAAGAGGGAGGGAAGGAAGGAAGGAAAAAGAGAAGGAAGGATGGAACCAAAGAACAAAGGAAGCGAGGAAAGAAACAAGTAGAGAAGAAGGGAAGGAAGGAAAGAGGGAGGGAAGGAAGGAGAGAAAGGAAGGAGGGAAAGAAAGAGGAAAGAAAGAGAGAAGGAAATAAAAAGTGAAAGAAGGGACAAAAGTGAGAGGGAAGGAAGGAGAGAAGGAATGGAAGAGGGAGGGAAGGAAGGAAGGAAAAAGAGAAGGAAGGATGGAACCAAAGAACAAAGGAAGCGAGGAAAGAAACAAGTAGAAAAGAAGGGAAGGAAGGAAAGAGGGAGGGAAGGAAGGAGAGAAAGGAAAGAGGGAAAGAAAGAGGAAAGAAAGAGAGAAGGAAATAAAAAGTGAAAGAAAGAACAAAAGTGAGAGGGAAGGAAGGAGAGAAGGAATGGAAGAGGGAGGGAAGGAAGGAAGAAAAAAGAGAAGGAAGGATGGAACCAAAGAATAAAGGAAGCGAGGAAAGAAACAAGTAGAGAAGAAAGAAGAAGGGAAGGAAGGAAAGAGGGAGGGAAGGAAGGAGAGAAAGAGGGAGGGAGGGAAGGAGAGAAAGACGGAGGGAAGGTTGGCCACAGCAACACGTGGCGGGTACAGCTAGTAAGTTTATATTTCTTAAAATTGTTCTTCATTTTAATTATTGTATTGTTTTAAAGTGTTTTTGCACTACCAATAAGATATGTGCAGTGTGCATAGGAATTCATTAATATTTTTTTCAAATTATAATCCGACCCTCCAACAGTTTGAGGGACTGTGACCTGGCCCTCTGTTTAAAAAGTTTGAGGACCCCTGGTCTGGAGGATTGCTGGGAGTTGCAGTCCAGGAATAGAAAATTAGAAATATGTCGGGATTGGGATGCTCTCAAAGAAATCCAAGGAGAAGAAAGCTTGGAGCTTGGAAGCAGTGCATTTAGATCACCCTCCTCTCCTAAAGGGCCTAGTCTAGAGGATGCTGGGAGCTGTAGTCCGGAAGAGAGAGTGGATATGGTATTATGTGTTTTGTTTGCCGGGGGGGAGTCATTTTGCGCATGCGCTGTGGAGTCTTTTTGCTTTTTTTGGCTTTTTAAGTCCCTTCCGCTGTGTTTTTCCGTGTTTTTATGCGTGATGGTCACTCGTTAGGCTGAGAAGTGTCTTGTGTCCAAATTTGGTGTCAATTTGTCCAGTGGTTTTTGAGTTATGTCAATCCCACAAACGAACATTACATTTTTATTTATATAGATCAGTGGTTCTCAACCTTCCTAATGCCGCGACCCCTTAATACAGTTCTTCATGTTGTGGTGACCCCCAACCATAACCCTAACATTATGAATCGCCATGTAAATAATGATCTGCAGGATGTATTTTCATTCACTGGAGAAAATTTGGCACAAATACCCGGAATGCCCAAATTTGAATACTGGTGGGGTTGGCGGGGAAATTGCTTCTGTCATTTGGGAGTTGTAGTTGCTGGGATTTATAGTTAACATGTAAACAAAGAGCATTCTGAACCCCACCAACAATGGAATTGAACTAAAGTTGACACAGAGAACTCCCATGATCAACAGAAAATACTGGAAGGGTTTGGTTGGCATTGACCTTGAGTTTGGGAGTTTTAGTTCGCCTACATCCAGAGAGCACTGTGGGCTCAAACAATGATGGATCTGGACCAAACTTGGCATGAATACTCAACATGCCCAATGTCAATGAGCACTGGTAGAGTTTGGGGAAAATAGACCTTGGCATTTGAGAGTTGTAGTTGCTGGGATTTATAGTTCACCTACAATAAAAGATCATTCTGATCCCTACCAATGATAGAATTGGGCCAAACTTCCAACACAGAACCCCCATGACCAACAGAAAATACTGTGTTTTCTGGTGGTCTTTGGCGACCCCTCTGACACCCCTTCGCGACCCCCTCAGGGGTCCCGACCCCCAGGTTGAGAAACACTGATATAGATGCTAGTTGTCCCCTGCCACATGTTGCTGTGGCCCAGTCTGTGTATATGTGTTTTGTGTGTATATATTTGTATATGTGTGGTTCTGTGCATGCGTTGTAATGTAATTTTTATTTTTTGGCTTTTTAAGTCCCTTCCACTGTGTTTTCCAGTGTTTTTATGAGTGATGGTCACTCGTTGGCCTGAGAGGTGTCCTGTGTCCAAATTTGGTGTCAATTTGTCCAGTGGTTTTTGAGTTATCTTAATCCCACAAACGAACATTACATGTTTATTTATATAGATGTTGTCACTATCTGTGATCTGTCTCTTCCAGACGCGTCTTTTGACGAAGCCGACTTTGACTACGATGCCTTTTACGAGGCGCTGGGGACCCGGCCGGCCCTCAATGTGGAGGAGCTGGGCCCCACGTACCAGGCGGCCATCGAGCTCTTCGCCCTCTGCTCCATGGAGGAGGCCAGCAAGCGCCCCTCGGCCACCCACATCGTGGAGGCTCTGGAGGCCAATGGAATCGTGCAATAGGTGCGCCAGGTGTGCTTTTCAGAGTTGAAGCCGTTCGTAGCCGTAGGACGGTCGGTCCGGTAGCAGTTATCCCATTCTGTGGTTCGCTCTGGATGGATTCCAAGGCGCCTTTCAAGACTTTGTAAATATTTCTCCTCTCCCTCAAAGTCATCACGTTGACCACTTTGACCCTTCTGGTGTTTTGGACTCCCAAAAACCAGGAGGAGGGCCAAAGTTTGCCCATGCCTGGCATGGACTATGCCTGCTCCTCTGAGTATCAGATTGCAGGAATAGTATTATACTGTTGTCCTTCCATATATTGTGGGTCAGTTCAGAGTGTCCTTTCTGTATTTACCAGGTGGCCAAGGCCTTTCTTGGTCCACCAGAATGACCACGAGCTGCTGGACCTCTTTCCCAGGTGCCAGATTAGGGCTCTCTCCCCTCTCTCTCTCCTTAAAGGAGACAATGTTCCTTTAACTAGACACTGGGTTTGTCCTGTCAATCAATCAATCAATCAATCAATCACATCTCCTCCCTATATATATATGGAACTTCAACTATAGCAAATTGCCTTTGTACCATGTGTATGTAAATATTAGGCATGTGCCATCCATGGTTCTAAAGTACTTACAAAACTAAAGTTCTGGTGGTGAAAACTAGGAGGCGCTGGTGCTTTGCTTCTACATTGTTGCTAAAGTTCTGGTGGTGAAAATTTCAGAACTCTAACAAAATTTTCAAAATTTTCATTATAAATGGCAGTTCCTGATTGGTTCTGTCATAAAAATCATCAATAATGAAATAATTTTTGAAGTTTTGTTAGAGTTCTGAAATTTTCACCACCAGAACTTTAGCAATACTGTTGTTCTTCCACATGTTGTGGGTCAGTTCAGAGTGTCCTTTCTGTATTTACCGGGTGGCCAAGGCCTTTCTTGGTCCACCAGAATGACCACACGCTGCTGGACCTCTTTCTCAGGTGCCAGATTAGGGCTCTCTCCCCTCTCTCTCTTAAAGGAGACAATGTTCCTTTAACTAGACACTGGGTTTTTCCTGTCAATCAATCAACCACATCCCCCCCCCCTTTATTATATTATATTATATATTATATATTCAACTATAGCAAATTACCTTTGTACCATGTGTATGTAAATATTAGGCATGTGCAATCCATTTTGAAGATTTTGTTAGAGTTCTGAAATTTTCACCACCAGAACTTTAGCAACAATGTAGAAGTAAAGCACCAGCGCCCCCTAAAGTACTTACAAAACTAAAGTTCTGGTGGTGAAAACTAGGAGGCGCTGGTGCTCTGCTTCTACAGTGTTGCCAAAGTTCTGGTGGTGAAAATTTCAGAACTCTAACAAAAATTTCAAAATTTCATTATAAATAGCAGTTCCTAATTGGTTCTGTCATAAAAATCATCAATAATGAAATAATTTTGAAAGTTTTGTTAGAGTTCTGAAATTTTCACCACCAGAACTTTAGCAACAATGTAGAAGCAAAGCACCAGCGCCCCCTAAAGTACTTACAAAACTAAAGTTCTGGTGGTGAAAACTAGGAGGCGCTGGTGCTTTGCTTCTACAGTGTTGCCAAAGTTCTGGTGGTGAAAATTTCAGAACTCTAACAAAATTTTCAAAATTTCATTATAAATGGCAGTTCCTGATTGGTTCTGTCATAAAAATCATCAATAATGAAATAATTTTGAAAGTTTTGTTAGAGTTCTGATATTTTCACCACCAGAACTTTAGCAACAATGTAGAAGCAAAGCACCAGCGCCCCCTAAAGTACTTACAAAACTAAAGTTCTGGTGGTGAAAACTAGGAAGTGGTGGTGCTTTGCTTCTACAGTGTTGCTAAAGTTCTGGTGGTGAAAATTTCAGAACTCTAACAAAATTTTCAAAAATTTCATTATAAATGGCAGTTCCTAATTGGTTCTGTCATAAAATCATCAATAATAATGAAATAATAATGAAATTTTGAAAGTTTTGTTAGAGTTCTGAAATTTTCACCACCAGAACTTTAGCAACACTGTAGAAGCAAAGCACCAGCGCCCTCTAGTTTTCACCACTAGAACTTGAGTTTTGTAAGTGCTTTAGAAGCATGGATTGCACATGCCTAGTAAATATATACAACTGTTTTCACAGTTAAGTAACAGATAACAGTACTGGGGTGTTGTGTGGTTTCTGGGATGTGTAGCCAATACGTTCTAGTAGCATTTTCTCCTGACATTTCGCCTGTATCTGGCTGGTGGATTTGATGGTAGAAAAGCAAGTGGAGTCTATATCTATACCTGTGGGATGTCCAGGGTGGGAGAAAGAAGCAGTGTCTAATATCCAGGATGTGTGGTCAATGTGTCCTAGCAGCATCTTCTCCTGACGTTTCGCCTGCATCTGCGGCTGGCAGGCATCTTCAGAGGATCTGATGGTGGTCAAGCAAGTGGAGTATATAACATACCTGTGGGATGTCCAAGGTGGGAGAAAGAATCAATGCCTATTAACCAAGTGTGAAAGGTGCAACGAGCAAGCCTGGTTTGAATGGGTTGCACAATGCACCCTTCACAATTAGTTTAATAGACACTGGTTCTTTCTCCTACCCTGGACATTATTCCACAGGTATGTTATATACACTTTCTTGACCCTCATCAGAAGATGCCTGCCAACTACAGATGTAGGCAAAATGTCAGGAGAAGATGCTGCTAGGACACATTGCCCATACATCCTGGAAATTACACAATAGTGATTCTGGCAGTGAAAACCTTCAACAATAAAAATAATAGTACTGCTGTTACATTGCTTGATTGAGATACCTTTCTAATGTTTTGGTACACTAATGAAAAAAAGCACTGTCCTCGTTTGCCTGCCTCTTTGTTGATGCCTTCTTGTCCTGTTGTGGTCATCTGAGCTTCCTAGGATGTAAAAGACCTGAGCGTTTGGCAGGTGAATGCCTTCACACCCTGTAAGATTCCCATACGTTTTGGACTTTTTGGAAATGTGCCTGATAGCAGAAGATCCTCTGCCGGAGTGGTTTATTGTATCCGAAGGTGTGAATTAAGTTGCATGAAAACTCCTGCTGCAATAATTTTATTTCAGGTATTTCTACAGTCCTCCCTCCTTTTTTTGCAGCTTAAGCGCTGCCTGGTTGTCCCCCCTGTTGCTTCTCTCGGTGCAGCAATAAATAATCTATCATTTCTGTAATCTTCTCCAAGGACACAAAAATAAAATAAAGGATTTCCTTCCCCTTCTCTGCAAGACTTCTGCGTCTAACCACGAATTCAGGGTGGTATACAGATCAGCAGCCACAACCCTCCCACAGAAGTCTGTTTTTCATTCTTATATATTTTTATTAAAGGCCTGCAGATATGTGCTGATGCGTCTCAGCGCACATGCTGACCTGATCTGCAGCCGTGAATCGCATCTAAAGCTTTACAGGAATATAATCCGGATTAGTTGGATAAAAGAAATGAAACAAACAAAGCGTTCTGAGGTCAAACAAACATGAATAAAATAAAAATAGAAAAATATAATGAATTAGAAAAAAAGATGATATTAAGATGGTATAGAACTCCTGAACAATTGGCTTATATGTTAAAAGGAAAGAATTCGAAGTGTTGGCATTGTAATAAAGAAAAAGGTACTTATTCACAGATGTGGTGGGAGTGTTCTGAAATAAAAAAATTCTGGCAAATCATACAAGTAAAAATTCAGGAGATATTCCAGATAAGAATTCAAATTAATAATGATTTGCTACTTTGGGGAGTGTTGGATCATCCGAGTATAATAATTAATTGCCAGGAGTTATTTAAGGTAGCAATAAGAGCAGCCCATGCAGTGATTGCTAGAGGATGGAAAGACAAATCGAAATGGACGTTAACTAATTGGAATGATTATATGTACGACCGAGTGCTGTTAGACATTACGGGAATTATGACCAAGCAAACACCAAGAATGGACAAAGAAAAGATCATTACAAATAGATGGAAGGTCTACTTCAACTGGGTGAAAAATGGAGAAGCCAACGATCACATCAAAGAAAGAACACAAAGACTCTACCAGTGGCTGGATCTGCAAGATTAGCTAGAAATACACTGTGGTTGAAGAGGATGGGAGGGAGGGAGGGAGAAGGAGGGAAGATGGAGATAAGGTAATATACACCAGTGTAAATTAGTATAATATCTTTAATATTTGTTGAATTATTTAGGTTTTATATGTGTAACACTTGGAATTTGGCTTACTGATCAGTGTGTATAATATAATAAAAATATCTTAAAAAAAAAAAAAAGGAGGAGCCGCAGGAAGTGAAGCGTCCTCAGCCGAAGTCCAGGGTCGAAGCGGGAGAAATCCAAAACCGCATAGCTCCAGAGTCCGTAGAAGCAGCGTCTTTAGCCAAGCCGATCCAGGAAGGGAGAAGTCCACACTCACGAGAAGCCAATCCGGGTCAATAACAAACAAACGATCAAGAGATTCAAGCTGCAGATCCCAAACCAACACCGAACACGAAACTGGCAGCAGCAGAACACTCAGCACCCAAAACACGAACGCACTCCAACACCTTGCCTTCTGCAAGGACCTCTCACCCCTGAACCCACTTTTATTTACAACTCATCATCAGAAGATGAACTGACCACCACCCCATCGTTATCCCCCGCAGCTGTTTCCAGCTCTTCACGTGAGCCACCTTGTCTTCCCCTCCAAGTCCTCCATCTCCTGTCAAGACTTAGATCCCTCCAAGATTCAGTTGGGTCTCCTGATTGCCAGTCTTCACCCCCAGAGAACCCCATAAAGGTATCACTAGTTGTTGGCTCCTCACAAATAGCTTGCACTTCTCTTATCTTAGTCCAGTCCATGGTGTCTCCTTCTTCTCCTTCACTCATTGACCCATCATCCCCAGATAATCCTTCAAACGACTCCTCATCTGTAGGCACTGTAAATATGTCCCGGATCCTCTTTCTCTGCTGCTCATCATCAGATTCCTACTCCCTTTTCCCCCTTCTGGCACCCACACTACTGTTTGTAACGTTACTCACAGGCTCTACTACAACACAACCCTTTCCTTGTAACTCTTTGCCTCTCGTATCCTTTGCTCCCTGCTTTATCCCAATATGTATCAAATCTATATTAAATGATACGATTTCTGCCCGAGCGAGCCACATGTTGCACTCCAGGCCAGGAAGCCCTCTGACTTTAAACACCACACAGCTGAATAAAATGCAAGTAGTTTATTGAAGATATTTAAAAGCAGTAGCAGTAAAAAGCAATCCACAAAAATAGGTGATTTGAATGCAATATTCCTGCTTCTTGGCAGAATGGGGTTGGACTGGATGCCCATGAGGTCTCTTCCAACTCTTTGATTCTATGATTCTTATGATTCTAGGTAGATCTAATTAAGTAGAAAGATAGATAAAAACAAATAGTCCAGGAAATTAGTCCATCAGAGTTCATGAACTTCCAAGGTAAAACTCCACAACTTGAACACATATCAAACAAGACACTAACAGGAATCTGTCCGAGGCAAGGCTTCAAGGGACCTGACACGAAGTCTTGACTCAATTCCAACATTGCTTCGTCTGGCTACAGATTCTGTACTTGACACTTTTATCCCCTAATCTACTCTATAGTCCAAATGGCCAGGAATGGATTTCTTCTCAGCCTTGAATCCGCTATCAGTCTCTCCTGCAATCTGGCAAAGCGCCTGAGAGCCTGGTTTGTTCTCCTATCTACTGGCTCATTAATTTCTGCAGCTGGCCCAGGTGCCGAGCCTTTCTCAGGCTCAAATCCTTGGCAATTCAGGCCCAGGGAACAGACCATCATCCCAAAACCCTTCAGGAACATTTCCATCAGAAGTCACTTTGAACAGGAATCCCATTGTCATTCTCTGCATCTTGAGCAACCTCAACATTAGACACATGAACTTCATTGTCACTCCCAACATCCAAGTTACACTGATCATCAGACACAATCACAGGCTGAACTCCAACACTACAGAGGTCATTGCCTCCTTGCTGACCCTTCTGAGGAATTTCCTGGACATCTCGGGTTGGGCAATATCCCTAGACAAAGGTGACAATCAAGGTCCATTGTGTACATGTATGGATCTGCTTCTGATCTGATACCGCTTGCCTATACTTTCCCAGTCGGGAACTTTGAGCTTTAGCACAAATGCTCACCAGGTACGGACCCTCCGTATACGCGGTCTCAGTCTAAATTTGACCTCACTGATGCCCAAATTGCTTTCTGTTTCGGAGACATACGTAGCAAGGAATCGGTCCCATTTTTGCCCCTTGAACGGTTTCTGCAGGGTAGGCCGAGGAAAAGGAGGAGCAGTGCACGCAGCTGTTCATTTCAGGATCAGGACCGTAAGAGAAGAGGCAGCAGATCAACTGAGACGCCGCCGGGTTTGCAATAATAATTGGGCCTTAATCCAGAGGGAGGCGAAGCGAGTGGAGTGCCTGCCCTGCGCAGACTGCCAGGATCCTTCCTTTGTGTGTCATGTCGTTCCTTGTGAATATTTGAACAAAGCCATGCACTTTGTTCTGGGAAGGTGTACTGATCAGAGAACGGATGCCGTCTGCCAGAGGTGCCTCTGAGATTCCTCTTGTCAGTTGCAGCTGCTTTTAATGGCTCTGTGATTGCCTCGCTGACAGTTTGCGCTCACCTTTGCTAGTCTCGGAAGAAGAGTCAGGAGTTCTGTGCAGTCATAAAATTTCCTGTTAACGCGAAAAGGAGTCTTATTAGCTCCAGTTAAAGAGCCAGGTACCTTCAGGAACAAGAACACGTAAACAAAGTTCTTTCCAAAAATGAAGGGTTTTTTTTTCTTTAGTTGCAGCAGGGTAAACACAGTATATACAATAATAAATAAATAAATATACATTATACAATATGTGCAAACTTTCTACAATCTTCCAACGCACATCAGACCTCATCAAGTCTCATACTTTCATACTCTCAACCTGGTCCATGGAGATTAGGACAAGGAACAATGGCTTCAAACTACAAGAGAGGATATCCCATCTGAACATGAGGAAGAACTTCCTGACTGTGAGAGCCGTTCAGCAGTGGAACTCTCTGCCCCAGAGTGTGGTGGAGGCTCCTTCTTTGGAAGCTTTTAAGCAGAGGCTGGAGGGCCATCTGTCAGGGGTGTTTTGAATTCAATATTCCTTCTTCTTGGCAGAATGGGGTTGGACTGGATGGTCCAGGAGGTCTCTTCCAACTCTAGGATTCTATGATTCTATGGTCCTACCTTTCGGACTGGGTTGTGGTGCAGCTGGTTGTGAGTCAACTGCATTAAAATCCCTACTGCCCGAAAGGTCATGAGTTCGAAGCCAGTCCAGTGTCGCACCTCAGAGTAGATTCATCTTGCTGAAATCACCAAAACTGCACACAGACTGAAGTCTTTGTAGTTTATTGAAAAGTAAAAGATTAAAAGTTCTTAAAAGCAAGTAATGTTCCAAGAGATCAATAAAACGAAGCACTGTAAAGCAGGATTCCAAGGGACACCAACAAAACAAGATCTCATGAGAACATGACAAAGTCCTGAGACCATGGACATAAGAACTAAAAGATAATCCAGGCAAACAAGCTCAAGCTGCTTGGTTGAGCGAGAAGTTGCTCTGACAAAGATTTGTTTTCAAACACACCTTGTTTGATATTAACAAGCTGGAATGTGTCCAGAGGAGGGCGACTAAAATGAGAACAAGCCCTGGAGAACAAGCCCTATGAGGAGCGGCTTAAGGAGCTGGGCATGTTTAGCCTGAAGAAGAGAAGGCTGAGAGGAGATATGATAGCCATGTATGAATATGTGAGAGGAAGCCACAGGGAGGAGGAGGGAGCAAGCTTGTTTTCTGCTTCCCTGGAGACTAGGACGCAATGGAACAATGGCTTCAAACTACAAGAGAGGAGATTCCATCTGAACATGAGGAAGAACTTCCTGACTGTGAGAGCCGTTCAGCAGTGGAACTCTCTGCCCCGGAGTGTGGTGGAGGCTCCTTCTTTGGAAGCTTTTAAACAGAGGCTGGATGGCCATCTGTTGGGGATGCTTTGAATGCAATATTCCTGCTTCTTGGCAGAATGGGGTTGGACTGGATGATGGCCCAGGAGGTCTCTTCCGATTCTATGATTCTATGACACACTGCTTAATACCCTTCTCAATACATGAAAGCATTTCTTTGGCCGCTGACCTCCTTCTTGTTGGCTATTCTCACACTCCTTTGAACACTGAATTCCAAACGGTCAGCCCAATCTAAGATTCCCGTTTCCTCAAGGTCAGGGTGCTCGTTAGCATCAGCCTGGTTGCCTTCTTGCTTACTATCAGGCTGAGAACTGTCCTCCTTTCCTGAGTCAATTTGCACCTGGCTAGTTTCAGTATCAAAAACATCCTTCCCTGCTGTGGGAAACTGAACTTGCACACCCTGTTCCTCATTGTCTACAACAGGAACATTTTGAACCTGATTGTGAACCTGAATCCCATCATCCTCGTCAGAGTCACTCCAACCAGCCAGTAGGAAAGGTGAGAAAGAGAAAGAAGGAAGGAAGGAAAAGGAAGGGAGGAGGGAGAAAAGGAGGGAAGGCAGGAGGAGAGAGAAAGGAAGGAAGAGAGGGAGGAAGAAAGATATAGGAAAGAAAGAATGAGAGAGGGAGGATGGAGAGAGAAAGGGAGGGAGGGAGGGAGGAAGAAAGATATAGGAAAGAAAGAAAGAGGGAAGAAGGAGAGAGAAAGGAAGGAAGGCAGGAGAGATAGGAAGGGAGGAAGAAAGATATAGGAAGGAAAGAAGGAAGGAAGGAGAGAGAAAGGAAGGAAGGAGAGAGAGAGAAAGGGAGGGAAGAAAAAGGGAGGAAGGAGGGAAGAAAAAGCAGACTGGTTCCAGCTGAGTCACAACACCCAGGTCAAAGTAAGCCCAGGTCAAAGGAAGGCAGGAGGAGAGAAAGGGAGGGAGAAAGATATAGGAAGGAAGGAGAGAGAAAAGGAGGGAGGAAAAAGGGAGAAAGGAGGGAAGAAAAAGCAGTCTGTGGTTCCAGCTGAGTCACAACACCCAGGTCGAAGCAAGCTCTCGACAAATAGTCTAGCTTGCTGTTGACCCCTGCATCTGTCAAGTAGGAAATTTAGATACCGCTTATGCAGAGAGGCTAATAATTTACGATGCCATAAAACTCTCCAGCAGCGTGCAAAAGAATGAGGAAGTACTCCATCAGTGTCATAAGTGGATGGTGAAGCGACAGCTCCCCCGGTGGCCGGTATTCAAACATACTCTCGTGAAGCTAATTTAACTAATTTACGATGCCATAAAACTCTCCAGCAGCGTGCAAAAGAATGAGAAAGTAGTCCATCGGTGTCACAAGTGGATGGTGAAGCGACAGCTCCCTCGGTGGCCGGTATTCAAACATACCCTCGTGAAGCTAATTTAACTAATTTACGATGCCATAAAACTCTCTAGCAGCGTGCAAAAGAATGAGAAAGTAGTCCATCGGTGTCACAAGTGGATGGTGAAGCGACAGCTCCCCCGGTGGCCAGAATTCAAACATACCCTCGTGAAGCTGGAAAGTTAAATAGCCTTTGTGTATCTGCCTATATATGTTGTGTGTCTATGGCATTGAATGTTTGCCATGCATATGTGTGTTGTGATCCACCCTGAGTCCCCTGCGGGGTGAGAAGGGTGGAATATAAATACTGTAAATAAATAAATCCAGCCACTCTCATTAACTCAGCTGGCTGAGCTACAATATTTCTGGCTGAAAACCATGAGGCTTCCTCCTACCTTCTGAATCACACAGTTGGAAGGGATCCCCAAAGGTCATCCAGTCTGACCCCTTATGAGGTCAGATTGAGATATGGAGGGTCCTGCCTGGCGAGCATTTACGCGAACAGCCCAAAGTTTCAGATTAAAGACTCCTCGGGTGAAAATAGCAGAGAGGCTGGCCTGAAGCAGAACTCCAATGGCGTTGTTTTGATAGAGGATAGGGTTGGACTGGATGGCCTCTGGGTGCCCCTTCTTGACTATAAAAAGGGGTCAGAGTCATGGAAGCTAGTGAGAAAGCAGAGTTCCACTCAAAATGTATTTACAACAGAGCAACAGAAAGCAGCTGCCAACCCCCCCGAAACAATCCCCATGCTGTACAATTAACTGGAGGCTGAGAGAAGGAGAGGGTGGCTTTTAAAGCCAAGCCAAGCATGTAGTTTGCTATCTGCTGCCTGTCATTATGTGCCTTTAGGTTTACTTGTGAGTTATTTATGGCTGAGTAAATGTGCCACGCAGGCCTTGCTCTGAGGCTGAGAGAGTGAGGCTGCCCCCAAAGGCCCCCCACTGAATATACCTGCACAATGGGAACTTTGATAAAATCGTATAGATCAGGCAGGGGCCAAGTTGGGCCCTCCAGGTGTTTTGGACTCCAACTCCTGCAATTCCGAACAGCCAGTAGGAAAGGAGAGAAGGGAGGAAGGAGGAGAGAGAAGGGCGGAAGCGAGAAAAGAAGGAAGGAGAGAGAAAAGGAAGGGAGAAAGAGGGAAAGGAAGGGAGGAGAAAGGAATCAAGGAAAAAGGTAGGGAGGAGGGGGAAAGGAGGGAAGGCAGGAGGAGAGAGGAAGGAAAGAAGAGAGGAAGGGAGGGAGGGAGGAAGCAAGATATAGGAAGAAAAGAATGAGAAGAAGGAAGGAGAGAAAGGGAGGGAGGAAGAAAGATATAGGAAGGCAAGAGAGAGGAAGGAAGGAAGGAGAGAGAAAGGAAGGGAGGAAGGAAAGAGAGAAAAGAAGGGAGAAAGAAAGAAAAGGGAGGAAAGGAAAAGAAGGAAGGAAGGAAGGAGAGAAAGGAAGGACGAAGGGCAGGAGAGGAGTGAATAAAAAGAATGCAGGGCATGCAGCAGGAGAGAGAAAGGAAAGGAGGAAGAGAAAAGAAAGGAAGGGAGAGAAAGGAAGGAAGGAAGGAAGAGAGAAAAGGAAGGAAATAAGGAGAGAGGAATGAAGGAAAAGGGAGGGAGGAGGGAAGAAAGAAAGCAGAGAAGGAAGGAGAGAGAAGGGTGGAATTGAGAAAAGAAGGAAGGAGAGAAAAGAGAGAAAGGAAGGGAGGAGAAAGGAATGAAGGAAAAAGGGAGGGAGGAGGGGGAAAAGGAGGGAAGGCACGAGGAGAAAGGAAGGAAGAGAGAAAGGGAGGGAGGAGGAAAGATAGGAAGGAAAGAATGAGAGAGGAAGGAAGGTAGGAGAGAGGGAGGAAGGGAGGAAGAAAGTTATAGGAAGGAAGGAGAGAGGAATTAAGAGGAAGAGAGAAAAGAAGGAAAGAACGTGAGAGAAAGGGAGGAAGAGAAAAGAAGGAAGGAAGAGAGAAAGGAAGAAAGAAGAGAGGGAGGAGGGAAGAAAAAGAATGTAGGAAAGGTAGCAGGAAAGAGAAAGGAAGGGAGGAAGAGAGAGAAGGAAGGAAGGAGGAAGGAAGGAAGAAAGAAAAGAAGGAAGGAAGAAGGGAGGGAGGAGGGAAGAAAAAGAATGCAGGGAAGGAAGGAAGTGAGAGAAAGTAAGGAAGGAAGAGAGAGAAGAAGGAAGGAAAGGAGGGAGAGAGAGAGAAAGGAAGGAAGGAAAAACAAGGGAGGAGGAAAGAAAGGAACGAAGGAAGAGATGAAAAGGAAACAGGGAAGAAGTGAAAGCAGGTGGGCAGCAGTACCTATGACTCCTGAGCAATTAATAATAATAATAATAATAATAACAATAATAATAAATAATGTGTTGTCAAAGACTTTCATGGCCGGCCTCACTGGGTTGCAGTGAGTTTTCCGGGCTGTTTGGCCATGTTCCAGAAGAAGCATTCTTTCTCCCTCCCTGGACATTATTCCACAGGTTTATCAACCCCACTTGCTTGGTTTCCAGCAGGTCTCACAACCTCTGAGGATGCCTGCCACAGATATGGGTGAAACGCAGGGGTGGCTCGTCCATTACGCAAAGTAAGCAGTCGCAGAACACTTTTTTTTGCCAGGGGTGCAGAGGCGCCTCTGTAAATGCCCCTCGACCGCCACTTGAGGAGCGAGCGCCCCCTCAGCTCACAACAGCCCTAGCAGTCCGGGGGGAGCCTCGGCTTTCTTGCCCCGCTGCCAGGCGATCCTCTTCCCAAAGGGGCCGGGCCCTTGAGCCCCGCCTAGCCCCTCTCGTTTGCGCACCTGGCCACCGGGTGTGCGAACAGAGCCAGAGCTCAATCGTTCTCCCCGTTTGATCCCTTCCCCATGACCGGCTCCCTTTCCTGATACCCTGGCGCTCCACCTGCCTCCTCTCCTCTCCCCAATCCACGGGTGGGCCAAGGGGCGGAGCCTCTGCGCCTGGCCCACTTCGGGTCCGGAGGCGTGTCTGAAGACCCCAGTGTGCGCACCAAAAGTCGCCTCTTCTCCTGACTTTCTCTTCAGCCACTGAGAGAGAGAGAGAGAGAGAGAGCCCCTCGGGATGGAGGTATCTCCCACCTCCGCTCCCTCCTTTGTTTTTGCACCTACCTTCAGGAAAGGTGGGCATCTCCACCTCTTTCTCTCTCGCTCTCTCGGTCCAAATGGCTGAGGAGAAAGTCAGGAGAAGAGGTGACTTTTGGTGCACACGCCGGGGTCTTCAGGCACGCCTCCGGACCCAAAGCGGGCCAGCAAGGGAGCAAGTGCAGCAAGTGTAGTTACTGGGATGTATAGTTCACCTACAATCAAAGAGCATTCCAAACTCCACCAATGATGGAATTGAACCAAATATGGCACACAGAACTCCCACAACAAACAGAAAAAATATATATCAAAGATTGGTTGGGGGGGGGGGGGGCGGGCAAATACTCTTTGCTTACCATTGAAAATTACCTAGGGCCGCCTCTGGTGAAACATCAGGAGAGAATGCTTCTGGAACACTCACAGCAACCTAACAATAACAATGATGATAATCATAGAATCACAGAATCAAAGAGTTGGAAGAGACCTCATGGGCCATCCAGTCCAACCCCATTCTGCCAAGAAGCAGGAATATTGCATTCAAATCACCCCTGACAGATGGCCATCCAGCCTCTGTTTAAAAGCGTCCAAGAAGGAGGCTCCACCACACTCTGGGGCAGAGAGTTCCACTGCTGAACGGCTCTCACAGTCAGGAAGTTCTTCCTCATGTTCCACAATTCTGTAAACCCAGTTGCTCTAGTCTTGTATGGGAAGTTCAACCTCACTACCTCTGAGGATGCTTGCCTTAGATGCAGGCGAAACGTCAGGAGAAAATGCCTCTAGAACATGGCCCTATAGCCACAAGAACCTAGTGATTCCAGCCATGAAAGCCTTCGACAATACAGGGAAGTTCAACTGTTTGGAAGTGGAATGAGTGAGATGCTCATTTTGGGTTCCAGGCTTTAGGATCCAGTCCAATTTGCCTTGAGCGCATTGTCCCACAAAGGAAATGGCTCAGCACATTGCTCAATTCCTGGAGGAGGGATGGGCCGCTGCTGGCGATATATCATCGGGACGCGAGGAAACAGCTCTGCCGCGGCCTTTTCGCCTGTTTGGGCAATTACCGAAAAGAAGAGGGACGGGGCAAGCGAGCAGAGAGATGGGACTGAAGATGTGCGTTGAGCAAACCATGCCTAACCCTTCCCGAGCATGCAGACGTCAACAGAGCCCAACGATGCCTTTGAAACCTATTTGCAACCCAGGCTCCCCAGAGCTGCTGCCGTTGCCTAAGAAACCCAGCGATCGTTCTGCTTTTGATGATGGATGGAAGGATAAAAGGCCCAGACATTCGATGCAAACAGATCCCCGGAGCCCATGTACCACATGTGGTCCAGGGACTGCAAAAGTTCAGCGTCACAGAGATTAAAACATGATGTTTTTGCTAAAATTCAGCTGTTCCAGCAGGAAGGGGGTGGGAAGGGGCAACCAGAGTTTCATTGTGTTATGGTTTCCTCGAAATGGCATGCAAGGAAAGGAAAGAGAAGAACGATTCGTACAAATACCGGGTCCACAAAAGAAGCACATGGATGCGCAGCCTAGAACCATTCAATCAGGTCTAGGCAAGCTTGGGTCCTCCAGATGTTTTGGACTTCCACCATTTAGAATCTAATGCAGATATAGGCAAGCTTGGGCTCTCCGGGTGTTTTGGACTGTTAGGAATGGTGGGAGTTGAAGTCCAAAACACCCGGAGAGCCCAAGCTTGCTTAGACCTGCTACCAATATGCGGACGATACCCAACTCCTTCTGCGCCTGGAGCCTGGAGCAAGATCTTTGAGTCCTCGTGGACAACAAGTTAAACATGAGCCAACAATGTGATGTGGCGGCAAAAAAAGCCAATGGGATTTTGGCCTGCATCAAGAGGAGCCTAGTGTCTACGTCCAGAGAAGTCATGCTCCCCATGCTCTATTCTGCCTTGGTCAGACCACACATGGAATATTGTGTCCAATTCAGGGCACCACAATTCAAGAGAGATATTGACTCTAAGCTGGAATGTGTCCAGAGGAGGGTGACTAAAATGATCAAGGGTCTGGAGAACAAGCCCTATGAGGAGCTCCTCATAGGGCTTGTTCTCCAGACCCCTGATCTGCTCCCTCCTCCCTGTGGCTTCCTCTCACATATTTATACATGGCTATCATATCTCCTCTCAGCCTTCTCTTCTTCAGGCTAAACATGCCCAGCTCCTTCAGCCGCTATAGAGAGGTGAAGGTTACAATTCAATTAGTCTTTATTAGGAGTTTTGTTGCTGGGGAGAAAAGCAAAAGGAGAGAGCTCAGGTTGCAAAGAGTCCCTGGTTGAGGCTGCTGCTGGGGCACATTTCATCAGAGTTGGCCCAACGGGGCACCCAGGAACTGCGGAACTCCCTGCAGCTGGTCAGATCAGCCGGAAAGCAAGGGCCGCGGGTGGATTCGGCATCATACCGAAGGCACTAGATGTGGTCAGATCTTAAATGCTAAGCAGGGTTTCCTGATGGTTTGCACCTGGATGGAAAACTGGCAAGGAATGCCAAGTGCCGTGGGCTCTACTTCAGTGGAAGGAACTTGCAAACAAACCCTTCTCAGTCTTTCTTGCCAAAGAAAACTCATTGGAATCCATGGGGTTGCCATAGGTCGACAGGTGACTTGGGCACATGAACTTAACACATGATAGGAAATGAACACAGGGAGGGCTTGCCAAGGTCAACAATACCCTAAAAGCACTGCTCCTCCCTGATTTGGGAAGCTAAACAGGGCCAGCCCTGGTTCGTATTTGGATGGGAGACTGCCCAAAAACACACAGTGCCGTAGTCAATATTTCAGAGGAAGGAACTGGCCAGACCAACTTTAGAGTCTTCCTTGCCTGAGAAAACCCTTTGAAATTCATGCGGTTGATCACATAATTTAACAAGTAACCTCAAAGCACACATCTATGGGCACACATACATAGAATCATAGAATCATAGAATCAAAGAGTTGGAAGAGACCTCATGGGCCATCATCCGGTCCAACCCCATTCTGCCAAGAAGCAGGATTATTGCATTCAAATCACCCCTGACAGATGGCCATCCAGCCTCTGTTTAAAAGCTTCCAAAGAAGGAGCCTCCACCACACTCTGGGGCAGAGAGTTCCACTGCTGAACGGCTCTCTCAGTCAGGAAGTTCTTCCTAATGTTCAGATGGAATCTCCTCTCTTGTAGTTTGAAGCCATTGTTCCGCGTCCTAGTCTCCAAGGAAGCAGAAAACAAGCTTGCTCCCTCCTCCTCCCTGTGGCTTCCTCTCACATATTTATACATGGCTATCATATCTCTTCTCAGCCTTCTCTTCTTCAGGCTAAACATGCCCAGTTCCCTAAGCCGCTCCTCATAGGGCTTGTTCATGTGTTGAGTACATGAACTTAACACATGATAGGAAATGAACACAGGGAGGGCTTGCCAAAGTCAGCAATACCCTAAAAGCACTTCTCCTCTCTGATTTGGGAAGCTAAACAGGGCCAGCCCTGGTTCGTATTTGGATGGGGGACTGCCCAAAAACACACAGTTCTGTAGGCAATATTTGAGAGGAAGGAACTGGCCAGACCAACTTTAGAGTCTTCCTTGCCTGAGAAAACCCTTTGAAATTCATGTGGTTGATCACATAATTTAACAAGTAACCTCAAAGCACACATCTATGGGCACACATACATGTAAACAATGGCTAGCTGTTTTCTATAAGAGCTTAATATCCTCCCAGCCAAGTCTCCCAGAGGCCGGTCCCATCTGTGATATTAATTAGCAGTTTCCTTCCTCGGAGTGGCTCTCGATGCTTTTTATTGCTTAATGTCCAAGCCGACAAGAGGTTTGGCCACGCGTTGCCCTTTCCTCGCATCGGCCGCTGTTTGGCTGCCAAGGCCATGCCTTCTTTTATGGGAAACGAATCCAGCGAGCGAAGGATCCACAAAGTGC
Organism: Anolis sagrei; assembly: GCF_037176765.1. Classification (NCBI taxonomy): domain Eukaryota; kingdom Metazoa; phylum Chordata; class Lepidosauria; order Squamata; family Anolidae; genus Anolis; species Anolis sagrei. The sequence continues at coordinate 1,969,423 of NC_090021.1, read as the reverse complement.
CCACGAACCCTTGCTCACCCTGCGGAGGAGGCGGAAAGAGAGATGATGGGAATTCCAGGGGAAAAGGCCGGTCCTGGCAGAGATGGTTTGGAGTTCAAAGGCAGCGCAAAAGCCGCAGGGAAGATAGATGCCGGGGCCTGGAGCTGGGAGCCTGTCCTGCGGTCAAGGCTCTGTGGTCATCCAGGCATCTCGGCTCCATCTGGGGAAACGGTTGGGCTGTTTGAAGTCCGGCTTTTATGAGAGGCTTGGGTTCGAATCTCGTCTTGAGCCAAGCGTGGGCAGCCGAGTGGGCAAAGCTCCCCAGGGATGTTGGGGCGTCTGGCTGCGGAAGGCTGGCCACTTGCCCCTTGGCCAGGGTGCCTTGCAAGCTCAGAAGGGAGCTACGTGCAATGCTGTGTCCAGTTCTGGGCAACGGGGTTCTAGAGGAAATGTTCCGTTTTCCAGGAGCATAGTTTGCATTACCTTTTAGTTGCATGGGATAGTGTTCTTTTGCATTTCCCCAGGGCTGCTACAGACCCATCAGCACCCTGGAAGTTAAACAGTATCAGAGTCTGCAAAGCCAGCCTAAAGCCCCCTTTTTGCAGCTATTGGTTTAGAAAGTATCTCTTTGGGTTAGGAGACCGCCCTTTTTCCTAGGGTTTGAGATCTCCATTTTGGAATCTCCCCTGCCTCCTTCAGTAGAGAAAGAAAGCTTCAGATGTGCTGTCAGGCAGGCAGGTAGCTCTGAAAAAATAATTGTAGGTATGATTGAGATAGATAGATAGATAGATAGATAGTAGGCCTGGGTAACAACGGAAAAATTTTCTAAAATCGATTTGTTTTTTGGGGGTTTTTGTGTTTTGTTATTTAAAATAATTACAAAATTTTCCTTTAAAAAAGTTCAATATTTACAAAATTTCGTAAATGTAAAAAAATTACAAAACAATAACGAATCGATTTCCGAAACAATAACGAATCGATTCGTTACTGGCGGACACGACCGTGAAATACGCTAAAAAACCTCCAAATGGGACAGGGGGAACTTCTGAAGCTTAATTAAACCAAAAACAACTATAAAAACCCTTAGAAACCCAAAAACAACTATAAAACTTGCCCCAGACATGCGGAAATAATAACGAAACAACCTCAAAACGATAACGAAACGAATACAATAATGAAATACAAAACATTTACGAAGCGATTAAAAAATTCGTTTTTTAAAAAAATTGCTCCAGACTGGTTCGTTATCGTTTTGTAATTGAAAAATTAACGAATTTTTTAACGAATTACGAAATTAACGAACGAAACCGCCCAGCCCTAATAGATAGATAGATAGATAGATAGATAGATAGATAGAATAGCAATTGAGGATTGAGTTATATAGATAAAGAAGCTAATTGAGATAGATAGACAGAATAGCAATTGAGTGATTGAGTAATATTGGATCTAATTGAGTATAGATAGATATTGAAAAACATCAGTGTGCTGGAAGAAGCAAAGACCACCAGTATTGAAGCGATGGTCCTCCAACATCAACTCCAATGGGCTGGCCACGTTGTCCGGATACCCGACCACCGTCTCCCAAAGCAGTTGCTCTACTCTGAACTTAAGAACGGAAAATGGAATGTTGGTGGGCAGGAAAAGAGATTGAAAGATGGGCTCAAAGCCAACCTTACAAACTCTGGCATAGACACTGAGAACTGGGAAGCCCTGGCCCTTGAGCACTCCAGGTGGAGGTCAGCTGTGACCAGCAGTGCTGCAGAATTCGAGGAGGCATGAGTGGACGGTGAAAGAGAGAAGCGTGCCAGGAGGATGGCGTGTCAAGCCAACCCCAACCGGGACCGCCTTCCACCTGGAAACCAATGCCCTCACTGTGGACGAAGATGCAGAGCAAGAATAGGGCTCCACAGCCATCAACGGACCCACAGGGAAACCCATGATGGAAGACCATCTTACTCATCCAACGAGGGATCGCCTAAGTAAGTAAGATAGATATTGAGTTATTGAATATTATTGAGCATTACTTCCTCTCCAAAGCTAAGCTTGAGCTATAGATAGGGAAAAAAACCTGTTTTTTTCTAACCATAGCAGCTCAGGGTTAGGGTGAAAGGATCCCAGGATATTTTCTACCATTTGGGGAAGTTACCTCGTAATTGGAGGAAAAAGAAAGAAAGATCATCTCTATGATTTCACCAATTGACTGTTTTGTTTGTAACTTTGACAAGCTGTGCCAAGTCTGCAAGGACTTTGAGAAATAAATATTCTGTTTTCGTGTTCAAAACCTGTAGTAGCCTCAGTTGCTGGGAATCTCAAGCTTCTAAAGAAAGACTCCCGCGGTCGGCCCAGACAAAGAGAAAAGCACATCTTAGTTTTATTTTTATAGGGTCTGAGTGTGACGGCACAGGGAAGCTGAATAGTGTCCAGAGAACGAACAAAGCAGCCCAAGATGTGGAAGCCATGAACAGTACCCTTCAACATCCTTATTAATGACTTGGATGAAGGTTCAGAGGGCCTACTAATCAAGTTTGCAGATGGGACCAAATTGGGAGGGAGAGCTAAGACTCCAGGGAACAGGGTCAGGATCCAAAATTGCCTTAACAGATTAGAGAGCTGGACCAAAACTAACAATGCATTTCAACAAGGAGAAAGGTAAGACATGATGCTTAGGCAGAAATCATGAAGTGCAGAGAGACAGAATGGGTGACCCTTGCCTTGACAACAGTCCATGTGAAAAAGATCTTGGAATCTTCTTACTATTATTATCTGAAACACAACAAGTTGAGTCCACAGCAGACACTCTGCTGGCTGTTGCATTGGATCACACGTCAGACACTTCCCAAGTGTCTAGGACTGTGTGATGTATCGGTGAATAATGCGTGCAGATCCCAGTAAGGTGGCCATTTGCAGCTGCCAGATGGCGATTTTGTCAGTGCTGATTGTGTTTAAGTGCAGGCCAAGGTCTTTAGGAACTGCACCCAGTTTGCCGATCACCACTGGGGCCACCTTGACTGGCTTGTGCCACAGTCTTTGCAGTCCCCTCTTTAAATCTTCCTATTGTGTCAGCTTTTCGTGTTGTTTCTCTTCAGTCCTGGTGTCACCTGGGATTGCAACATCAACAATCCATACTTTGTTTTTTTTTAACACAATTGTGAGGTCAGGAATATTGTGCTCCAAAACTCTGTCTGTCTGAATCCAGAAGTCCCAGAGTAGTTTGACGTATTCATTTCTGTAACTTTTTCCGGCTTGTGATCCCACCAGTTCTTTGTCGCAGGCAGATGGTGTTTGTGGCACAAGTTCCAATGGATCATCTGAGCAAGGGTGTTGTGCCTCTGCTTGGAATCTGTCTGCGGGATCTTCTTGCAGCAGCTGATGATGTCATTTATTGTTCATCTGCTTCCTTGCAGAATCTACACTTGGGATCTGTCCATGACTTTCCAATTCTGGCTTTGATGGCATTGGTTCGAAAGGGTTGTTCTTGGGCCGCCAGAATCAGGCCCTCCTTTGTCTCCTTTTTCAGAGTCCCATTTGTAAGCCACAGCCAGGTTTTTTCTTTGTCAATTTGGCTCTCATGATGATGATGATGATGATGATGATGATGATGATGATGATTATTATTATTATTATTATTATTTTACTGACACAAAAATAAACATCACAGTAAACGAGATCTCTCTGCTGGATTTCGTATCACAAAATCACAAGTCAAACCCTAGCCAAGCGTCTAGGACTGTGTGATGTATTTTCAAATAATGCGCACAGATCCAAGTCATGTGGCCTTTTGCCGTTGACAGATTGTGATTTTGTCGATGTTTATTGTTTCCAAATGCCGGCTGTGATCTTTTGACACGGCACCCAGTGCGCCAAACACCACTGGAACCACTTGTGCTGGTTTATGCCATCAGAGCCTTTGCTGTCTGATTTTGAGGTGTTGATAGCGGTTGAGTTTTTCCTGTTGTTTTTCCTCAATGCGACTCTCACCTGGGATGGCAACATCCATAATCCAGACTTTTTTCTTTTCCACAATCGTGATGTCTGTTGTATTGTGTTCCAAAAGTTTGCCAGTCTGGATTTGAAGTCCCACAGTATTTTTGCGTGTTCATTTTCCAATACTTTTGCAGGTTTATGATCTCTTTACCAGTTCTTTACTGCTGGCAGGTGGTCCTTGTGACAGAAGTTCCAGTGTGTTGGGGTTCAGCCTGATCCTGATCTGTGTGAACCGGATTCTCTGATAGTTTTTCCAACTGAGCAAGCTCTCCCTGACTCTGACAGTGTGGAATCTGTTGTTGATGCAGAGGTCAGCGGCGATGAAAATGAAACCCAACAGCTGGAAGAAAATGTTTTGGAAGTTAGCCGTGATATCACTAGCCGTGATATCTCTCCACCTGGGGTTTTAAATGAGGACTGAAGAGAACAGATAGTTAGAGACAGAAATATTTCCCAGTTTCTACGAAGGTCACATCGTTTACAGGAGAGACAGGCCCAGACGTCAAAGTCAAGGGGCGTTTCAAAGAATAGCTTCTTTGGTTTAAGAGGCCTCCTGCCGGGTGCCTCTTTAGATCAAGCAACGTTTGGGACTGTGGCTGTGCCTTGGCAGAATTCCTGTGTTTCATGGCCGGTAATCCCAGAGGCTTCTAGTTTTTCAAGTACATGGTTAGTAAAAGGCTAACAGATTCCTGGTTATTGTTTTGTGGCTTTTGAAATTTTGCTCAAGTTCAGAGATTCTACTGACTGCTGTGTTTTTCTGTGGCTTTTTGACTTTGCATTTACTTTTCTTTTGTAGCCAATTTTTCATCAATAAACAAGGATTGCTTTTCCTACAGTCCAGTGTGGTGGATTTAATCTTATGGTCTCGTTTCTTGAACTGGGATGCAACACAGTGAATCATCTGGGTTACAGAGTTGTGCCTCTGTTTGTAGTCCGTCTGTGTGATTTTCTTGCAACAACTGAGGTCCATGGTTTTTTAAAAATATATCTTATTATTGTTGTTATTATTGTTATTATTGTTATTATTGTTATTATTGTTATTATTATTATTATTATTATTATTATTATTATTATTATTATAGATCAGGGTGCGCATGCCAGCCTGCAAAAGTCACATCAGGGAAGGGAGAAGAGGCACATGTGGGACTCAGCCACAAGATGGTGCAGCTGCGACAACAGCCGGGATTTGCATTTCCTTGGCTCTGTGAACTGTGCGGAAAGCCATAGAATCGCAAAACTGAACTCACTCAACTCAATTATTATGATTGTGATGGTGATAAGAGTACAACTATGATGATGTGCATGGGGAGAATGGAGAGAGGTCAAGCTCCAGATGGAAACTCCCATTCAGCATACAGAGGTGGGCTAAGCATGCAGCCCTTTAGTGGCTCCAGTATCATTCAGCATTCACTCTGTTGGCTCTAGGATGATGAGAGTTGCAGTCCAGGAATACTTACTTAGGCGATCCCTTGTTGGCCGAGTAGGATAGTCTTCCAGGATCAATATTCTGGTGGGTCCCTAGGTAGCTGTGGAGCCCTATTCTTGATCTGCATCTTCTCCCGCAGTGAGGGCATTGGTTTCCAGGTGGAAGGTGGTCTTAGAATCATAGAATCCTAGAATCAAAGAGTTGGAAGAGACCTCATGGGCCATCCAGTCCAACCCCATTCTGCCAAGAAGCAGGAATATTGCATTCAAATCACCCCTGACAGATGGCCATCCAGCCTCTGTTTCAAAGCTTCCAATGAAGGAGCCTCCACCACACTCCGGGGCAGAGAGTTCCACTGCTGAACGGCTCTCACAGTCAGGATGTTCTTCCTAATGTTCAGATGGAATCTCCTCTCTTGTAGTTTGAAGCCATTGTTCCCTTGCGTCCTAGTCTCCAAGGAAGCAGAAAACAAGTTTGCTCTCTCCTCCCTGTGGCTTCCTCTCACATATTTGTACATGGCTATCATATCTCCTCTCAGCCTTCTCTTCTTCAGGCTAAATATGCCCAGCTCCTTAAACCGCTCCTCATAGGGCTTGTTCTCCAGACTCTTGATCATTTTAGTCGCCCTCCTCTGGACACATTCCAGCTTGTCAATATCTCTCTTGAATTGTGGTGCCCAGAATTGGACACAATATTCCAGGTGTGATCTTAGTTGAGGTTGGCTTGATGCGCCTTCCTCTTGGCACGTTTCTCTCTACTGCCCTCCATTCATGCCTCTTCAAATTCTGCAGCACTGCTGGTCACAGCTGACCTCCAACTGGAGCTCTCAAGGGTTCCCAGTTCTCAGTGTCTATGCCAGAGTTTTTATGGTTGGCTTTGAGCCCGTCTTTAAATCTCTTTTCCTGCCCACCAACATTCCGTTTTCCGTTCTTGAGTTCAGAGTAGAGCAACTGCTTTGGGAGACGGTGGTCGGGCATCCAGACAACGTGGCCGATTCAGCGGAGTTGATGGCAGAGGACCATCGCTTCAGTGCTGGTGGTCTTTGCTTCTTCCAGCACGCTGACGTTTGTCCACCCGTATTCCCAAGAGATTTGCAGGATTTTCCGGAGGCAGCGCTGATGGAATTGTTCTAGGAGTTATTTATTTATTTATTTACAGTAATTCTATTCCGCCCTTCTCCTCACCCCGCAGAGGACTCAGGGCGGATTACAGTGTACACATATATGGCAAACATTCAATGCCAATTTTGACATACAAACATATACAGACGTGCACAGAGGCTATTTTTAACTTTTTCTGGCCGCCAGGGGAGCTTTGCTTTCATCGTCCATCTGCGACGCTGATGAAGCACTTCCGCATTCCCCGCATGCTTCCCCGCTGGAATGCTCTGCTGGAGTCTTCTTTATGGCCTCATAAATCAGTTAATTCAGCCTTCCTACACTTTAAGGTGGTACCTTATTTTCCTACTTGACAGATGCAACTGTCTTTTGGGTTGCAAAGGTCGACAACAGGCTACACACAATTGGTTGGAAACCCACTCCAACCCAGGCTGGCTTCGAACTCATGACCTTTTGGTCAGAGTGATCTTAATGCAGTTGACACTCAGCCTGCTGCGCCACAATCCCAAGTTGCATGTGATGACTATAGACAGTCCACGTTTCGCAGGGTTGGGAGTACAATAGCTTTATAAACAAGCACCTTAGTCTCCCTACGGATGTCCCAGTCTTCAAACACTCCCTGCTTCATTCAGGAAAATGCTGCACTCGCAGAGCTCAGGCGGTGTTGTATTTCAGTCTCAGTGTTCACATCTGTAGACAGTCCATGTCTCACAGGCGTATAGCAGGGTTGGGAGGGGAATAGCTTTATAGACAAGCACCTTGGTATCCCTACGGATGTCCCAGTCCTCCAACACTCTCTGCTTCATTCGGGAAAATGCTGCACTCGCAGAGCTCAGGCGGTGTTGTATTTCAGTCTCAGTGTTCACATCTGTAGACAGTCCATGTCTCACAGGCGTATAGCAGGGTTGGGAGGGGAATAGCTTTATAAACAAGCACCTTGGTCTCCCTACGGATGTCCCAGTCTTCAAACACTCTTTGCTTCATTCGGGAAAATGCTGCGCTCGCAGAGCTCAGGCGGTGTTGTATTTCAGTCTCAGTGTTCACATCTGTAGACAGTCCATGTCTCACAGGCGTATAGCAGGGTTGGGAGGGGAATAGCTTTATAAACAAGCACCTTGGTTTCCCTACGGATGTCCCAGTCTTCAAACACTCTCTGCTTCATTCAGAAAAATGCTGCACTCACAGAGCTCAGGCGGTGTTGTATTTCAGTCTCAGTGTTCACATCTGTAGACAGTCCATGTCTCACAGGCGTATAGCAGGGTTGGGAGGGGAATAGCTTTATAAACAAGCACCTTGGTTTCCCTACGGATGTCCCAGTCTTCAAACACTCTCTGCTTCATTCAGAAAAATGCTGCACTCACAGAGCTCAGGCGGTGTTGTATTTCAGTCTCAGTGTTCACATCTGTAGACAGTCCATGTCTCACAGGCGTATAGCAGGGTTGGGAGGGGAATAGCTTTATAAACAAGCACCTTGGTCTCCCTACGGATGTCCCAGTCTTCAAACACTCTTTGCTTCATTCGGGAAAATGCTGCGCTCGCAGAGCTCAGGTGGTGTTGTATTTCGGTGTCGATGTTGACTTTGGTGGAGAGGTGGCTGCCAAGGGAGCGGAAATGGTCCACATTTTCTAATGTTACACCATGAAGCTGTATCTCTGGCATTGGAGAGGGGTTGGCTGGTGAATAGCTGGAGAGGCATGGTATTGGCTTGTCCCCTTTGAGGCCGCAGTAACCCAAGCCGAGGGAGAAGAGCCGAGCCAAACCTCCAAATGGCTCAGATGCTTCTGGCGGAAGCCAAACTTTGCAAAAACAGCTTTCCTATCTCTCTATCGCTCCCTCTCTCGGGTGGAGCAGAACCAAACACAAATAGACCTGCGGCCGGCCCCCTTTTTCCCCTCCGCTGGCGCACTTTTCTGGCAACGCAGCGCCATTCCACCCATCCTGTTTCCTCAGGGAAGGTGTGTGTGCATAGGGGAATAAACACGCGTGTGTGCAAGGGAGCATTGGTGTGCAAGGGAGAGCTTGCGTCCAAGCAGAAGGCTGGGAAGGAAAGGCCGGAGGAAGGCCAGAGAAGAAACCCGAATGCGAAAGGATAACGGATAAGGCTAGGAATTCCTTGGGAAAATCACAACCGCCGTGGCAGGAGCTCTGCCTGGGGATAATGCAAAACATGTGCTGGGAAGCCACGGGGAGAGGTGGGACCGAATACCCACAATCGCCGCCCAAGCCACAGCAAAAGCTAACCAAGTGAATGTGAACAGAGGGACATGTGCAGAACGACACATATGAAATGCAGAAACATAAGACTGGTCTCATTTTGCTTGACAACAATCCTTACTTACTTACTGAGGCGATGCCTCGTAGTCCGAGGATGATGGTCCTCCAAGTGTAGTGTCCTGGCGGTGCGTCTGTAGCTGACTGTGGAGCCCTATTCTTGATCTGCATCAAGAATAGGGCAGTACATGTGAAAAAGATCTTGGAGTCCTCGTGGACAACAAGTTAAACATGAGCCAGGAATGTGATGTGGCGGCAAAGAAAGCCAATGGGATGTTGGCCTGCATCAAGAGGAGCATAGTGTCTAGATCTAGGGAAGTCATGCTCCCCATGCTCTATTCTGCTTTGGTTAGACCACTTTACCTGGAAAATTGTGTCCAATTCTGGGCGCCACAATTCAAGAGAGATATTGACAAGCTGGAATGTGTCCAGAAGAGGGCGACTAAAAGGATCAAGGGTCTGGAGAACAAGCCCTATGAGGAGCGGCTTAAGGAGCTGGGCATGTTTAGCCTGAAGAAGAGAAGGCTGTGAGGGGATATGATAGCCATGTATAAATATGTGAGAGGAAGCCACAGGGAGGAGGAAGCAAGCTTGTTTTCTGCTTCCTTGGAGACTAGGAAATGGAACAATGGTTTCAAACTACAAGAGAGGAGATTCCATCTGAACATGAGGAAGAACTTCCTGACTGTGAGAGCCGTTCAGCAGTGGAACTCTCTGCCCCGGAGGGAGTGTGGTGGAGGCTCCTCCTTTGGAAGCTTTTAAGCAGAGGCTGGATGGCCATTTGTCAGGGGTGATTTGAATGCAATTCTCCTGCTTCTTGGCAGAATGGGGTTGGACTGGATGGCCCATGAGGTCTCTTCCAACTCTTTGATTCTAGGATTCTATGATTCTAAGATGGGTCTCACTTGGCTTGACAACAATCCTTATTTACTTACTGATGTGATCCCTTGTATTCCGAGGATGATGGTCCTCCAAGTGTAGTGTCCTGGGGGTGGGTCTGTAGGTGGCTGTGGAGCCCTATTCTTGACCTTCTCTCCCGCAGTGAGGGCATCGGTTTCCAGGTGGAAGGTGGTCTTGGTCGGGGTTGGCTTGACACACCTTCTTCTTGGCACGTTTCTCTCTTTCACTCGTGCCTCTTCAAATTCTACAGCACTGCTGGTCACAGCTGACCTCAAGGGCCAGGGCTTCCCAGTTCTCAGTGTCTATGCCAGTTTCTAAGCCGAAGAGCCGGCGTTGTCCGCAGACGCCTCCAAGGTCATGTGGCCATTGGCATGGCTGCATGGAGCACCATTACCTTCCCACCAGGAGCGGTTCCTCTTGATCTACTCATGTTTGCACATTTTCGAACTGCTAGGTTGGCAGAAGCTGGGGCTAGCAGCAGGAGCTCACCTCATCTCGCGAATTCGAACCGCCAACCTTTCGGTCAGCATGTATAGCAGCTCAGGGGTTTAACCCTCTGCTCCACCGAGGGCTCCTCAAGGGTGTATCAGGTAATTCAAAATCTATGCTGCAAAAACTAATACAAATTTGCGACATCTAAAGATGGGGGAAGAGGTTTTCCCGCACGGCAAAATGGGGTTGCACTAGATGGCCCATGTGGTCTCTTCCAACTATATTATCCTATGATTCTCTGACTAACTTCTTCTTAGGCAATCCCTCATAGTTCGAGGATGATGGTCCTCCAAGTGTGGTGTCCTGGTGGTGGATCCGCAAGTGACTGTGGAGCCCGATTCTTGACCTGCATCTTCTCCCGCAGTGAGGGCATTGGTTTCCAGGTGGAAGGTGGTCTTGGTCGGGGTTGGCTTGACACACCTTCTTCTTGGCACGTTTCTCTCTTTTGCCCTCCATTCATGCCTCTTCAAATTCTACAGCACTGCTGGTCACAGCTGACCTCCAGTTGGAGCGCTCAAGGGCCAGGGCTTCCCAGATCTCTCTTGGTGTCCATGCTGCAGTTTTGAGCCCATCTTTCAATCTCTTTTCCTGCCCACCAGTATTCCATTTTCTATTCTTGAGTTCATAGAACCATAGAATCCTAGAATCAAAGAGTTGGAAGAGACCTCATGGGCCATCATCCAGTCCAACCCCATTCTGCCAAGAAGCAGGAATATTGCATTCAAAGCACCCCTGACAGATGGCCATCCAGCCTCTGTTTAAAACCTTCCACCACACTCTGGGGCAGAGAGTTCCACTGCTGAACGGCTCTTACAGTCAGGAAGTTCTTCCTCATGTTCAGGTGGAATCTCCTCTCTTGTAGTTTGAAGCCATTGGTCCCTTGCGTCCTAGTCTCCAGGGAAGCCGAAAACAGGCTTGCTCCCTCCTCCTCCCTGTGGCTTCCTCTCACATATTTATACATGGCTATCATATCTCCTCTCAGCCTTCTCTTCTTCAGGCTAAACATGCCCAGCTCCTTAAGCCGCTCCTCATAGGGCTTGTTCTCCAGACCCTGGATCATTTTAGTCGCCCTCCTCTCTTGAATTGTGGTGCCCAGAATTGGACACAATATGCCAGGTGTGCTCTAATCAAGGCAGAATAGAGCATGGGGAGCAGGACTTCCCTAGATCTAGACACTATGCTCCTCTTGATGCAGGCCAAAATCCCATTGGCTTTTTTTGCCACCACATGTTGTCCTTCTTTGGAAGCTTTGAAACAGAGGCTGGATGGCCATCTGTCAGGGGTGATTTGAATGCAATATTCCTGCTTCTTGGCAGAAGGGGGTTGGACTGGATGATGGCTCATGAGGTCTCTTCCAACTCTTTGATTCTAGGATTCTATGAATGTGGAGATGCTTGCGGGGTTTTAAAGAGTAAGAAAAACATCAGGATAGCAAAGTCGAAGGAAGAGGTTACCAGGATTGCAATAATATTTTTCACCAGTGCACCTGTAGAAACTAACTCTATCTACTTTCCCCAATTTAAGAACAATGAGAATATATATATGTGTGTGTGTGGTTGTGTGTGTGTGTATACACACACACACACAAATTGTTTTTAGAATGGGGGAGGTTGGTAGAGTTAGTTTCTACAGGTGCATTGGTGATACAAGTGACACATTGGAAAATTGCTGGGAATACACACACACACACACACACCTATATATAAAAAAATGCTCTGTGCGTAATGAGTACCTTAAACACAAAAGAACCAATGAACGAAATCACACCAAATTTGGCAACAAAACGTCTCACAACACAAGGAGTGACCATCATTTGGTCATTTGGGAGATGTAGTTGCTGGGATTTATAGTTCACCTATAATCAAAAAGCATTCTGAACTCCACCAACGATGGAATTGAACCAAACTTGACACACAGAACTCCCTTGACCAACAGAAAACACTAGAAGGGTTAGGTGGGCATTGACCTTGGGTTTTGGAGTTGTAGTTCACCTACATCTAGAGAGCGCTGTGGACTCAAACAATGAGGGATCTGGACTAAACTTGGCACGAGTACTCAATATGCCCAAATATGAACACAGATGGAGTTTGCGGGAAATAGACCTTGACATTTGGGAGTTGTAGTTGCTGGGATTTATAGTTCACCTACAATCACAGAGCGTTCTGAACCCCACCAACGATAGAATTGGGACAAACTACCTACCCAGAACCCCCATGACCAACAGAAAATACTCAACGCCATTCAGTCCAACTCCCTTCACCAGGGCAAGAAAACGTAATCAAAGCCCTCCTAACAGAGAGCCATCCTGCTGTAGATATAGATAGATAGATAGATAGATAGATAGATAGATAGATAGATAGATAGATATGATTCACACACACACATAGTATCATAGATGTGAAAGAGACCCCTAAAGAAGGACAATGATATCTTGCATGTTCCAGGGTGGGCAAACCAGACAATCTCCACATCAACACTGACAAAAGAAACAGCAACAAAAACTGTTTACCCACAAACATAAAGGAATTACATATATTAGAAACCAACACTTTCTCATTCCCTTTATTTTCCAGATCACCAGACTGGGTCACAGCAACGCCTGGCAGGGGATGGCTGGTATGTGTGTGTGTATACACACAACCACACACACACTCCCAATCAGTGAGGGTCTCTGCATAAAGGTAGCCTGGCCTCTGTTGCCTGGAGGCACCCTCTGTGGAATGATGTCCAGGGTGGGAGGACGAGCCCTTGTCTGTTTGAAGCAAGTTTGAATGTTTCAATTATCAAGTTTGATTAGCTTTGAATAACTTTGCAGCTGCAAAGTCAATCAGCGAGGGTATCTGCATAGAGGTAGCCTGGTCTCAGTTGCCTGGAGGCCCCTTCTGTTTGGGAGGTGTTCACTTAAGGGTGTGTGTGGTTGTGTGGGTGTATAAATATGTGTGTGTGTATACACACACACACATGCATTGTTTTTAGATTGAGGGACGTAGATAGTGTTAGTTTGTACAGGTGCATTGGTGATATAAGTGACACATCACATTGGAAAATTGCTGGGAATACACACACACACACATATATATAAGGCGTGGTCAATCCATGGTTCTAAGTGGTTCTAAAGTACTTACAAAGCTAAAGTTCTGGTGGTGAAAATTTCAGAACTCTAACAATACTCTCAAAATTTAATTATAAATGGCAGTTCCTAATTTGTTCTATTATAAAAATCACCATTAATGAAATAATAATTACGTTTTGAAAGTTTTGTTAGAGTTCTGAAATTTTCACCACCAGAACTTTAGTTTTGTAAGTACTTTAGAACCATTTAGAACCATGCATTGCCCAGGCCTTTATTATATCTATCTATCTATCTATCTATCTATCTATATCTCTGCTTCAAACCCCAAAAGCATCACATCTTTGATCTGGGAAGCTAAGCAGGGTCAGCCCTGGTTATCACTTGGATGGGAGACCACCAACAAAAGCCAGTTCCAGAGGAAGGAACTGACAGAATCCTAGAATCCTGGAGTTGGAAGAGACCTGGTGGGCCATCCAGTCCAACCGCATTCCTGGAATATTGCATTCAAATCACCCCTGACAGATGGCCATCTAGCCTCTGTTTAAAAGCTTCCAAAGAGGGAGCCTCCACCACACTCCAGGGCAGAGAGTTCCACTGCTGAACGGCTCTCACAGTCAGGAAGTTCTTCCTCATGTTCAGGTGGAATCTCCTCTCTTGTAGTTTGAAGCCATTGTTCCTTTGCGTCCTAGTCTCCAAGGAAGCAGAAAACAAGCTTGCTCCCTCCTCCTCCCTGTGGCTTCCTCTCACATATTTATACATGGCTATCATATCTCCTCTCAGCCTTCTCTTCTTCAGACTAAACATGCCCAGCTCCTTAAGCCGCTCCTCATAGGGCTTGTTCTCCACACCCTTGATCATTTTCGTAACCCTCTTCCTCTGGACACATTCCAGCTTAGAGTCAACATTTCTCTTCAATTGTGATGCCCAGAACTGGACACAGTGTGATTCCAGAACCCATGGGAATTCCAGTCTTAACAAAACATGGTGAGATTCACCATAAATGGGCCGAAGGCACACGCAGGCATTCCTTCCCCGAAATGCGAAAACTCTTTTCATTCAGGCTGGCTTCTCAAGAAGGAAGTATTTAAGACTGGCCCAGCGGGGAGCTGGACAGGGTTTTAATTAACAGCTTCTAAACATTTCAAGTGGTTTCACTGACTTATGGGTTTAATTCTAGTCTGGTTTTGAAACGGGTTGGTGCTCTCTCCTCCTCTCCCCCTCCTCCTTTTTCTCCTTCATCTTCCTCCTCCTTCCTCCTCTTCATCTCTTCCCTCTTCTTCCTCTCCTTCTTTTTCCTAATACTTTTCCTCTTCTTCTGTTTCCTCTCCTTCTTCGTCATCCCCCTCTTCTTCTGCTTCTCCTTCTTCTCCCTCCTCCTATTCTTCTCCTCCTCCATCTCCATCCTTCTCTTCTTCTCCTTCTTTCCCCTCCTGCTTCTCCTCTTCTTCTTCTCCTGCTTCTCCTTCTTCATCCTCCTCCTCGTTTTCTCCTCCTCCTTCCTCCTCCTTTTCTTCTTCTCCTTCCTCTTCTTCCTCTTTTTCTTTCCTCTTCTTCTGCTTCCTCTCCTTCTTCATCATCCCCTTCTTCTTCTTCTTCTTCTCCCTCCTCCTTCTCCTCCTCCATCTTCATCCTTCTTTTCTTCTCTTTCTTTCCCCTCCTGCTTTTCCTCCTCACTTCTACTTCTTCATCCTCCTCCTCCTCATTTTCTCCTTCTCATCCTTCTTCCTCCTTTTCTTCTTCTTCCTCTTCTTCCTCTCCTTCTTTCTCCTAATATTTTTTCCTCTCTCCTCTTTCTCCTCCTCTTCTCCTTTCACCTTCTCCTCTTCCTCTTCTTCTTCTCCTTCCTCCTTCTACTCCTCTTCTTCTGCTTCTTCCCCTCTTTTCTCTCTCCCCTGCTCCTCCTCTTCTTCCCCTTCCTCTTCTTTTTATTCTCCTTCTTTCTTCTCGTGCTCCTCCTTCTCCTCCTTCATCCTCCTCCCCCTCGTCTTCTTCTTTTTCTCTCCCCTTTGTCTCCTTCTCCTTCCTCCTCCTCCTCTTCTTTTTTCTTTTTTCTACTCCTTTTCTTCTCCTGATACTCCTTCGTTATCATCCTCCTCCTCTCCTCCTCTTCTCCTCCTTCTTTGTTATCCTTCTGCTCTTCCTCCTTTTTTTCTCCTCCTCCTCTTCTTCTCCTCCTTCTTTCTCCTTCCCTCCTCTTTTTCTTCTTCTCCTTTGTCTTCCTCTTTCCCTCCTCCTCCTCCTCTTCTTTTTCTTCCTCTTCTTCTCTTTCTCTCTCCCCTTGCTCCTTCTTTTCTTCTCCTTCCTCTTTTTCTCTCCTCCTCTTCTTCTCCTTTTTCTTTTTTTTTTCTACTCCTCTTCTTCTGCTACTCATTCTTGGTTGTTCTCCTCTTCTTCTTTTTCTCTCCTCCTCTTCTTCTTCTCCTTTCTCCTTCCCTCTTCTTTTGCTTCTTCTTCCTTCTCCTCCTCTCCTCCTTCCTCCTCCTCCTCCTCCTCCTCCTCTTCCTCTCTTTCTTCTTTTTCTCTACTCCTCTTCTTCTCCTGCTACTCCTTCTTCGTCATCCTCCTCCGGCTCTTCTTCTTCTCTCCTCCTTTCCTTCACGTTTTTCCTCCTTCTTCTCTTTCTTCCTCCTCCTCTTCCCCTTCTTCTCTTTCTTCTTCTTCATGCTTGCCCTAAGCCTCACATATTTCCCATTGATGCCACCCAACGACTTCTCTTCTCTGCTTCCCACCTTCCTCTGTGGGCACCTCCACTTCTTTGCCTTTCTTTCCTTGTCTTCCTTCCTTTCTATGGGCTCCCCTTTGCCCTGCCGCCTCTCCATATTTAGCCATCCCATTCTTCCTGCGTAGACCTTCCTCTCTTTCCTGACATCTCTTGGAAGCCAGACCCTGGCTCCCTTGAGGCCTGCCTACAAGACATGTTAATCCTCCTCCCATAAACAAACAAGGTCTTGCGCCTTTGGGGCGTGTGAGGTTCCCCTTCCGTGGTGCCAGTGGCGCTGGACTAGTCCCATATGTTCTGCTCTCCTTTTGGGAAGGCTCCAGCCCTTTGCTCTGGCCACAGCTGCGGCCGCTTGGACACCAGGGAGGAAGCCCCGGGTCCCACCCTGAACGCATGGTTGTTGCGCATGGATCCTGCCCTATGCCCCCATTTCCTTCCCCAGAGAAGAAGGCCAGAGCCAGGACAGCCATCTGGGCCCAGGCAGGCCTTCATCCAAAAAGATAGATAGAGGACTTTGGGGGTCCCTGCCAACTCTATGAGTTATTCTGGATGGCTTTTGGGGGTCCCTTCCAAATCTATTAGGGTTGGACTGGATGGCCTTTCGGGGTCCCTTCCAACTCTAATGAGGGTTGGACTGGATGGCCTTTGGGGGTCCCTTCCAACTCTATGATGGTTAGTCTGGATGGCCTTTGGGGGTCCCTTCCAACTCTATGAGGATTGGACTGCATGGCCTTTGGGGGTCCCTTCTAACTCTATGGGGTTTGGACTGG
This sequence comes from Anolis sagrei, assembly GCF_037176765.1. Taxonomy (NCBI): domain Eukaryota; kingdom Metazoa; phylum Chordata; class Lepidosauria; order Squamata; family Anolidae; genus Anolis; species Anolis sagrei. The sequence continues at coordinate 1,952,691 of NC_090021.1, read as the reverse complement.
GTGGCCTTTGGGGGTCCCTTCCAACTCTATGAGGGTTGGACTGGATGGTCTTTGGGGGTCCCTTCCAACTCTATGAGGGAAGGACTGGATGGTCTTTGGGGATCCCTTCCAACTCTATGAGGGTTGGACTGGATGGCCTTTGGGGGTCCCAACTCTATGAGGGTTGGACTGGATGGTCTTTGGGGGTCCCTTCCAACTCTATGAGGGTTGGACTGGATGGCCTTTGGAGTCCCTTCCAGCTCTATGAGGGTAGGACTGGATGGCCTTTGGAGTCCCTTCCAGCTCTATGAAGGTTGGACTGGATGGCCTTTGGGGTCCCTTACAACTGTATGAGGGTTGGACTGGATGGCTTTTGGGTGTCCCAACTCTATAAGGGTTGGACTGGATGGTCTTTGGGTGTCCCAACTCTATGAGGGATGGAATGGATGGCCTTTGGGGGTCCCTTCCAACTCTTTGGGGGTTGGACTGGATGGCCTTTGGGGGTACGTCCTAACTCTATGAGGGTTGGACTGGATGGCCTTTGAGGGTCCCTTCCAACTCTATGAGGGTTGGACTGGGTGGTCTTTGGGGGTCCCTTCCAACTCTATGAGAGTTGGAATAGATTGCCTTGGGGGTCACTTCCAACTCTATGAGGGTTGAACTGGATAGCCTTTGGGGGTCCCTTCCAACTCTATGAGGGTTGGACTGGATGGTCTTTGGGGGTCCGTTCCAACTCTATGAATTAGTCTGGATGGCCTTTAGGGATCCCTTCCAACTCTATGAAGGTTGGACTGGATGGTCTTTGGGGGTCCCTTTCAACTCTATGAGGGTTGAACTGGATAGCCTTTGGGGGTCCCTTCCAACTCTATGAGGGTTGGACTGGATGTCCTTTGGGGAGGTCCCTTCCAAGTCTATGAGGGTTGGACTGGATGGCCTTTGGGGGTCCCTTCCAACTCTATGAGGGTTAGTCTGGATGACCTTTGGAGTCCCTTCCAACTCTATGAGGGTTAGTCTGGATGGCTTTTGGGGGTCCCTTCCAACTCTTTGGGGATTGGACTGGATGGCCTTTGGGGGTGCCTTCCAACTCTATGAGGGTTGGACTGGATGGCCTTTGGGGGTCCCTTCCAACCCTATGACTCTACCGCGGCTCCCCAAATCTCACATTTCTGACCAGTTAAGGAAGTATCTTTGGGGCTGCTTGATGATCTGCCCGATGGCTCTTTCACGGACTGTTCTGGTTCCTCCCTTTGCTCTTTGCCCTCTTCTGTTTGGCTTGTTACGGCCTTCCTTCGCTCTGTATTATTTTTACAGCGTCTGGCATGGCTTCGTTGCCTTGAAAGGAATGCATTGTTGTGGAAAAGGCTAGATGGCCGCTGGCTCCTCTCAAAGCCAAGAGTTTGGCACCAACAACACTGGATTGATAAATAAATGGAGACACACGCAAAGAAACAAACACACAATAAAGAGAGCAGAGCTAGGAAAGCAAAGCGTGTGCCCAGTTCGGAAAGAGGGAGGCGGCTCACGCCTGGCTCTCAAGTGGAGGAGAGTTCGTGGAGTCATAAAGTTGGAAGAACTTCCTGACTGTGAGAGCCGTTCAGCAGTGGAACTCTCTGCCCCGGAGTGTGGTGGAGGCTCCTTCTTTGGAAGCTTTGAAACAGAGGATGGATGGCCATCTGTCAGGGGTGATTTGAATGCAATATTCCTGCTTCTTGGCAGAATGGGGTTGGAGTGGATGGCCCATGAGGTCTCTTCCAACTCTTTGATGGGACCCCAAAGGTCATCTAGCCCAACTGGAGAGTCCCCTGCCTTCAAACTGATCTGACCTGAAGCAGAGAGTTCCACAGTTCGCTAGTAGTGTGGCCACAGCAGCAACCTCAAACGAAAGCTATTTCTCTTGCCTTGCTTTCTTTCCTCATCCTAACATTGTAACAAATCCCCCAATAAAGTATCATCTAATTGTAACTCTAATTGTAACTTTTCCTCTCTGTAGTGATACATTGTGTCTTTTTACTGCCCCTAACACACTCTAGCATGAACTTTCCCTCTCCTGAGTCGCAGCATCCCAGGGAGGCCGAAACCGCATTCCTCTGAACCGCGGATACGGAGTCCCATTGGGGCCCCGTATCCGCGGGTCAATGGATCCCTTCCAAACATGAACTTTCCCTCTCCTGAGTCACAGCGTCCAGGGGAGACCAAAACCGCATTCCTCTGAACCGCGGATACGGAGTCCCATTGGGGACCCCGCATCCGCAGGTCAATGGATCCCTTCCAAACATGAACTTTCCCTCTCCTGAGTCACAGCGTCCAGGGGAGACCAAAACCGCATTCCTCTAAACCGCGGATACGGAGTCCCATTGGGGACCCCGCATCCGCAGGTCAATGGATCCCTTCCAAACATGAACTTTCCCTCTCCTGAGTCACAGCGTCCAGGGGAGACCGAAACCGCATTCCTCTGAACCGCGGATACGGAGTCCCATTGGGACCCCGTATCCGCGGGTCAATGGATCCCTTCCAAACATGAACTTTCCCTCTCCTGAGTCACAGCATCCAGGGGAGACTGAAGCCGCATTCCTCTGAACCACGGATATGGAGTCCCATTGGGACCCCGTATCCGTGGGTCAATGGATCCCTTCCAAACATGAACTTTCCCTCTCCTGAGTCACAGCGTCCAGGGGAGACCGAAACCGCATTCCTCTGAACCACAGATACGGAGTCCCATTGGGACCCCGTATCCGTGGGTCAATGGATCCCTTCCAAACATGAACTTTCCCTCTCCTGAGTCACAGCGTCCAGGGGAGACCGAAACCACATTCCTCTGAACCGCGGATACGGAGTCTCATTGGGACCCCGTATCCGCGGGTCAATGGATCCCTTCCAAACATGAACTTTCCCTCTCCTGAGTCACAGCGTCCAGGGGAGATCGAAACCGCATTCCTCTGAACCGCGGATACGGAGTCCCATTGGGACCCCGTATCCGCGGGTCAATGGATCCCTTCCAAACATGAACTTTCCCTCTCCTGAGTCACAGCGTCCAGGGGAGACCGAAACCACATTCCTCTGAACCGCGGATACGGAGTCTCATTGGGACCCCGTATCCGCGGGTCAATGGATCCCTTCCAAACATGAACTTTCCCTCTCCTTAGTCACAGCGTCCAGGGGAGACCGAAACCGCATTCCTCTGAACCACAGATACGGAGTCCCATTGGGACCCCGTATCCGCGGGTCAATGGATCCCTTCCAAACATGAACTTTCCCTCTCCTGAGTCACAGCGTCCAGGGGAGACCGAAACCGCATTCCTCTGAACCGCGGATACGGAGTCCCATTGGGACCCCGTATCCGCGGGTCAATGGATCCCTTCCAAACATGAAATTTCCCTCTCCTGAGTCACAGCGTCCAGGGGAGACCGAAACGGCATTCCTCTGAACCGCGGATACGGAGTCCCATTGGGGGCCCCGTATCCGTGGGTCAATGGATTCCTTCCAAACATGAACTTTCCCTCTCCTGAGTCACAGCGTCCAGGGGAGCCCGAAACCGCATTCCTCTGAACCGCGGATACGGAGTCCCATTGGGACCCCGTATCCGCGGGTCAATGGATCCCTTCCAAACATGAACTTTCCCTCTCCTGAGTCACAGCGTCCAGGGGAGGCCAAAACCGCATTCCTCTGAACCGCGGATACGGAGTCCCATTGGGACCCCGTATCCGCGGGTCAATGGATCCCTTCCAAACATGAACTTTCCCTCTCCTGAGTCACAGCGTCCAGGGGAGCCCGAAACCGCATTCCTCTGAACCGCGGATACGGAGTCCCATTGGGACCCCGTATCCGCGGGTCAATGGATCCCTTCCAAACATGAACTTTCCCTCTCCTGAGTCACAGCGTCCAGGGGAGACCGAAACCGCATTCCTCTGAACCGCGGATACGGAGTCCCATTGGGACCCCGTATCCGCGGGTCAATGGATCCCTTCCAAACATGAACTTTCCCTCTCCTTAGTCACAGCGTCCAGGGGAGACCGAAACCGCATTCCTCTGAACCACAGATACGGAGTCCCATTGGGACCCCGTATCCGCGGGTCAATGGATCCCTTCCAAACATGAACTTTCCCTCTCCTGAGTCACAGCGTCCAGGGGAGACCGAAACCGCATTCCTCTGAACCGCGGATACGGAGTCCCATTGGGACCCCGTATCCGCGGGTCAATGGATCCCTTCCAAACATGAACTTTCCCTCTCCTGAGTCACAGCGTCCAGGGGAGCCCGAAACCGCATTCCTCTGAACCGCGGATACGGAGTCCCATTGGGACCCCGTATCCGCGGGTCAATGGATCCCTTCCAAATGGATCGCTTCCAAACCAGTGCCATTCTTCTCCTAGACTAATTCTAAGGCTAACTGCTATCTTGCTTTTTGCATTACAGACACCTACACTCCAGGAATAACCTTTTTTTTACCCCAAAACTTCATGTGGAGACCAGCTGATTGTGATCCATGACTCCCTGTTACAACATTATTCCTGCTACTGTCTTGTTGATGTCCAGAAGCCTGTTGACCTGGGGAACCTGCTGCGATCACCCCTTGGGAACCCTGGGGAGCAGACAGGCCATCCTGGCTGCCTTGACAAGATGGGATTTATAGTTTTTTTCTTCCAGATGAATGGACCCTGATCCTCAGCACTCGCAATGATCCCATTGTGAACCCAATGGACTCTCAGAAACATTTCCCCTTATCTCATGAAGTCTTTGAACTCTTATTTAACTGTATTGTCGAAGGCTTTCATGGCCGGAATCCATGGGTTGTTGTAGGTTTTTCCGGGCTATATGGCCATGTTCTGGAGGCAATTTTTCTCCTGACGTTTCGCCTGCATCTATGGCAAGCATCCTCAGAGGTAATGAGGTCTGTTGGAACTGTTGGACCACTCGCACAACCACCATGTCAGACTACACAGAGAAGCCATTGAAATCCACAAGCGTGTGGACAATTTCAACAGAAAGGAAGAAATCATGAAAATGAACAAAATCTGGCTACCTGTATTAAAAAACTCAAAAATTACAGCAGAAAAACAACAGAGGGGAAACAAACAGGCACATAAAATCACTCTCAACAAAAGATTCCCCCCAGGCGCTTCCAAGCCATTGAATGCAAATCAAAGTGATCAGCTGAAACATCCACAGCTAGCCCCAGCAAACAAAAGTCCTTTGTCTCACCCTGGTCATTCCACAGATATATAAACCCTTTTCCCTAGTTCCAACAGACCTCACTACCTCTGAGGATGCTTGCCATAGATGCAGGCGAAACGTCAGGAGAAAAATTGCCTCCAGAACATGGCCATATAGCCCGGAAAAACCTACAACAACCCATCTTATTTAACTGTCTGCCCACTTTTGGAAAACCTTTTTGAACTTTTTGGGATCTTTTCTCCTCAAACCCTCTCGCTATGATTTATGAACATCTTTATTAATGACTTAGATGAAGGGCTAGAAGGCATGATCATCAAGTTTGCAGACGACACCAAATTGGGAGGGAGAGCCAATACTCCAGAGGACAGGAGCAGGATTCAAAGGGATCTTGACAGATTAGAGAGATGATGGGACAAAACTAACAAAATGAAGTTCAACAGGGACAAATGCAAGAGACTCCACTTTGGCAGAAAAAATGGGGGACGCCTGGCTCGAGAGCAGTACGTGTGAAAAAGATCTTGGAGTCCTCGTGGACAACAAGTTAAACATGAGCCAGGAATGTGATGTGGCGGCAAAAAAAGCCAATGGGATTTTGGCCTTCATCAATAGGAGCAAAGTGTCTAGATCTAAGGAAGTAATGCTCCCCATGCTCTATTCTGCTTTGGTCAGACCACATCTGGAATATTGTGTCCAATTCTGGGCACCACAATTCAAGAGAGATATTGACAAGCTGGAATGTGTCCAGAGGAGGGCGACTCAAATGATCAAGGGTCTGGAGAACAAGCCCTATGAGGAGCGGCTTAAGGAGCTGGGCATGTTTAGCCTGAAGAAGAGAAGGCTGAGAGGGGATATGATAGCCATGTATAAATATGTGAGAGGAAGCCACAGGGAGGAGGAGGGAGCAAGCTTGTTTTCTGCTTCCTTGGAGACTAGGATGCAATGGAAGAATGGCTTCAAACTACAAGAGAGGAGATTCCACCTGAGCATTAGGAAGAACTTCCTGACTGTGAGAGCCGTTCAGCAGTGGAACTCTCTGCCCCGGAGTGTGGTGGAGGCTCATTCTTTGGAAGCTTTTAAGCAGAGGCTGCATGGCCATCTGTCAGGGGTGATTTGAATGCAATATTCCTGCTTCTTGGCAGAATGGGGTTGGACTGGATGGCCCATGAGGTCTCTTCCAACTCTTTGATTCTATGATTCTCTGATTCTATGATTCTATATAGCCCGGAAAAACCTACAACAACCCATCTTATTTAACTGTCTGCCCACTTTTGGAAAACTTTTTCGAACTTTTTGGGAACTTTTCCTCCTCAAACCCCATGGACTCTCGCTATGATTTATGAACTTCCAAGGGACTCTGGCGGATAGGATGGGCTGATATGATTTCATTTCTCCTCTATATGAATGTATCCCCTATGATCCCCTTGTATACACTTCCCTTTCCCATATCCCTATATGAAATATGAAATGTCACCTCTTCGTGAACCCAGCAACTCATGGGTCCCAGGAAATTTCCTCTTGCTAATCCCTAAACAAAAGGACTCACCAAGGACACTTTGCATGACTGATAAACAAATGACTCCACTTCCTCGGACCTCGGAGAAGCCAACGGCTTGCCCATCTAGATCAGGGGTCCTCAAACTTTGTAAACAGAGGGCCCGGTCACAGTCCCTCAAACTGTTGGAGGGCCGGATTATAATTTGAAGAAAGCACATGGCACATCCCTTATTTGTAGTGCAAAAAAACCCCACTTAAAAATAATACAATAATTAAAATTAAGAACAATTCTATCAAATATAAACTTATTAGTATTTCATTGGGAAGTGTGGTCCTGCTTTTGGCTGATGAGATCGGATTGTTGTTGTTGTCTGCTTTCAAGTCATTTCAGGCTTAGGTTGACTCTGAGCGAGGGCCGGGTGAATGACCTTGGAGGGCCGTATCTGGCCCTTGGGCCTTAGTTCTTTCTTTCTTTCTTTCTTTCTTTCTTTCTTTCCTTCTTTCTTTCCTTCCTTCTTCTCTTCTCTTCCTTCTTTCCTTTCCTTCCTTCATTTCTTTCTTTACTTCCTTCATTCCTTCCTCCTTTTCTTTCTTTTCTTCTATCCTTCCCTCCTTCCTTTTTCTTTCCTTCCTTCCTCCTTTTCTTCATCCCTTTCTGCCTTCTTTCCTTCCTTCTTTCTTTTTTCTTCCTTCCTTCCTTCTTTCCTTCCTTCTTTTCTTTCATTTCTTCTATCCTTCCTTCCTTCCTTCCTTTTTTCTTCCTTCCTTCCTTCTTTCCTTCCTTCTTTTCTTTCTTTTCTTCTATCCTTCCTTCCTTTTTTCTTTCTTTCCTTCCTTCTTTTCTTCATTCCTTCCTTCTTTCTTTCCTTCCTTCTTTTCTTTTGTTTTTCTACCTTTCTTTCTTTCTTTCCCTCCTTCATTCCTTCCTTCCTGCTTTCTTTCTTTCCTTCCTTCTTTCCTTCCTTCTTTCTTTCCTTCTTTCTTTTCTTCTACACTTCTTTCTTTCTTTCTTTCCCACCTTCCTTCCTGCTTTTTTTCCTTCCTTCTTTCCTTCCTCCTTTTCTTTCTTTTCTTCTATCCTTCCTTTTTCTTTCCTTCCTTCCTTCCTTCTTTTCTTCATCCCTTCCTTCTTTCCTTCCTCCTTTTCTTTCTTTTCTTCCGTCCTTCCTTCTTACTTTCTTTCCCTCCTTCATCCCTTCTTTCCTTCCTTCTTTCCTTCCTTCCTTCCTTCTTTTATTTCTTTTCTTCTATCCTTCCCTTTTTCTTTCTTTCCTTCCTTCTTTCTTTTCTTCCTTCCTTCTTTTCTTCATCCTTTCCTTCCTTCCTTTCCCATCTTTCCTTCCTTCTTTCCTCCCTCCCTTTCCTTTCTTTTTCCTTCCAACTTTCTTTCCTTCCTTCTTTCCTTCTTTCTTTCTTTCTTTTCTGTTCTTCCTTCCTTCCTTCTTTCCTCCCTCCCTCCCTCCCTTCCTTCCTTCCTTCCTTCCTTCCTTCCTTCCTCCCTCCCTCCCTCCCTTTCCTTTTTCCTCCCTCCCTTCCTTCCCCGACAAGGGCCGCATCTTTTCCTTCCTTCTTTCCTTCCTTCCAGGAGTGGCTTCTTCTCTCCTTTCCCCAAAATCTCTTCCCTCTCCTCCGCAGATACTTTGGCCATAAAAGGGAAAGTGTCTGGAATGAGGAGGAGGAGGAAGAGGAGGGGGGGAGGGAGGGAGGAGGCTTTGGAGCCCAGCCTAGCTGGGAGGGGGGCGTCCCTCCCATGGCCCCCCCATTGGGGAGGAAAGACCCCTTCCCCTTCGGAAGAGAGAGAGAGAAACCCCTTTCCTCCTGGAAGCCTTGGAAGCCCCTTGGCCCCCAAAAGAGTGTCACCTTGGGGGGGCCCTCCCTCCCTCCCTCTGCCCCCCCCTCCCCACCATCCCCAACTGCAAAGGGCGGAGGGGGGGAAAGTCAGGATTTCCAAGCCCCAAACAAACTATTTGCAGGCAGCTAAAAATAGCTGGAAAGGGGGAAAGAGAAAGAGGAGGAGGAGGAGAAAGAGGAGGGCATGCCTGGCTCAGCTCCCTCCTCTTTATCCTCTTTGGCCTCCAGAAGAGCAAAGGGGGGAGCCCAAGGGGACAGGCAGAACCCCAACTTCTGAAAAGGATTTATTGATGAGGACACTGACATCCTGACTTTGAACCTCCCTCCGTCCCTCCCTCAGGGATTGGGAGATGGGGTTTTTTAGGCCTTTAACCTGGATTGTTTTAGTATTCCTGTTGTTTCAGACAATTTTAATATTTCTATCTTTCAAGTTGTCTAGATCCAGAGAAGAAGTCATGCTCACCATGCTCTATTCTGCCTTGGCCAGACCACACTTGGAATACTGTGGTTCCATTCTAGGCACCACAACTGAAGGGAGATGCTGACTCTAAGCTGGAATGTGTCCAGAGGAGGGTGACTAAAATGACCAAGGGTCTGGAGAACAAGCCCTATGAGGAGCGGCTTAAGGAGCAGGGCATGTTTAGCCTGAAAAAGAGAAGGCTGAGAGGAGACATGATGAGAGCTGTGTATAAATATGTGAAAGGAAGTCATAGGGAGGAGGGAGCTACCTGGAGACTAGGACGCAATGGGACAATGGTTCCAAACTACAAGAAAGGAGAATCCACCTGAACATGGGGATGAACTTCCTGACTGTGAGAGCCGTTCAGCAGTGGAACTCTCTGCCCTGGAATGTTGTGGAGGCTTCCTCTTTGGAGGCTTTGAGACAGAGGGTGGATGGCCATCTGTCGGGGGTGCTTTGAATGTGATTTTACTGCTTCTTGGCAGAATGGGGTTGGACTGGATGATGACCCACCAGGTCTTTTCCAACTCTATGATTCAATGATGGTGGTCGGTGTGGTTCAGCATTTCTGTGTTCACAAAGAATATTCTGTTTCCAGGTTGGTTCATCAAGTGCTCTGCTCTGAGCTGACTTCTCTGGTTGAATTTGTCTGCACCTCCCAGAGGATTCTTTTTTTTTGTCGTGTCAGGAGCAACTTGAGAAACTGCAAGTTGCTTCTGGTGTGAGAGAATTGGCCATCTGCAAGGACGTTGCCCAGGGGACATTGGCCGGATGATTTGATGTTTTTATCATCCTTGTGGGAGGCTTCTCTCATGTCCCCGCATGAGGAGCTGGAGCTGATAGAGGGAGCTCATCCGCCTCTCCCCGGATTCGAACCTGCGACCTGTCGGCTTTAACCCACTGCACCACCGGGGGCTCCACCAGAGGATGCCTCCAGGCAACAGAGGCCAGGCTATCTCTAATGCAGATGCCCTCACTGATTGACTTTGCAAACCAAAATGGCTACTCAAATGCTAATTCAAGGTTATTAATTGCTATGGCTGACTTCTGATCGAGGGAAGTCATTGTGTCTTTCTGCTATGGCTGAGTTGAATGAGTCTGCAGTGCATTTCGTATTCTTTTTTTCGTGCTTGGACAATGCTACCTTTGGAGGTCCCAATGTAGACTTCCTGTCCACAGCTGCATGTTATATGGACGACTCCTGCTGTGGTTAGAGCGTGATATGCATGTAAGACCCCTCCCCTATTTAATTCCCCCCACCTCTGTAACTGGAGCCATTCTTTCTCCTCTTCCTCCTCCTCCTCCTTCCTGCCAATGCCTTGAGGTTTCCCTCTCCTTGGCTGCCAAAGCAGAAGCCCAGGGTTGTTATTGCAGAGGGTGTGTGTGTGTGTGGGGGGGGGGGGGGGGTTCACACATTATTATTCCCTTTCCCCTGCCAAGGGCAGCAGTGAGTGCCCCCTCCCCCTGAGGGCCTTCCATGGGGCATTAAGGGTGGGAGGGAGGGAGGCAAGCCAGGCACCCTGCCAGACAATTCCCTTCCCTTCCCTTCTCCTGTCGAGAGGCCCAAGACTAAAGGCAGAGCCAGACCCAGAGAGAGGTTGCTGCGTCAGTCCAGGGAGAGAGAGGGGGGCCTCCATCCCCACCCGCAGAAAAGGCTCCAGGAGGAAAAACCCACAGGCTGCCCCAATGCACAGCCCAGGAGAATGGTTTCTCCTAGAATGGTTTCTCAAGCTGCCTCTGGGACTTCCAAGGAGCCAGATTTATTTGTTTATTTATTTGTTTAATTAATTTATTATTATTTATTTAGAGGTTTTCTATACCAGCCTTCTCACCTCGACAAAGGACTCAGGTCGGTTTACAACATATATGAAAGTACAGTAATATATAAGTACAACAAAGTGCAAAGTCATCTATATATATAAATCTGTTAAGGGCGTTCAACGGGACAGCAAAACGCGAAAACCCCTGGCCCAAAACACACCAAACTTGGCATGCACATACCTCAACCCACAAGGTATGCAGATAGTGATTCAAAATTGTAAACAACATTTCGACACACTCACAAAATCAAAAACCAAATGAGCATGTGCAATGCTGCCCCGCCACAAGTCCCCGGTGCGCGCACATGGCCGGCCACCCAACGCATCCTCCATGCAAGCCACTCCCCCATCCTCTGTTGCCCCTCCCATACACTCCTCCTCCTCCTCCGCCCACCCCCCTCCGTGGAAGCAATGCCCCCACCCACCGACGCCCCGCCCCTACACTCCTCCTCCGCCCACCCCCTCAGCGGAAGCCCCGCCCCCACCCACTGACGCCCCGCCCCTACCCGCCCATACACCATCCATCCCTCCTCGCCGCCACCAGGGACGATGAGGAAGGGGAAGGAGGGAAGGAAAGAAAGAGACCAAAAAAAGAAGAAAGGGAAGGGGAAGGGAAGGTGTGCAAAGGAAGGAAGGAAGGGGAAGTTGGGAAGGTATATGAGGGAAGAAAGGTAGGAAAGAAAGAAGAGCGAGTAGTAGGATGGAAAAGAAAGGAGAAAGGAAGGAAGGAAGGAAGGAAGGAAGGAAGGAGGAAAGGAAAGAAATACAGAAAAAAGGAGGGAAGGGGAGGGGAAGGTGTATGAAAAAAGGAAGGAAGGAGAAGTTGGGAAAGTATATGAGGGAAGAAAGGAAGGAAAGAAAGAAGAGAGAGAGTAGGAGGATGGGAAAGAAGGGAGAAAGGAAGGAAGGAAGAAGAAAGGAGCGGAAGGGAAAGTGTAGGAAGGAAGGAAAGGAAGGAAGAAAGGAAAGAAGGAAAGGGAATGAAGGAAGGAGTGAAAGAAGGAGAGAAAGAGGGAGAGAAGGTTAGCCACAGCAACGCGTGGCGTGTAAAGCTAGTTACATATTAAAAAGTACAGTAAAGTACAATAAAAACACCATCATCACAATTACCTAAGCCAAATCGTCAATCCAGTCATAGTCATAGTCATACTCGTAGTCACAGTTCATCACAGGAAGGCGGTCATAGGTTCAGTCCTCGAATGCCACATTCCAGAGCCAGGTCTTTAGTAGTTTCCTGAACGTCAGGAGGGAAGGAGCAGATCTGATCTCTAGTGGGAGGGAGTTCCAAAGCTGGGGAGCCACCACCGAGAAGGCCCTGTCCCTCGTCCCCACCAACCGTGATTGCGAGGGTGGTGAGACCGAGAGCAGCCCCCCCCCCCCGGAAGATCTTAACAGCCTTGATGGTTCATAGGGGAGAATCCGTTCGGACAGGTAGACTGGGCCGGGGTCGTTTAGGGCTTTATAGGTCAAAACCAGCACTTTGAATTGTGCTCGGAAGCTAATCGGCAGCCAGTGGAGCTGGCGCAACAGAGGAGTCATATGGTCTCTGTACCCACTCCTGTTAGTAGTCTGGCTGCCGCTCGATGGACTAGTTGAAGCTTCCGGGCAGTCTTCAGAGGCAACCCCATGTAGAGAGCGTTGCAGTAGTCTAAACGGGATGTAACCAGAGCGTGGACCACCGTGGCCAAGTCAGACTTCCCAAGGTACGGGCGCAGCTGGCACACAAGTTTTAATTGTGCAAAAGCTTCCCTGACCACCGCTGAGACCTGGGGTTCCAGGCTCAGCGACAAATGGCGACGCCATTTGAAACATTTCAATTTCATCCTTCTCACCCCAAAGGGGACTCAGGGCGGAGCACAGCATATATACGGCAAACATTCAATGCCGGGGCACAAATTCTTATATACATACATAAACATTAAAAACATTTATCAAAATATTAAAATACACCATCCTTCTAAAGGATTCTCGCATCTCGGGGAGGCCGAAACTGCGTTCCTCTGAACCGCGGATATGGAAACCCATCGGGTCCCCGTATCCGCGGGTCAACGGATTAGTTTCTCAAGCTGCCTCTGGGACCTCCAAGGAGACTGATTTATTTGTTTGTTTGTTTATTTAAAACATTGATATTCCGCCCTTCTCACCCCGAAGGGGACTCAGGGCAGAGCACAGCATATATACGTTCCATGCCGGGGCACAAATTCTTATATACATACATAAACATTAAAACCATCCCACAGCCAAGTTTTTATCATCCTTCTAAAGGATTCTTGCATCTCGGGGAGGCTGAAACTGCATTCCTCTGAACCGCGGATATGGAAACCCATCGGGTCCCCGTATCCGCGGGTCAACGGATTAGTTTCTCAAGCTGCCTCTGGGACCTCCAAGGAGCCTGATTTATTTGTTTGTTTATTTATTTAAAACATTGATATTCCGCCCTTCTCACCCCGAAAGGGACTCAAGGCAGAGCACAGCATATATACGGCAAACATTCAATGCCAGGACACAAATTCTTATATACATACATAAACGTTAAAAACATTTATCAAAATATTAAAATACACCATTTAAAACCATCCCACAGCCAAGTTTTTACCATCCTTCTAAAGGATTCTCGCATCTCGGGGAGGCCGAAACTGCGTTCCTCTGAACCGCGGATATGGAAAACCATCGGGTCCCCGTATCCGCGGGTCAACTGATTAGTTTCTCAAGCTGCCTCTGGGACCTCCAAGGAGCCGGATTTGTTTGTTTATTTATTCATTTAAAACATTGATATTCCGCCCTTCTCACTCCGACTCAGGGGACTCAGGGCAGAGCACAGCATATATACGGCAAACATTCAATGCCGGGGCACAAATTCTTATATACATACATAAACATTAGAAACATTTATCAAAATATTAAAATACACCATCCTTCTAAAGGATTCTTGCATCTTGGGGAGGCCGAAACTGCGTTCCTCTGGACCGCGGATATGGAAACCCATCGGGTCCCCGTATCCGCGGGTCAACGGATTAGTTTCTCAAGCTGCCTCTGGGACCTCCAAGGAGGCGGATTTTTTTGTTTGTTTATTTATTTAAAACATTGATATTCCACCCTTCTCACCCCAAAAGGGACTCAGGGCAGAGCACAGCATATATACGGCAAACATTCAATGCCGGGGCACAAATTCTTATATACATACATAAACATTAAAAACATTTATCAAAATATTAAAATACACCATCCTTCTAAAGGATTCTTGCATCTTGGGGAGGCCGAAACTGCGTTCCTCTGGACCGCGGATATGGAAACCCATCGGGTCCCCGTATCCGCGGGTCAACGGATTAGTTTCTCAAGCTGCCTCTGGGACCTCCAAGGAGGCGGATTTATTTGTTTGTTTATTTATTTAAAACATTGATATTCCACCCTTCTCACCCCAAAAGGGACTCAGGGCAGAGCACAGCATATATACGGCAAACATTCAATGCCGGGGCACAAATACTTATATACATACATAAACATTAAAAACATTTATCAAAATATTAAAATACACCATCCTTCTAAAGGATTCTTGCATCTTGGGGAGGCCGAAACTGCGTTCCTCTGGACCGCGGATATGGAAACCCATCGGGTCCCCGTATCCGCGGGTCAACAGATTAGTTCCTCAAGCTGCCTCTGGGACCTCCAAGGAGCCTGATTTATTTGTTTGTTTATTTATTTAAAACATTGATATTCCGCCCTTCTCACCCCGAAAGGGACTCAGGGCAGAGCACAGTATATATACGGCAAACATTCAATGCCGGGGCACAAATTCTTATATACATACATAAACATTAGAAACATTTATCAAAATATTAAAATACACCATCCTTCTAAAGGATTCTTGCATCTTGGGGAGGCCGAAACTGCGTTCCTCTGGACCGCGGATATGGACACCCATCGGGTCCCCGTATCCGCGGGTCAACGGATTAGTTTCTCAAGCTGCCTCTGGGACCTCCAAGGAGCCGGATTTGTTTGTTTATTTATTTATTTAAAACATTGATATTCCGCCCTTCTCACCCCGAAAGGGACTCAGGGCAGAGCACAGCATATATACGGCAAACATTCAATGCCAGGACACAAATTCTTATATACATACATAAACGTTAAAAACATTTATCAAAATATTAAAATACACCATTTAAAACCATCCCACAGCCAAGTTTTTATCATACTTCTAAAGGATTCTCGCATCTCGGGGAGGCCGAAACTGCGTTCCTCTGAACCGCGGATATGGAAACCTATCGGGTCTCCATATCCGCGGGTCAACGGATTGAAACAGAAGCCTTGGCTCCTTTTGCTCCTTTGTACCAGAGTCCAGAGGGTGGTCCAACCACGAGAGAGCAGCCTGTGTAGGCAAAATGCCCTGGCCGGCTTAAGGCTGGGTCTATCAGGAGGGGCCACCCCAGGGCTCTAGGTCCAGGCAGCTGTGGCTATGGGACAAGCCAACAAGTCCCATCTGGGTCGCCATTTTGTTGTTAGTGTCTTTGCAAATTGACCAAGACTTACCCCCTATTATCCAGTCTGATGTCCTTGTCCTTAGCAAAACTATAAGTTACTATCTTTTATTGGGGGGGGGGGTCATGTTCGACTTCAGTCTCTGCCTCGTGGCAAAATTCAAATGCAGCATGACTTTCCCTGGATCAAGACCAAGATCAACATGGATTTATCAAAAACAAGTCATGCCAGACTCATCGGATCTCTTTTTTCGATAGAGTTACAAGCTGGGTAGATGTGGGGAATGATGCCGTGGATGTAGCGTACCTGGATTTCAGGAAGGCCTTCTTTGACAAGGTCCCCCATGACCTTCTGGCAAGGAAACGAGTCCAAGGTGGGCTAGGCAAAACTACGGTGAGGTGGAGCCGTAATTGGTTAAATGGACGAACCCAGACGGTGATACTCCCCAATGCTTCCTCCTCTTCATCTTGGAAAGAAGTGACAAGTGGAGTGCTGCAGGGTTCCGTCCTGGGCCCGGTCCTCTCCAGGATCTTCATTAATGACTTAGATGAAGGGCTAGAAGGCATGATCATCAAGTTTACAGACGACACCAAATGGGGAGGAAGAGCCAATACTCCAGAGGACAGGAGCAGGATTCAAAACGATCTTGACAGATTAGAGAGATGATGGGCCAAAACTAACAAAATGAAGTTCAACGGGGACAAATGCAAGATACTCCACTTTGGCAGGAAAAACGAAATACAAAGATACAGAATGGGGGAAGATACCTGGCTCTAGAGCAGGACGTGTGAAAAAGATCTTGGAGTCCTCGTGGACAACAAGTTAAACATGAGCCAGGAATGGGATGTGGCAGCAAAAAAGGCCAATGGGATTTTGGCCTGCATCAATAGGAGCCTAGTGTCTAGAACTAAGGAAGTCATGCTCCCCATGCTCTGTTCCACTTTGGTTAGACCACTTTACCTGGAATATTGTGTCCAATTCTGGGCACCACAATTCAAGAGAGATATTGACAAGCTGGAATGTGTCCAGAGGAGGGCGACTAAAATGATCAAGGGTCTGGAAAACAAGCCCTATGAGGAGCGGCTTAAGGAGCTGGGCATGTTTAGCCTGAGGAAGAGAAGGCTGAGAGGAGATGTAATAGCCATGTATAAATATGTGAGAGGAAGCCACAGGGAGGAGGAGGGAGCAAGCTTGTTTTCTGCTTCCCTGGAGACTAGGACGCAATGGAACAATGGCTTCAAACTACAAGAGAGGGAATTCCACCTGAACATGAGGAAGAACTTCCTGACTGTGAGAGCCGTTCAGCAGTGGAACTCTCTGCCCCGGAGTGTGGTGGAGGCTCCTTCTTTGGAAGCTTTTAAGCAGAGGCTGGGTGACCATCTGTCAGGGGTAATTTGAATGCGATTGTCCTGCTTTTTGGCAGAATGGGGTTGGACTGGATGGCCCAGGAGGTCTCTTCCAACTCTTTGATTCTATGATTCTATGATTCTAACAGCGGATATGGAAACCCATTGGGTCCCCGTATCCGCAGGTCAATGGATTGAAGCAGAAGCCTTGGCTCCTTTTGCTCCTTTGTGCCAGAGTCCAGAGGGTGGTCCAACCACGAGAGAGCAGCCTGTGTGGGCAAAACGCCCTGGCCGGCTTAAGGCTGGGTCTATCAGGAGGGACCACCCTAGGGCTCTAGGTCCAGGCAGCTGTGGCTATGGGACAAACCAACAAGTCCCACCTGGGTTGGGATTTTGTTGTTAGTGTCTTTGCAAATCGACCAAGACTTAACCCTTATTATCCAGTCTGATGTACTTGTCCTAAGCAAAACTATAAGTTACTATCTTTTATTGGGGGGGGGGGGGGTCATGTTCGACTTCAGTCTCTGCCTCCTGGCAGAATTCAAATGCAGCATGACTTTCCCTTGATCAAGACCAAGATCAACATGGATTTATAAAAAACAAGTCATGGCAGACTAATCTGATCTCTTTTTTCAATAGAGTTACAAGCTGGGTAGATGTGGGGAATGATGCCGTGGATGTAGCGTACCTGGATTTCAGTAAGGCCTTCTTTGACAAGGTCCCCCATGACCTTCTGGCAAGGAAACTAGTCCAATGTGGGTGAGGCAAAACTACGGTAAGGTGGATCTGTAAATGGTTAAAGTGACGAACCCAGAGGGTGCTCACCAATGCTTCCTCTTCATCTTGGAAAGAAGTGACAAGTGGAGTGCTGCAGGGTTCCGTCCGGGCCCGGTCCTGCTCAGGATCTTCATTCATGACTTAGATGAAGGGCAAGAAGGCAGGATCATCAAGACGACACCAAATTGGGAGGGAGAGCCAATACTCCAGAGGACAGGAGCAGGATTCAAAACGATCTTGACACATTAGAGAGATGATGGGCCAAAACTAACAAAATGAAGTTCAACAGGGACAAATGCAAGATACTCCACTTTGGCAGGAAAAACGAAATGCAAAGATACAAAATGGGGGACAATGCCTGGCTTGAGAGAAGTACGTGTGAAAAAGATCTTGGAGTCCTCGTGGACAACAAGTTAAACATGAGCCAGGAATGTGATGTGGCGGCAAAAAAAGCCAATGGGATTTTGGCCTGCATCAAGGGGAGCATAGTGTCTAGGTCTAGGGAAGTCATGCTCCCCATGCTCTATTCTGCCTTGGTTAGACCACACCTGGAATATTGTGTCTTATTCTGGGCATCATAATTCAAGAGAGATATTGACAAGCTGGAATGTGTCCAGAGGAGGGCGACTAAAATGATCAAGGGTCTGGAAAACAAGCCCTATGAGGAGCGTCTTAAGGAGCTGGGCATGTTTAGCCTGAAGAAGAGAAGGCTGAGAGGAGATATGATAGCCATGTATAAATATGTGAGAGGAAGCCACAGGGAGGAGGAGGAGGGAGCAAGCTTGTTTTCTGCTTCCCTGGAGACTAGGACGCAATGGAGCCATAGTTTCAAACTACAAGAGAGGAGATTCCATCTGAACACGAGGAAGAACTTCCTGACTGTGAGAGCCGTTCAGCAGTGGAACTCTCTGCCCCGGTGTGTGGTGGAGGCTCCTTCTTTGAAAGCTTTTAAGCAGAGGCTGGATGGCCATCTGTCAGGGGTGATTTGAATGCAATATTCCTGCTTCTTGGCAGAATGGGGTTGGACGGGATGGCCCAGGAGGTCTCTTCCAACTCCTTGGTTCTATGATTCTATGATTCTAAGACACTATACTTTGGATGCAGCTTACAATCGCGTTGGCCTTTTTAGCTGCTGCATCACACTCTTGGCTCATGCTCAGCCCCTCCTTCCCCTCCCTATATGTAGCTTTGCTGCAGGAGAGATAGGTATTCATCCCCAAAGGAGCCCACCCTTCCCAAGGCATCTGGCTGCCTCACATCCTGTGAAAGCGAGGGATAGGAAAATATGATTCCTCGCCTGGCCTCCTCGCGCTCTTTCTCCAGAACCGGAACTCAAGGTGGCTGCCAATTAAAGTGATTACATTAGGAAAAAAGGTCAGCAGTCCAGGAGAAGGAAAGCATTCGCGACACGAAAATAGTTTAAAACTTCAGGGGATGGAAGGAGATTTACAAAATTGGTCAACCAGGCATGGGCCAACTTTGGTCCTCCTCCAAGGTGTTTTGGACTCCAACTCCCACCATTCCTAACAGCCTACTACAGCTCCCAGAAGCCCCCAGCCTGCATTCGCAGGCTGGGGGCTTCTGGGAGCTGTAGTAGGCTGTTAGGAATGGTGGGAGTTGGAGTCCAAAACACCTGGAGGAGGACCAAAGTTGGACTTGGCTCCTTGCCCCCATCTCTGATGCACAAACCTTCTTGCTTTGCCCTCTCCGTCCGGCTGCCCATCCCCTTGCAGTGACCTCACTCCTCTTCCTGCATGACATCATCACCACCTCCAAAACAAGGACCGTGGCCAAAAGTGAGGTCACCGGGTGCAGAGGCCAGCCGGGTTTCCCCATCGATAGATCTATGATTCAGACCTGGCCTGGATTAAATCCTCTGTCTACCATTCAAAAAAAGGGTTATATTGAATGTTGTCGACCAGAATCACTGAGTTGCTGTGAATTTTCCGGGCTGCAGCATTTTCTCCTGACATTTCACCCACATCTATGGCTAATGACATCTTCAGTGGTTCTGTTGGCAGCGAGGCAAGAGGAAGATATATAGGGAGGAAGAACCTTTGTCTATTTAAAGCAAGTGTGGATGTTGCAATCAGCAAGCTGGAATAGCATTGAGTAGTTATGAATATGCAAAGTCAATCAGTGAGGGTCTCTGCAAAGAAGTAGCCTCGCCTCTGTTGCCTGGAGGTGCCCTCTGTGGAATGATGTCCACAGTGGGAGAAAAAACCATTGTCTGTTTGAAGCAAGTGTGAATCTTGCAGTTAGGAAGCTTGATTAGCATTAAATAGCTGAGAAGCTGCAAAGTCAATCTGTGAGAGTGTCTGATAGAGGTAGCCTAGCTGTTGTTGCCAGGAGGCGCCCTCTGTGGAATGATGTCCATGGTGTGAGAAAAAACCCTGTGTGCATGTTGAAATGAGCAAGCTTGATTAGCATTAAGTAGCCATGATTACAAAGCCAACCAGTGAGGGCGCCAGGATACCATTCCACAGATGGCATCTCCAGGCAACAGAGGCCAGGCTACCTCTATGCAGAGACACTCACTTATTGACTTTGCAGCTGCAAGGCTAACAGGGATGTGTTATTGCCCCAACCTTATTTTCCATCTTCATTGCTACGATATTTCATCTTGTTGATGGGAAGCTCCTCACTTTCAGCAGAACCATCAAAGATGCCAGTCACAGATGCGGGTGAAACATCAGGAGAGAATGCTGCTGGGGAACATGGCCACACAGCCTGAAAATTTCACAGCAACCCAGTCTCCTGATAGAAAGAGCTATTTGCCGGTGAAATACGTTGTTGCCTTGAAGTCCAGTGGAGTCTCCTTACTTCTCTGGAGGTTTTAACCAGAGTCTGGAAGACCATCTGTTGGGAGGGCTTTGATTGTGCCTTTGATTATTCCAGCTTGCTAATTGCAGCATCCACACTTGTTGGGAGGTCTTTGATTGAGTTCCCTATGGCAGGGCTAGACCCAAAGGGCTGTGTACGAATGTATTCTAGGGTCCCGGCTGTCACCTTTGGCACAGAGG
The DNA here is from genome assembly GCF_037176765.1 of Anolis sagrei. Taxonomy (NCBI): domain Eukaryota; kingdom Metazoa; phylum Chordata; class Lepidosauria; order Squamata; family Anolidae; genus Anolis; species Anolis sagrei. The sequence goes on along the minus strand of NC_090021.1, from coordinate 1,932,292 downwards.
CACAATGCAGCTGGCTCTCCTTTCCTCTGTGGGTGTCCATGGTGGGAGGAAGAGCCCTTGTCTGTTTGAAGCAAGTGTGAACGTTGCAACTATCAAGTTTGATTAGCACTGAATAACTTTGCAGCGACAAAGTCAATCAGTGAGGGTATCTGCATAGAGGTATTATGTCCTCTCTTGCCTGGAGGCGCCCTCTGTGGAATGGTGTCTAGGGCAGGAGGAAGAACCCTTGTCTGTTTGAAACAAGTGTGAATGTTGCAATTATCAAGCTTAATTTGCATTGAATAACTTTGCAGCTGTAAAGTCAATCAGCGAGGGCCTCTGCAAACAGAGGCCCTCACTATGCAGAGACCCTTACTGATTGCAGCTGCAAGGCTACTTAATGCTATCTAAACAGGGATTTTCCATCTTTGTTGCTATGATATTTCATCTCGTTGATGGGAAGCTCCTCACGTTCAACAGAACCATCAAAGATGCCAGTCACAGATGCGGGTGAAACATCAGGAGAGAATGCTGCTGGGGAACATGGCCACACAGCCTGAAAATTTCACAGCAACCCAGTCTCCTGATAGGAAGAGCTGTTTGCCGGTGAAATACGTTGTTGCCTTGAAGTCCAGTGGAGTCTCCTTCCTTCTCTGGAGGTTTTAACCAGAGTCTGGAAGGCCATCTGTTGGGAGGGCTTTGATTGTGCCTTCCTACCTGGTAGAAGGAGGTTGTGAGGAATGGCCCATTAGGATCTCTTCCCACTGTAGGATTCCTGTGAGTTTCCCTATGTCAGGGCTTGACCCAAAGGGCTGTGTACGAATGTATCCTAGGGTCCCGGCTGTCACCTTTGGCACAGAGGCACAATGCAGCTGGCTCTCCTTCCCTCCGCTCCCTGAGCCGCTGGCTGGGAGCCCAGTTATGGCAAAGAGAGAGGGAGGAAGGGAAGTCTGGCCGTCCTTCCAGCTGGAGGAGGAGGAAGAGGAGCGTGTGACCGGAGGGTCTTGCAAGGGACACTGCTGAGGGAGGGAGAAGGGATGGAGCAATGGGCCTCTTAGGGCGTAAAAGAGATCGAAAGACGGGCTTAATGCCAACCTCAAAAACTGTGGCATAGACACCGAGAGAGAACTAGGAAGCCCTGGCCCTTGAACGCTCTAACTGGAGGTTGGCTGTGACCAGCAGTGCTGCAGAATTTGAAGAGGATTTCACCACAGCCTTTTTCATGGTGACAACCCAACTGGCCAGAAACTAACATTGACTTCTGCAATTGACTCCCTATCTCAGGACTGTAAAAATAAAGGATGTAGCCTCTAGGGCAGTGGTTCTCAATTTGGGGTCCCCAAATGTTTTTGGCCTACAACTCCCAGAAATTCCAGCTAGTTTACCAGCTGTTAGGGTTTCTGGGAGTTGAAGGCCAAAAACATCTGGGCACCCCAGGTTGGGAACCACTGCTCTAGGAGTTAGACCGAAACATTAATCCAAAGAATCAAACAATAACCTTGGCTAGGCTTGAGAGCCTAAAGGTTATCACCCAGCCATTTGGCAAACATTGGTCACCTAAATCCTGGCAACGAGACATTTCTTCATTGTTTCCCTATTGCCCACCTCCCTTTCCTCTCATTGGCTGAGCGGCCAAAGCAGGGCTCAGGCCGCCATTGGCTCTCCTGCTGGTTTGCTGATATCACAGCCAATCATAACAAGCCAGCTTTGGGGGGGTTGGGGGAGTTGGTGAGCATGGGAACTTTTGAATTTGAAGGCTATAAATATTGTATTGTTTTGCCCAGTGGGCATCTTCTCCCGCAGTGAGGACATTGGTTTCCAGACGGAAGGTGATCCGAATCAGGTTGGTTTGACACGCCATCCTCCTGAATGTGTCTCTCTTTCACCCTCTTTTCATGCTTCTTCGAATTCTGCAGTACTGCTGGTCACAGCTGACCTCCAGGCTTGACGTGCCTTCCTCTTGGTATGTTTCTCCTTTTCGCCCTCCATTCGTGCCTCTTCAAATTTTGCAGCACTGCTGGTCACAGCTGACCTCCAGGCTTGATGTGCCATCCTCTTGGCACGTTTCTCCCTTTCGCCCTCCATTCGTGCCTCTTTGAATTCTGCAGCACTGCTTGTCACAGCTGACCTCCAAGCTTGACGTGCCTTCCTCTTGGCACGTTTCTCCCTTTTGCCCACCATTCGTGCCTCTTTGAATTATGCAGCACTGCTGGTCACAGCTGACCTCCAGGCCTGACATACTGTCCTCTTGGCATGTTTCTCCCTTTCGCCCTCCATTTGTGCCTCTTTTGAGTTCTACAGCACTGCTGGAAAAGTGGGATCGGAGGGGTCCTGCCATCAAAGCGAAAGGGTCTGGATGTGGGTGTGAGGCCCATTCCCACCAAACACAACCTCCGTGTTGTGTTGTGTTGTGTACAGATTCCCCATCTGGCCAAGTCTTTCTCCCTGAAGCGTAGGCCAGCCTTGTGTCTGCTGGCGATTCCCAGCTGGAGGAAGTGTTGTGTCTTGTGTCTCTCTCTGGCTTGGCTTGCCTTTACCCCCCCCCCCACCTCTACCCCATAAGCAAGCAAAGCAAGGATATGTATTGGGAACGGGGGGGGGGGGTCTGGCTGGCCTGGCGTGCCCTTCCCCCCACTAATGGCATTTGCAGAGAGAGAGAGAGAGAGAGAGAGAGCGCGGCTGGACGTCCAGACAGGCCCTTGGCTGAGCCACTGGGAACACCAGCAACACAGCAGCAGGGAAGGGTCCCTCTTTTAGTTCTTGTGATGCCGAGGGCACCCCACTTCTGCAGTTCCCGGATGCCCAGTTGGGCCAGCACTGATGAAATGTGCCCCAGAAGCAGCTTCAACCAGGGACTCTTTGCAGCTTTGCGCTCTTTCCTTTCTCTTCTTTCCCCAGCCCAAACAATGTAACCAATCCCTCAATAAAGACTAATTGAATTGTAAGCTTTACCTCTTCAGAATGATACCTTGTGTCTTTTCCTTGACTCACTCAACTAAAAAAGCATGATTTTACCTTTTCTGGGCTAAGGGAGACCACCAGCCCACCTGGGATGCCGAATCTGCGTTTCTTCAAACCGCGGATACGGAAACCCCTTGGCCCCCCGTATCCGCGAGTTGATGGATCGACTCCATTTTCGTGCCATATTTTTCCTAGCAAATTTCTAACACTATCTGCTATCTCACTTTTTGCATTTTGGGCTCCTACGCTCAGGGAATAACCTTTTGAATTTTAAGAATATATTTTAAGGGAAAACAGCTGATTGTCAAATCCAAGCCTCACTGCTGCTGCGCTGCCGCTGCCATCGCTGATTCTTCATCCTTTATTTTATTTATTTATTTATTTATTTGACTTGTATACCGCCATTCCCAATTTGGCTCGGAGCGGTTTAAAGCAGATTAAAACAATACAATAAATACAATAAAATACAATAAAAACGAGAACAGACATAGTCCCGAGTTATTCACTCATCGAAAGCTTGTTGGAAAAGAAAGGTTTTACAGGCTTTCCAAAAAGCAAGTAGGTCTCAGATGGTTCAGGTTTCAACTGGCAAGGCATTCCATAAAGAAGGGGCCACGATCGAGAAGGCTCTCTGCCTAGTAGAGGACAGATGATAAGTCCGGATGTTGGGGACTTCAAGCAAATTTTGGTCTTTGGACCGAAGTAATTTCTGGGGTTGGTAGGGGGATAAGCGGGCTCTCGGGTACGCCGGCCCCAGACCATATAAGGCCTTAAAGGTTAGTACCAGCACCTTGAAAGTGATCCGGTACTCAATCGGAAACCAGTGCAGCTGTTGTAGAATTGGGGTGATATGACACCTCGTCGGCACCCCGGCGAGAAGACGAGCTGCCGCATTTTGCACCAGCTTCAGTTTCCGGATCACTGACAAAGGAAGGCCAATGTAGAGGGCATTACAGTAGTCAAGCCTCGAAATGACCGAATTGGGGTGATACGACACCTCGTCGGCACCCCGGCGAGAAGACGAGCTGCTGCATTTTGCACCAGCTTCAGTTTCCGGATCACTGACAAAGCAAGGCCAATGTAGAGGGCATTACAGTAGTCAAGCCTTGAGATGACCGTCGCCTGGATCGCCGTAGCCAGGTCGTTCCTAGATAGGAAGGGAGCCAGTCGCCTAGCCTGACGTAGGTGGAAAAACGCAGATCTGCTCACCGCAGAGACCTGGGCCTCCATTGTGAGCAGCAGAGGGTCCAATAAGACACCAAGACTCTTTACAGAAGGTGATGGACGTAGTGTCTCGCCATCTAGGTTCGGCAGCTGGACCTCCCTCTCACCCGGACGGCTCAGCCAAAGGATCTCCATCTTCGCTGGATTCACCCTCAACCTGCTGGCACGCAACCATCCAGTCACGGCCTCAAGGCACTGATGGAAATTTCCGGGTACAGAGTCCAGCCGGTCCTCCATCCTCAGAATGAGCGGAGTGTCGTCAGCGTACTGGTGGCACTCAAGGCCAAAGCTCCGCACCAGTCGGGCAAGCGGTCACATATAGATGTTCAATAATAGAGGAGAGAGAATGGCTCCCTGCGGGACCCTGCAAGTTAGCAGAGATCTCTCGGAAACCATCCCTCCCCTCACCACACGATTCTGGAGGAAGGAGGACACCCATGTAAGGGGTATCCCCCTCACCCCAGTCATGGCTAGGCGGTGGGTCAATAGATTGTGGTCAACCGTATCAAATGCTGCTGTGAGGTCCAATAACACGAGCAGTGCTGATCCGCCTTGATCCATCCGGCAGCGGAGCTGATCTGTGATGGCAACTAGCACAGTCTCCATCCCGTGCCCCATTTGGAAGCCGGACTGGAAGGGATCGTGTCCGGTTGTGTCATTTAGGAACTGCTGGAGCCCCTCGACCCGGAGACTTGATGCGGTCACCCCATAAGGCTTTCGGGGAGTAGGTCGGTCACCTGGCTGCAAGGCTACTCCATGCTAATCAAACTTGATAATTGCAACATTCACACTTGCTTCAAACAGACAAGGGCTCTTCCTCCCACCCTGGACACCATTGCACAGAGGGTGCCTCCACGCAACAGGGGGCAGGCTACCTCTAGGCAGAGACCCTCACTGATTGACTTTGCATACTTGCTTCAAACAGACAAGGGTTCTTTCTCCCACTCTGGACAAATACACCCCACTTGCTTCATTGCTGCTAAGAGGCTGCACTTGGAATCATACTTGGACCATGAGAGATCACAATCCTTTGTTACAGTCCATGCAAGGAGTGTTTTTGATAAGGGTTTCTTCAATTGCTAATTGCTTCCTCTTCAGGGTCAGGGCGGCTTCCTTATATTTTATACATTTTTTCGAAGGAAAAGGGAATGGGGCCAAAGGGTCAGGAAAAGATCAGATACACAGGGAGGAAATATAGAAATACAGAAATCATGTTATAGAAATCATATCTCTTCATCCTGCCACCCAGTGTCCCATAGGGAAATTGATAGAAGCCTTGATCATGGCCCAATATTAATTCATAGTTCATTTCAGGAAGATCCATGGATGAAAGTAAGTCCATGATGGAAAAAGAGGTCCATAAAGTGTGGCAAAAGGTCCAAAAGTCATTAAAAGGGGCCTGATGATTTCCACTGAGCCAAGAAATGGAGCCCTGAGGCGCTGAGGTCGAAGCTGTCCTTGGAAAACTATAACTCCTTCCAAGGACTGGAGCCCGGTGACCGATCTGCTCCCCGAAAGCCTCATGGGGTGACTGCATCAAGTCTCTGGGTCGAGGAGGTCCAGAAGGACGAAGAAACAGAGATGGCAGTGGTAGCACAGCAGCAGCGAAGCTTGGATTTGACAATCAGCTGTTTTCCTTAAAAATATATTCTTAAAAATTCAAAGGTTATTCCCCGAACGTAGAGGCCCGAAAAGCAAAAAAGCGAGATAGCAGATAGTGTTAGAATTTAGCTAGGAAAAATATGGCACCAAAATGGAGTTGATTCGTCAAGTCGCGGATACGGGGGCCCAAGGGGTTTCCGTATCCGCGGCTTGAAGAAACACAGATTCGGCCTCCCGCGGCCCGGAAAAGGTAAATTTATGCTTTTTAGCTGAGTGAGTCAGGAAAAAGACACAAAGTATCATTCTGAAGAGATAAAGGTTACAATTCAATTTATTTATTTGTCGTGTCAGAGCAACCAGTCCATTATATATTACATTTCTAACAGAAACAAAGCAAACAGACAGAAAAATACACAACTTGTGAGTTTGGTAGTTGATTAAATGTCCTTTGACCAGTATCTGTCCCCTTGGAGTGCCTCTGGTGTTGCCGCAAGAAGGTCCTCCATTGTGCATGTGGTAGGGCTCAGGGTGCATTGCAGCAGGTGGTCAGTGGTTTGCTCTTCTCCGCACTCGCATGCCGAGGATTCCACTTTGTAGCCCCATTTCTGAAGGTTGGCTCTGCATCTCGTGGTGCCAGAGTGCAGTCTGTTCAGTGCCTTCCAAGTCGCCCAGTTCTCTGAGTGCCCAGGGGGGAGTCTCTCATTTGGTATCAGCCATTGGTTGAGGTTCTGGGTTTGAGCCTGCCACTTTTGGACTCTCGCTTGCTGAGGTGTTCCAGGAAGTGTCTCTGTAGATCTTAGAAAACTATGTCTAGATTTAAATCGTTGGCGTGCTGGCTGATACCCAAACAGGGGATGAGCTGGAGATGTCTCTGCCTTGGTCCTTTCACTATTGGCTGCTACTTCCAGGCAGATGTCAGGTGGGGCAATACCGGCTAAGCAGTGTAATTTCTCCAGTGGTATAGGGTGCAGACACCCCGTGATAATGAGGCATGTCTCATTAAGAGCCACATCCACTGTTTTAGCGTGGTGAGTTGTGTTCCACACTGGGCATGCATACTCAGCAGCAGAGTAGCACAGCGCAAGGGCAGATGTCTTCACTGTGTCTGGTTGTGATCCCCAGGTTGTGCCAGTCAGCTTTCGTATGATATTGTTTCTAGCACCCACTTTTTGCTTGATGTTCAAAGCCTCATGGGGTGACCGCATCAAGTCTCTGGGTCGAGGAGCTCCAGAAGGACGAAGAAACAGAGATGGCAGTGGTAGCGCAGCAGCAGCGAAGCTTGGATTTGACAATCAGCTGTTTTCCTTAAAAATATATTCTTAAAAATTCAACGGTTATTCCCCGAGCGTAGGGGCACGAAATGCAAAAAGTGAGATAGCAGATAGTGTTAGAAATTTGCTAGGAAAAATATGGCACAAAAATGGAGTCAATCATTCAACTCACGGATACGGGGGTGCTGAGGGGTTTCCGTATCCGCGGTTTGAAGAAACGCAGATTCGGCATCCCAGGCGGGCTGGTGGTCTCCCGCGGCCCAGAAAAGGTAAAATCATGCTTTTTTAGTTGAGTGAGTCAAGGAAAAGACACAAGGTATCATTCTGAAGAGGTAAAGCTTACAATTCAATTAGTCTTTATTGAGGGATTGGTTACATTGTTTGGGCTGGGGAAAGAAGCGAAAGGAGAGAGCGCAAGGCTGCAAAGAATCCCTGGTTGAAGCTGCTTCTGGGGCACATTTCATCAGTCTTGGCTCAACTGGGCATCCAGGAACTGCGGAACTCCCTGCGGCTGGTCAGATCAGCTTGAAAGCAGGGGGCTGGGGTGCCCTCGGCATCACTCAGACCACGAGGGATCACCTAAGTCAGTAAGGCCAGGAGCAGGAGCTGGGGAAAGAAAAGTGGGGTGCAAGGGATCACGTAAGCATCTCGCTTGTTCTTCCCGTAAGGAGGCAAGAGATCTTGGAGTCCTCGTGGACAACAAGTTAAACATGAGCCAACAATGTGATGTGGCAGCAAAAAAAGCCAATGGGATTTTGTCCTGCATCAAGAGGAGCCTAGTGTCTAGATCTAGGGAAGTCATGCTCCCCATGCTCTATTCTGCTTTGGTTAGACCACATCTGGAATATTGTGTCCAATTCTGGGCACCACAATTCAAGAGAGATATTGACAAGCTGGAATGTGTCCAGAGGAGGGCGACTAAAATGATCAAGGGTCTGGAGAACAAGCCCTATGAGGAGCGGCTTAAGGAGCTGGGCATGTTTAGCCTGAAGAAGAGAAGGCTGAGAGGAGATATGATAGCCATGTGTAAATATGTGAGAGGAAGTCACAGGGAGGAGGAGGGAGCAAGCTTCCTTTCTGCTTCCCTGGAGACTAGGATGCAATGGAAGAATGGCTTCAAACTACAAGAAAGGAGATTCCACCAGAACATGAGGAAGAACTTCCTGACTGTGAGAGCTGTTCAGCAGTGGAACTCTCTGCCCTGGAGTGTGGTGGAGGCTCCTTCTTTGGAAGCTTCGCAACAGAGGCTGGATGGCCATTTGTCAGGGTTGATTTGAATGCAATATTCCTGCTTCTTGGCAGAATGGGGTTGGACTGGATGATGGCCCAGGAGGTCTCTTCCAACTCTTTGATTCTATGATTCTATGATCTGAACATGAGGAAGAACTTCCTGACTGTGAGAGCCGTTCAGCAGTGGAACTCTCTGCCCCGGAGTGTGGTGGAGGCTCCTTCTTTGGAAGCTTTTAAGCAGAGGCTGGATGGCCATTTGTCAGGGGTGATTTGAATGCAATATTCCTGCTTCTTGGCAGAATGGGGTTGGACTGGATGGCCCATGAGGTCTCTTCCAACTCTTGGATTCTAGGATTCTATGAGGAGACAAGGTGAGGGCCAGGGATCCAGAGGTGAGGCCGGGGAAATCATAGGGAGGAGGGAGCAAGCTTCCTTTCTGCTTTCCTGGAGACTAGGATGCAATGGAAGAATGGCTTCAAACTACAAGAGAGGAGATTCCACCAGAACATGAGGAAGAACTTCCTGACTGTGAGAGCCGTCCAGCAGTGGAACTCTCTGCCCCGGAGTGTGATGGAGGCTCCTTCTTTGGAAGCTTTTAAGCAGAGGCCGGATGGCCATTTGTCAGGGGTGCTTTGAATGCAATATTCCTGCTTCTTGGCAGAATGGGGTTGGACTGGATGATGGCCCAGGAGGTCTCTTCCAACTCTTGGATTCTAGGATTCTATGATTCTAAGAGGGCCGAAACAAAGGCCTCCCTGTCTGAGATCGGAGCGATACGCGCACACATACACACATGGAGTCAGGCAGGCAAGCATCCCTTGGGGCCGTCCAGACAGAGGCCTTGCTTGCTGGAAAACCCCAGTTGGGGGGAGTGCGGAGAAAAGGGTGGCCAAAGCGCTGAGGTCACTTCCTGCCCGCTTGCCTTGGCCGTGCCAAGGGGCCAGGCCATAGCCTTGGTGGTGGCCCCCTCCCATGTGTGTGTGTGTGTGTCCCTTTGACCGGGGACCCTTTCTCCTCTCTCGGCCCCCCTTCTGCCATGCCTTTGGCCCAGAGCGTGTTCCTGTCCCGACTGTAACGAGAAGCAGATGTTGGTTTTGCAGCCGTGGAGGGAAACTCTTGCAAAGCCAGCAAAGGGGATGAGAGGGGGATGGAAGGGGAAGCAAGGCACGTCCTGGGGTAGGAGGGAGCTGCGGCAAAGTGGGGCTCCTCTCGGGGAGAGGCATGCTCCAGGACAGGAGGGTCAAGGGGAGTCCAGCAAGGCCGGACGGCCGGACAGCCAGCCTGGGAGTGTAGGCAGGCAGGAAGTCAGGGGAAGAGCAGAGCAGAGCAGCAGAGAGAGGGAGGAGGGAACTACAACCTCTGGGAAGTCCTTGCAAAGCTGTCAGAGTGTGAGCAGCACCAGCAAGGCTAGGAGCACAAACTGACCAACTGGACGCCTGGCTGCTTGACTGCTTGACCATCCTCCATCCAGATCAAGTGGACACCAAGGTGGGCCTTGCCCCTGACCGAAGAAGCAACAGGAGCAACACTGTCCCTGGATTTGTGCACCCGAGGGAGAGCCAGGCCATGCGCAGCTGACCAGTGGCACAAGCAAGACCAGGATGGCCGGCACCGCTCTGGCCGCCTGGCTCTGCCTCTGGTTTGGCCTGCTGGCCGACACTCCGGCGCAAGCCATGAACTACCCTCCGCGGTACAGCCTCTACACGGCCGGAGCACTCCCCTTCGGACAGCACCAGGCCAACGCCAACCTCGCTCAGGGTCATAATGGGGCACGGGTGGCCAGCCGGCACAGGTAAGAGGGTGGCTTCTTTGGTGGGACCCCAAAGCAAGATGGGGATGGGAGAGGAAGAAGAGGGCAACCTGTGGAGGCAAATGGGCATATGGAGTGGATGGACAATGGAGGAGAGTGCCATGTATGGCCCCCTGGGAAGGTGGGTCAAGGTTGTGGCCTGAGCCAAAGTGACCGCTTCAGGCAGGCAGCAAGAGGGACATCACTCCAAAACTTCTCAAGAACTATGGGCAAGGCAGACCTGGAGGAAGCAGAGCCGAGCAGGGGAGGCTTGCTTGCTTTCTTTCTTTCTTTCTTTCTTTCTTTCTTTCTTTCTTTCTCTCTCTCTCTCTTTCCTTCCTTTCCTTCCTTCTTTCCTTCCTTCCTTCCTTCCTTCCTTCCTTCCTTCCTTCCTTCCATCTCCTCCCTTCATTCCCTTCATCTCCCTCCCTTTCTTCCTTCCTTGTCCTTCTTTCTTTCCCTTTCTTTTTCTTCCTTCCTTCTTTTTTCCTTTTCCTTTTCCTTCCTTCCCTCTCCTTCCTTCTTTCCTTCCTTCCTCAGTCACTCTGGGTAGAGATGGTGGGTTAAAAATAAAATTTATTATATCATTATTCTTTCTTTCTTTCTTCCCTACTTTCCTTTCTTTCCTTCTTCCCTCCCTCCCTCACCCTTTTTTCCTTTTTACTCCTTCCTTCCATCCATCCATGCATCCATCTCCTCCCTTCTTTCCCTTTTCTTCCTTCCTTCTCCTTCCTTCTTTCCTTTTCTATTTCTTCTTTCTCCTTCCTTTTTTCCTTTTCCTTCTCTTCCTTCCTTCCCTTCCTTCCTTCTTTTCTTCTTTCCTGAGTCCCTCTGGAGATAGATGGTGAGATAAAAATAAAATTTATTATATCATTATTCTTTCTTTCTATCCTACTTTCCTTCCTTTTTTCCTTCCTTCCCTCCCTCCCCCCTCCTTCCTTCCTTCCTTCCTTCCTTCCTCCCTTCCTTCCTTCCTTCTCCTTCCTGTTTTCCTTTTCCTTTTCTTCCTTCCCTTCCCTTCCTTCTTTCTTTCATTACTTCCCTCCTTCCTGAGTCACTCTGGAGAGAGATGGCAAGTTAAAAATAACATTTATTATATCATTATTCTTTCTTTCCTACTTTCCTTCCTTCCTTCCTTCTTTCCTTTCCTCCTTCCCTCCCTCCCCCTTCTTTCCTTCCTTCCTTCCTTCCTTCCTTCCTTCCTTCCTTCCTTCCTTCCTTCCAAGTCCCTCTGGAGAGAGATGGTGGGTTAAAAATAAAATTTATTATATCATTATTCTTTTTTTTCCTCTCCTACTTTCCTTCCTTTCTTCTTTCCTTCTTCCCTCTCTCCCTCCCCCTTCCTTCTTTCTCCCTCCCCCTTCCTTCTTTCTCCTTCCTTCCTTCCTTCTTTCCTTTCCTTTTTCTTCCTTCTTTCTCCTTCCTTTTTTCCTTTTCCTTTCCTTCCTTCCCTTTCCTTCCTTCTTTCCTTCCTTCCCTCCTTCCCTCCCTCCTTCCTCTCTTCCTTCCTTCTTTGAGTCATGGAATTATAGAATCTTAGAGTTGGAAGAGACCTGGTGAGCCATCATCCAGTCTAACCCCATTCTGCCAGGAAGCAGGAAAATCGCATTCAAACCACCCCCAGCAGATGACCATCCAGCCTCTGCTTCAAAGCCTCCAAAGGGCCACAATGTCCAAGGGCTTCCTTGAAGGCTTGAGAGGTCCAGGCAGAGAACCCAGACCAATTAGTCCAGCCAGGGGCCAACTTGGGCCCTCCCTCCCTCCCTCCAGGTGTTTTGGACTTCAACTCCCACCATTCCTAACAGCCTACCGGCTGTTAGGAATGGTGGGAGTTGAAGTCCAAAACACCTGGAGGGAGGGAGGGCCCAAGTTGGCCCCTGGCTGTCTTCGACCTATGAGACCACCCACCTGGTCTCCTTGGCCCTTCTTCCTTGCTGGAGGGAGGAAGCAGAGCAAGATTGAGGAAGGGGAGAGGAAGTAAGGGGAAAGGGGTTTGGAGGCAGGCCAGGACTGGGGAAGGGTTGGATTTCTTTGATGAGGGGAGGGGGACATGTGCAAGCAATGAGGAACCCCTTTGCAAGCCTCAGTCTCCCAAAGAGGGAGAGGGTCATAGAATCCCAGCTTTGGAAGGGATTCCTAAAGACCATCCAGTCCAGCCCCACTTCTGCTGGGAAGGAAGGCACCATGCATACCCTCCCGACAGATGACCATCCAGCCTCTCCTTAGTACTACTACTACTACTACTACTAATAATAATAATAATAATATCCTAGAGTTGGAAGGGACCTCCAAAGGCCATCCAGTCCAACCCCCCTTTATTCTGCCATTATGCAGGAAAGGCACAATCCAAGCCTACCCGACAGATGGCCATCCAGCCTCTCCTTACTACTACTACTACTACTATTAGTAGTATCCTAGTTGGAAGGGACCTCCAAAAGCCATCCAGTCCAACATGCCCTTTATTCCACCACTAGGCAGGAAAAGCACAATCCAATCCCTCCTGAGAGATGGTCATCCAGCCTCTCAATAATAATAGTAACAATAACAACAATAGTAGCATCCTAGAGTTGGAAGGGACCTCCAAAGTCCATCCAGTCCAACTCCCCTTTATTCTGCCATCACGCAGGAAAAGCACAATTCAAGCCTTCTCGAGAGATGGTTATCCAGCCTCTCTTTACTACTGCTACTACTTGTAGTAATAGTATCCTAGATTTGGAAGGGACCTCCAAAGGCCATCCAGTCCAACTCCCCTTTATTCTGCCATTATGCAGGAAAAGCACAATCCAAGCCCTCCCAACAGATGACCATCCAGCCTCTCCTTACTACTACTACTACTACTACTACTATCCTAGAGTTGGAAGGGACCCCCAAAGGCCATCCAGTCCAACCCTCCATTCATTCCACTATAAGGCAGGAAAAGCACAATCCAATCCCTCTCAAGAGATGGTCATCCAGCCTCTCTTTCCTACTGTTGCTACTAGTAGTAATAGTATCCTAGAGTTGGAAGGGACCTCCAAAGTCCATCCAGTCCAACTCCCCTTTATTCTGCCATTATGCAGGAAAAGCACAATCCAAGCCCTCCCGACAGATGGCCATCCAGCCTCTCCTTACTACTAGTATCCTAGAGTTGGAAGGGACCGCCAAACACCATCCAGCCCAACCCTCCATTCATTCCACTATAAGGCAGGAAAAGCACAATCCAATCCCTCCTGACAGATGGCCATCCAGCCTCTCCTTACTACTACTACTACTACTACTACTATCCTAGAGTTGGGAGGGACTCCTAAGGCCATCCAGTCCAACATGCCCTTTATTCCGACATTAGGCAGGAAAAGCACAATGCAATTCCTCCCGACAGATGGCCATCCAGCCTCTGCTTAAAAGTCTCCAAAAAGAAGGAGACCACCAAATTCCTTTGGGATAGTCTTGGTTTCTGAGGTCCCCTTCTACACTGACATATAACATCCAGATCATCTGCTTTGAACTGGGATATATGACAGTGTAGACAGTGTGGATTATCTACTTTGGTAACTTGGATTATACAGCAGTGTAGAAGGGGCCTGAGAGAGAGACGAGGGACAAATTGTGGGGAAGGGGAGAAGGGCTGTACAGGAGACCCACTCTAGAACAGAACAGAACAGAACAGAACAGAATAACTTTAGTATCGTTGTACATTGTGCAACGAAATCAGATCCTTTTCTCAGCACACACCACAAAACAACATACCCTTCCCTCCACATTCTAATTGCAATGGCACATCAATGTGAAGCCATGGAGTTTGATATAGTAGTTACAGCTCTAGTCTGTTTGTCCTTGTCTTTGTCACCCTGTAGCACAGTGTTTCTCAGCCTGGGGGTTGGGACCCCTGTGGGGGTCGCGAGGGGGTGTCAGAGGGGTCTCCAAAGACCATAGTATTTTCTGTTGGTCATGGGGGTTCTGTGTGGAAAGTTTGGTCCAATTCTGTCGTTGGTGGGGTTGAGAATACTATTTCATTGTGGGTGAACTATAAATCCCAACACCTACAACTCCCAAATGGCAAGGTCTATTTTTTTCCAAAGTCTACCAGTGTTCACATTTGGGCATACTGAGTATTTGTGCCAAGTCTGATCCAGATCAATCACTGCTTGAGTCCACAGGGGTCTCTGGATGTAGGTGAACTACAACTCCCAAACTCAAGCTCAATGCCCACCAAATCCTTCCAGTATTTTCTGTTGGTCATGGGGGTTATGTGTGGAAAGTTTGGTCCAATTCTATCGTTGGTGGGGTTGAGAATACTATTTCATTGTGGGTGAACTATAAATCCCAACACCTACAACTCCCAAATGGCAAGGTCTATTTTCTCCAAACGCTACCAGTGTTCACATTTGGGCATATTGAGTATTTGTGCCAAGATTGATCCAGATCCATCATTGCTTGAGTCCACAGGGGTCTCTGGATGGAGGTGAACTACAACTCCAACAAACTCATGGTCAATGTCCACCAGACCTTCCAAGACTGCTCTGAGCTTTCTAAAGGCAGTGGGAATTATAAATTATGAAGTTCTTCCAAAGAGGGCAACCAATGATTCTCTGTGCAGAAGGGGTGACCCTTTGGAGCATCTTCCTATCTGCCACAGAAGACTCCTAAGATGCCAAGGCATCTCATCCTCGGGCTCTAGGAGTTTTCCAAGGGCCTCAGGCGATCCCCCATTGTCCGAGTAGGATGATCATCCAGGGTGGGCCCGTGGTTGACTGTGGAGCTAGTTGTGAATGGGTTGTTGTAGGTTTTTTCGGGCTATATGGCCATGTTCTAGAGGCATTATCTCCCGACGTTTCGCCTGCATGTATGCCAAGCATCCTCAGAGGTAGTCAGGTCTGTTGGAACTAGGAAAGTGGGTTTATATATCTGTGGAATGACCAGGGTGGGACAAAGGACTCTTGTCTGCTGGAGCTAGTTGTGAATGGGTTGTATGTTTTTTTCGAGCTATATGGCCATGTTCTAGAGGCATTCTCTCCTGACGTTTCGCCTGCATGTATGGCAAGCATCCCCAGAGGTAGTGAGGTCTGTTGGAACTAGGAAAGTGGGTTTATATATCTGTGGAAAGACCAGGGTGGGACAAAGGACTCTTGTCTGCTGGAGCTAGTTGTGAATGGGTTGTTGTAGGTTTTTTCGGGCTATATGGCCCTGTTCTAGAGGCATTCTCTCCTGACGTTTCGCCTGCATGTATGGCAAGCATCCTCAGAGGTAGTGAGGTCTGTTGGAACTAGGAAAAAGGGTTTATATATCTGTGGAAAGACCAGGGTGGGACAAAGGACTCTTGTCTGCTGGAGCTAGTTGTGAATGGGTTGTATGTTTTTTTCGAGCTATATGGCCATGTTCTAGAGGCATTCTCTCCTGACGTTTCGCCTGCATGTATGGCAAGCATCCTCAGAGGTAGTGAGGTCTGTTGGAACTAGGAAAAAGGGTTTATATATCTGTGGAAAGACCAGGGTGGGACAAAGGACTCTTGTCTGCTGGAGCTAGTTGTGAATGGGTTGTATGTTTTTTTCGGGCTATATGGCCATGTTCTACAGGCATTCTCTCCTGACGTTTCGCCTGCATCTATGGCAGGCATCCTCAGAGGTAGTGAGGTCTGTTGGAACTAGGAAAAAGGGTTTATATATCTGTGGAATGACCAGGGTGGGACAAAGGACTCTTGTCTGCTGGAGCTAGTTGTGAATGGGTTGTATGTTTTTTTCGGGCTATATGGCCATGTTCTAGAGGCATTTCTCCTGACGTTTCGCCTGCATCTATGGCAAGCATCCTCAGAGGTCGTGAGGTCTGTTGGAACTAGGAAAAAGGGTTTATATATCTGTGGAATGACCAGGGTGGGACAAAGGACTCGTGTCTGCTGGAGCTAGGTGGGAATGTTTCAACTGACCACCTTGATTAGCATATAATGGTCAATTTATTTATTTATTTATTTATTTATTTACTACGCTTATATACCGCAATTCTCAGCCTACTGGCGACCCATTGCGGTGTACAACATGAAAAGGTGCGAAAAACAACATACAATAAAATCCACAATACATAATTATCAACATCATCAAAACAAGGTGAATCTACAAGGTAGTCAGTTGAAACATTCACCCCCTAGCTCCAGCAGACAAGAGTCCTTTGTCCCACCCTGGTCTTTCCACAGATATATCAACCCTTTCCCCTAGTTCCAACAGACCTCACTACCTCTGAGGATGCTTGCCATAGATGCAGGCGAAACGTCAGGAGAAAATGCCTCTAGAGTATGGCCATATAGCCCAAAAAAACCTACAACAACCCAGTGATTCCAAGTATGAAAGCCTTCGACAATACATTGAACATTCCGTTTTCCATTCTTGAGTTTGGAGTAGAGCAACTGCTTTGGGAGACGGTGGTTGGGCATCTGGATAACATGACCGGTCCAGCGGAGTTGATGGTGGAGGACCATCAACTCCAACTGAGGGCTGAGCTGGAGAGACGTTTCCCACTGGATGAGTTCCTGTCTTGGGCCTCCTTCTCTCTCTCTCTCTCTCTCTCTCTCTCCCTCTCTCTCTCCTCCTGGGCCTCTGCTTGGTGCTGTTTACCTCTCCCTCTCCCATTAATCTCCAGTTGGGCCCCTTTGGGGAGATGACAGCAGCTGATAGGGTCCAGCTGCCTCTCGGAGGAGAAAGAGGAACAGAGAGAGTGGCCGGCATGGGAGAAGGATGGCTTCTGGTTGAGCTTTGCTGTGGTTTGGTTAGGTGGCTATTAGGAAGAACTTCCTGACTGTGAGAGCTGTTCAGCAGTGGAACTCTCTGCCCCGGAGTGTGGTGGAGGCTCCTTCTTTGGAAGCTTTTAAGCAGAGGCTGGATGGCCATTTGTCAGGGGTGATTTGAATGCAATATTCCTGCTTCTTGGCAGAATGGGGTTGGACTGGATGGCCTAGGAGGTCTCTTCCAACTCTTGGATTCTATGATTCTATATAGGCTGGATGTTTGGGAGTGACTCTGGAGTCATCGCTGAGCATGGAACCATAGAATCCTAGAGTTGGAAGAGACCTCCTGGGCCATCATCCAGCCCAACCCCATTCTGCCAAGAAGCAGGAATATTGCATTCAAAGCACCCCCGACAGATGGCCAGCCAGCCTCTGTTTCAAAGCTTCTAATGGCCTACTGGCTGTTAGGGATTGTGGGAGATGAAGTCCAAAACACCTGGAGGGCCCAAATTTGCCCAGGCCTGTCCTTTGACCAAACGAGAACTTATTTCTGGAGCTGAGCTTCTTTCGAAATGCGCCGGAAGAAGGATTTCCGGCCGGAGAGGGGGAAATGGGCAACTGGGCCAATGATTAACCTGGACCACCGCAGCCTCCGGCCAGGTCACTCCTCCCTGATCAAAGGTCTCTCTGCTTTGCCCGGGAAATGCTTTGCTTCCGGAGGGAGAGATTGAGGGCCGCCTGGACCCCCTCCGGCCAATGTCCAGCCGTGGCCACCCATACACTATGTAACATGATTTTGGGTTATCAATGTCATTTCCTAATTGGTGCAGTGGGTTATCAATGTCATTTCCTAATTGGTGCAGTGGGTTATCAATGTCATTTCCTAATTGGTGCAGTGGGTTATCAATGTCATTTCCTAATTAGTGCAGTGGGTTATCAATGTCATTTCCTAATTAGTGCAGTGGGTTATCAATGTCATTTCCTAATTGGTGCAGTGGGTTATCAATGTCATTTCCTAATTAGTGCAGTGGGTTATCAATGTCATTTCCTAATTGGTGCAGTGGGTTATCAATGTCATTTCCTAATTAGTGCAGTGGGTTATCAATGTCATTTCCTAATTAGTGCAGTGGGTTATCAATGTCATTTCCTAATTGGTGCAGTGGGTTATCAATGTCATTTCCTAATTAGTGCAGTGGGTTATCAATGTCATTTCCTAATTAGTGCAGTGGGTTATCAATGTCATTTCCTAATTGGTGCAGTGGGTTATCAATGTCATTTCCTAATTAGTGCAGTGGGTTATCAATGTCATTTCCTAATTGGTGCAGTGGGTTATCAATGTCATTTCCTAATTAGTGCAGTGGGTTATCAATGTCATTTCCTAATTGGTGCAGTGGGTTATCAATGTCATTTCCTAATTGGTGCAGTGGGTTATCAATGTCATTTCCTAATTAGTGCAGTGGGTTATCAATGTCATTTCCTAATTGGTGCAGTGGGTTATCAATGTCATTTCCTAATTGGAGCAGTGGGTTATCAATGTCATTTCCTAATTGGTGCAGTGGGTTATCAATGTCATTTCCTAATTGGTGCAGTGGGTTAAACCACTGAGCTGCTGAACTTGCTGACCGAAAAGTCGCAGGTTCGAATCCGGGGAGCGGGGTGAGCTCCCACTGTTAGCCCCAGCTTCTGCCAACCTAGCAGTTCAAAAACATGCAAGTAGATCAATAGGTACCGCCTTGTTGAGAAGGTAACAGCATTCCATGCAGTCATGCTGGCCACATGAGCTGGGAGGTGTCTACGAACAACGCCGGCTCTTCGGCTTAGCAATGAGCACCAGAGTCCCAGAGTCAGACTTAATGTCAGAGGAAAACTTTACCTTTTAATTGGTTCTATCATGAAAACATGGGGAACGTTTGCAAAACTGGCAAAACCTTTGTATCTGTGGGAGGGGCATCATCCTGTTCTAGCACATTTGGCTCTAGCGTTCCGATGAATCTCTCATCATCGAGTCTCAACCCATTCAACAGAGTTTGGGGCAGCCACAAAAACAAAGGTTCTGGAGGAGAACAAAATCAGGAACACACTGTTAAACAGGAACAGTAAAAAAATATTATCTTGGAGAAGAGATGGCTGAGAGAGGATGCGAGAGGAGCCATGTTTATGTATTTGGAGGGAGGTCCCATTGAGGAGGGAATGGGCAAGGCTTGTTCTCTGCTGCTCTAGAGCAGGATTTCCCAAAATATGGCCCTCCAGGTGCTTTGCACTCCACTCACAGAATGCCTGAGCTACCTGGGATATCTGTGGCTAGGTCTACGCCAGTGGTTCTCAACCTGTGTGTCCCCAGATGTTTTGGCCTTCAACTCCCAGAAAACCTAACATCTGGTAAACTGTATTGTCAAATGTGTCCAGAGGAGGGCGACTAAAATGATCAAGGGTCTGGAGAACAAGCCCTATGAGGAGCGGCTTAAGGAGCTGGGCATGTTTAGCCTGAAGAAGAGAAGGCTGAGAGGAGATATGATAGCCATGTATAAATATGTGAGAGGAAGCCACAGGGAGGAGGAGGGAGCAAGCTTGTTTTCTGCTTCCTTGGAGACTAGGACGCAAGGGAACCATGGCTTCAAACTACAAGAGAGGAGATTCCATCTGAACATTAGGAAGAACTTCCTGACTGTGAGAGCCGTTCAGCAGTGGAACTCTCTGCCCCGGAGTGTGGTGGAGGCTCCTTCTTTGGAAGCTTTTAAGCAGAGGCTGGATGGCCATCTGTCAGGGGTGATTTGAATGCAACATTCCTGCTTCTTGGCAGAATGGGGTTGGACTGGATGAAGGCCCATGAGGTCTCTTCCAACTCTAGGATTCTAGGATTCTAAGGCTTTCATGGCCGGAATCACTGGGTTGTTGTAGGTTTTTTTGGGGGCTATATGGCCATGTTCTAGAGGCATTCTCTCCTGACATTTCGCCTGCATCTGTGGCAAGCATCCTCAGAGGTAGTGAGGTCTGTTGGAACTAGGAAATTGGGTTTATATATCTGTGGAATGACATGGGTGGGACAAAGGACTCATGTCTGCTGGAGCTAGGTGGGAATTTTTCAACTGACCACCTTGATTAGCATTTGATGGCCTGGCAGTGCTCGGGGCAATCTTTTGTTGAGAGGTGGTTGGATGTGCCTGATTGTTTACTCTCTGTTGTTTTGCTGTTGTAATTTTATCACCTCTAAAAAAAAAAAGATTCCCCCAAGCACATCAAGGTGATCAGCTGAAACATTCACACCTAGCTTCAACAGACAAGAGTCCTTTGTCCCACCCTTGTCATTCCACAGATATATAAACCCATTTTCCTAGTTCCAACAGACCTCACTACCTCTGAGGATGCTTGCCATAGATGCAGGTGAAATGTCAGGAGAAAATGCCTTTAGAGAACATGGCCATATAGTCCCAAAAAACTTACAACAACCGAAAAAGAAGAGGGTTGTACTGGATGCCCCTTGAGGTCTCTCCCAACTTCGATGACTCCAATCCTCCTTGGTGTCCTTTGGGGATGATGGGCGGTCTTCTGGAAGGAAGCAGTGGCCCTCAGACTGACCGATGACGTGGCCTTTTCCAGGAGACACTGGACGTCTCCTTGCTCTGAGTACCAGGCTAACATCTGGCCACGTTGCAAGCGGCCGGAGAGAGAGCGGCTTCTTCTAGGCAGCAGGCATTCTCTCCCTTTGGAAAGAGGCCAGTCTTGGAGACCGCAATTGCCATGCTGTGCCTCCCTGCCTTAGAATCACAGAGTCGGAAGAGGCCCCCAGAGGCCATCCAGCCCAACCCCCTCCTGCTATGCAGGAAAACACAACCCAAGCCCTCCAATTCTGGGCACCACAATTCAAGAGAGATATTGACTCTAAGCTGGAATGTGTCCAGAGGAGGGTGACTCAAATGATCAAGAGTCTGGAGAACAAGCCCTATGAGGAGCGGCTTAAGGAGCTGGGCATGTTTAGCCTGAAGAAGAGAAGGCTGAGAGGAGATATGATGAGAGCCATGTATACATATGTGAGAGGAAGCCACAGGGAGGCGGAGGGAGCAAGCTTGTTTTCTGCTTCCTTAGATACTAGGACACGGAACAATGGCTTCAAACTACAAGAGAGGAGATTCCACCTGAACATGAGGAAGAACTTCCTGACTGTGAGAGCCATTCAGCAGTGGAACTCTCTGCCCCGGCGCTCCTTCTTTGGAAGCTTTTAAACAGGGGCTGGATGGCCATCTGTCAGGGGTGATTTGAATGCAATATTCCTGCTTCTTGGCAGAATGGGGGTGGACTGGATGGCCCAGGAGGTCTCTTCCAACTCTAGGATTCTAGGATTCTATGATTCTGTTGCCTGGAGGCATCCTCTGTTTGGGAGGTGCAGATGAATTCAACCAGAGAAGTCAGCCCAGAGCAGAGCTATGAACCAACCTGGAAACAGAATACTGTATTATTGGAGAGCACAGAAATGCTGGACCACACTGACCACCATCATTGAATCCTAGACTTGGAAGAGACCTGGTGGGTCATCATCCAGTCCAACCCCATTCTGCCAAGAAGGAGGAAAATTGCATTCAAAGCACCCCTGACAGATGGCCATCCAGCCTCTGTTTCAAAACCTCCACAGAAGAAGCCTCTACCACACTCCAGGGCAGAGAGTTCCACTGCTGAACGGCTCTCACAGTCAGGAATTTCTTCCTCATGTTCAGGTGGAATCTCCTTTCTTGTAGTTTGAAGCCACTGTCCCAGAATCAAGACAGTAAATAAAGAAAGCCATTTAGAAACAAGGGGACTCCAGGCAGCAAAGTGCCAGTGAACACCTCCCAAACAGAGGATGCCTCCAGGCAACAACAGCCAAGCTACCACTACACAGATACCCTCACTGGTTGACTTTGCAGCTGCAAGTTTTACCCAATGCTAACCAAGCTTGCTAATTGCAACATGCACACTTGCATGAAACAGACAGTCCAAAAACTCACAGGAACCCTGTAAAGAGAATATTTTTTTTAGGTAGACCTGAAAGCTATATCCAGGATCGAATGGCTAAGAAAAATACCATCCCGAGAGACTGTCTAGCAACCCAGAGTGTGTCTACATTGTAGAATGAATGCAGTTTGAGACTATTTTGGTTGCTATTGGACGATGCAATCTAGAAGATTCCTCTACCTTGCGTGACTGTGGAGCAGAACAGACAACTCCACATCTGTCTGCTTGCCCACCATGCCCTGCCTCATGCTCAGAGGAAGAATGGTTTCAAGCTACAGACAATTCTTGGCAGAATGGGGTTGGACTGGATTGCCCAGGAGGTCTCTTCCAACTCTTTGATTCTAGGATTCTAGGATTCTATGATAGATGGCCGTCCAGCCTCTGCTTAACAACCTCCAGGGTATAAATAGGCATAATAAGTAAACATAAGCATTCTTTCCAAGAGAAAGAGTAGGAAAGAGCTGCAAACTTGGGTTCCCAGATCAGGAGATGTTGTCCAGACCTCGGGCAAGGAGCGAGAGCATCGCCTTGGACAATTTTGCTTTCTGAGCAGCATCCCTGGTACAGCTTTGGATTATCACTCTGTAACACATTCTGAAACATTTTCTGTCCCTGGTTTGACAATGTTATTCCCTGTCTCATTGTACAGCCCTTACTTGGAAAGTAGTTGTTACACTCCCGAAACTTTGTTTTTGTGCCACAAACAATGTTAATTCGTAAGTTCTTGTGGGTTTTTCCAGGCTATATGGCCATGTTCTAGAGGCATTCTCTCCTGACGTTTCGCCTGCATCTATGGCAAGCATCCTCAGAGGTAGTGAGGTCTGTTGGAACTGGGGAAAAAAAGGGGTTTATATATCTGTGGAATGACCAGGGTGGGACAAAGGGCTTTTGTAAGTTGGGCTAGGTGTGAATCTTTCAACTGACCACCTTGATTAGAAGACAATTCGTATTGTCGAAGGCTTTCATGGCTGGAATCACTGAGGTGTTGTAGGTTTTTTCAGGCTATATGACCATGTTCTAGAGGCATTCTCTCCTGACGTTTCACCTGCATCTGTGGCAAGCATCCTCAGAGGTTGTGAGGTCTGTTGGAACTAGGAATCTCCAACCTCCCTTTTCTGGGCAAGGTGCTGGAGCAGGTGGTCGCCTCCCAGCTCCAGGGTTTTCTAGATAACATCAACTACCGAGATCAGTCACAGTCTGGTTTCAGGCCTGGTCATGGCACCGAGACAGCCTTGGTCGCCTTGGTGGATGACCTCCGTAGAGAGCTGGACAGGGGGAGTGTGACTCTGTTGGTTCTCTTGGACATCTCAGCAGCTTTCGATACCATCGATCATGGTATCCTTCTGGGTCGCCTCTCTGGGATGGGTCTTGGGGGCACGGTTTTGTCCTGGCTCTGGTCCTTCCTGGAGGGTCGATCCCAGTTGGTGAAGCTGGGAGACACCTGCTCGGACCCCTGGCCTTTGACCTGTGGGGTCCCGCAAGGCTCTATTCTCTCTCCCATGCTTTTTAACATCTACATGAAACCGCTGGGAGAGGTCATCCGGAGTTTTGGAGTTAGGTGCCACCTCTACGCAGATGACACACAACTCTACAACTCTTTTCCACCCAATTCCAAGGAGGCCTCTCGAGTGCTGGACAAGTGCCTGGCCGCTGTGTCTATTTGGATGAGGGAGAACAAGTTGAAGATCAATCCTGACAAGACAGAGGTCCTCCTGGTCGATCGTAAACCGGATCAGGGTATAGGGTGGCAACCTGTGTGGGATGGGGTTACACTCCCCCTGAAGCCACAGTCCGCAGTTTGGGAGTCCTCTTGGATTCTCCACTTTGGCAGAAAAAATGAAATGCAAAGATACAGAATGGGGGATGCCTGGCTCGAGAGCAGTACGTGTGAGAAAGATCTTAGAGTCCTCGTGGACAACAAGTTAAACATGAGCCAGGAATGTGATGTGGCAGCAAAAAAAGCCAATGGGATTTTGGCCTGCATCAATAGGAGCAAAGTGTCTAGATCTAAGGAAGTAATGCTCCCCATGCTCTATTCTGCTTTGGTTAGACCACATCTGGAATATTGTGTCCAATTCTGGGCACCACAATTCAAGAGAGATATTGACAAGCTGGAATGTGTCCAGAGGAGGGCGACTAAAATGATCAAGGGTCTGGAGAACAAGCCCTATGAGGAGCGGCTTAGGGAACTGGGCATGTTTAGCCTGAAGAAGAGAAGGCTGAGAGGAGATATGATAGCCATGTATAAATATGTGAAAGGAAGCCACAGGGAGGAGGAGGGAGCAAGCTTGTTTTCTGCTTCCTTGGAGACTAGGACGCAATGGAACAATGGCTTCAAACTACAAGAGAGGAGATTCCATCTGAACATTAGGAAGAACTTCCTGACTGTGAGAGCCGTTCAGCAGTGGAACTCTCTGCCCCGGAGTGTGGTGGAGGCTCCTTCTTTGGAAGCTTTTAAGCAGAGGCTGGATGGCCATCTGTCAGGGGTGATTTGAATGCGATATTCCTGCTTCTTGGCAGAATGGGGTTGGACTGGATGGCCCAGGAGGTCTCTTCCAACTCTTGGATTCTATGATTCTATGAGTAAGTAATTTGGTTGGGTCTCTATGAGATATTCATTGAGAAATGAGAGCAAAATGTCCCTCCTGCAAGAACCAAGTTTGGGCAGTTTAATAAACTTTCGCTGTGTGTTTGTGATAGAATCAATTAGGAAATGACGTTGATAAGCCAGGAACAAAAATGGTGTTACATAGTGTCGTGAGGGACAATAATAAACAGACAGTGGAATTCAACAGTGGTACAATCAACATTTGGAAATCTGAAATCAAGGATTGGAAGTGCTTTGCTTGATTGTGGCACATTTAACTTAACTTGCTTCCTTCTCTCATTCTCATTTATCTGGCCGCTATCTGACCCATACACTCTCTCTCATTGCAGGAACTGGTGCGCCTACGTTGTGTCGCGAAGTGTGAGCTGCGTGGTGGAGGACGGCATTGACACCTACGTGAAGCCCGACTACCAGCCGTGCGCCTGGGGGCAGATGCAATGCTCTCGGGTCCTGGCGTAAGTGTGGAGCCCCACTGGGATTCCTTTATGGGTGGGAGGATGCTGCTCTTCACCACTTAGGAAGAGGAAATGAAGCGCAGGGTGGCTTAGGAACAGTCCATGGGAAAGGTTTCTGGGGTCTTGGTGGACTTCCGCTTGAGCATCAGCCAACAGTGTGATGTGGCAGCTATAAAGGCCAATGCAATCCTAGGCTTCAGCTATAGCAACAAAGGAATCATAGAATCATAGGGCTGGAAGAGACCTCATGGGCCATCCAGTCCAACCCCATTCTGTCAAGAAGCAGGAATATTGCATTCAAATCACCCCTGACAGATGGCCATACAGCCTCTGTTTCAAAGCTTCCAAAGAAGGAGCCTCCACCACACTCCCTCTGGGGCAGAGAGTTCCACTGCTGAACGGCTCTCACAGTCAGGAAGTTCTTCCTCATGTTCAGATGGAATCTCCTCTCTTGTAGTTTGAAGCCATTGCTCCATTGCATCCTAGTCTCCAAGGAAGCAGAAAGGAAGCTTGCTCCCTCCTCCTCCCTGTGGCTTCCTCTCACATATTTATACATGGCTCTTATCATGTCTCCTCTCAGCCTTCTCTTCTTCAGGCTAAACATGCCCAGCTCCTTAAGCCGCTCCTCATAGGGCTTGTTCTCCAGACCCTTGATCATTTTAGTCGCCCTCCTCTGGACACAGTATTTCAGCTTGTCAATATCTCTCTTCAATTGTGGTGCCCAAAATTGGACACAATATTCCAGGTGTAAAGGAAGTCCCAAGGGGTGTCCACCTTTCCCTAGGTCATCCAAAGCTAAAACGTGTGTGTGTGTGTGTGTGTGTATGTTGTTGTTCATTCGTTCAGTCGTTTCCAACTCTTTGTGAGTTTATGGACCAGCCCACGCCAGAGCTCTCTGTCGGCCGTCACCACCCCCAACTTCTTCAAGGTCAATCCAGTTCCTTCAAGGATGCCATCCATCCGTCTTGCCCTTGGTCGGCCCCTCTTCCTTTTTCCTTCCGTTTTCCCAAGCATCATTGTCTTCTCTAGGTGACCTCCTGGACCAGCCCACGCCAGAGCTCCCTGTTGGCCATCATCACCCCCAGCTCCTTCAAGGTCAAGCCAGTCCCATCAAGTATGCCATCCATTCATCTTGCTCTTGGTTGGCCCCTCTTCCTTTTTCCTTCCATTTTCCCAAGCATCATTGTCTTCTTTAGGTGACCTCCTGGACTAGCCCACGCCAGAGCTCCCTGTTGGCCGTCACCACCCCCAGGCCCTTCAAGGTCAATCCAGTCACTTCAAGGATGCCATCCATCCATCTTGCCCTTAGTCGGCCCCTCTTCCTTTTCCCTTCCATTTTCCCAAGCATCTTCTCTATGTGACCTCATGGACCAGCCCACGCCAGAGCTCCCTGTCAGCTGTCACCACCCCCAGGGACTCCTTCAAGGTCAATCCAGTCACTTCAAGGATGCCATCCATCCATCTTGCCCTTGGTCGGTCCCTCTTCCTTTTTCCTTCCATTTTCCCAAGCATCATTGTCTTCTCTAAGCTTTCCTTTCTTCTCATGATGTGGCCAAAGTATATATATGTGTGTGTGTGTGTGTGTATGTATGTATATGTATATCTGTCTGTCTATCTATCTATCTATCTATCTCTATCTATCTATCTATCTATCTATCTATCTATCTATCTGGATATATATATATATATATATGTGTGTGTGTGTGTGTGTGTGTGTGCGTGTGTGTGTGTGTGTGTGTGTGTGTATGTATATGTCTGTCAGTCTATCTATCTATCTATCTATCTATCTATCTACCTAGCTGGACGGAGTTATACCTAAACCATGCCCCTGTTCCAGCTTACAAACAAATGCAACTTAAGAACAACCCTACAGAGCCCTTCTTCTTCATCACTTGGGCCAAGTTTGGACACCAAGCCCTTTGAGGGAGTGGTGGGTGTTTAGCCTGGAGAAGAGAAGCTTGGGAAGGAGCCTTGGAGCCTTGTTTGAACATCTGAAGAAATGCCACAAGGGAGGGGGGGCCGGGTGGATGCCTGTGGTTGCTGCCTGGCGGGGGCCCAGAAGTCATGCTCGCAGAAGGAGCGCATGGGAAGGGATGGGGCGCCCCCTGATGAGCCTCCCTAAGGATTGCGGGAGGACGCATGGGCCAACTCCAGCCTTTCCTGTATAGGGTTCCTCCCAACCCTGCTATACGCCTGCAGGATATGGACTGTCTAGAGACGTCACACACAACTCCTGGAACGATTCCATCAGCGCTGCCTCCGGAAAATCCTGCAAATCTCTTGGGAAGACAGGCGCACAAACGTCAGTGTGCTGGAAGTAGAAGCAAAGACCACCAGCACTGAAGCGATGGTCCTCCAACATCAACTCTGCTGGACTGGCCACATTGTCTGAATGCCCGGCCACCGTCTCCCAAAGCAGTTGCTCTACTCCGAACTCAAGAACGGAAAACAGAATGTTGGTGGGCAGGAAAAGAGATTGAAAGATGGGCTCAAAGCCAATCTTTAAAACCGTGGCATAGACACAGAGAACTGGGAAGCCCTGGTTCTTGAGTGCTCTAGCTGGAGGTCAGCTGTGACCAGCAGTGCTGCAGAATTTGAAGAGGCGCGAATGGAGGGCGAAAGAGAGAAACATGCCAAGAGGAAGGAGCCACGTCAATCCAACCACGACTGGGATGACCTCCGTCTGGAAACTGATGTCCTCGCTGCAGGAGAACATGCAGATCAAGAAAAAGACTCCACCTATGGACCCACCACCAAGATACTGCACTTGGAGGATCATCATCCTCAAAGAACGAGGGATCGCCTAAGTATTGATGGGCAACCTTTTGAGCTTGGTGTGTCAATACTCGCCAAAAAAACCAAGCATAACTCGAGTGGGGTGTCACGTCGAGAAAAAACCCATAATTTCATGATACTTATAGTTTAATGACAAAAATATATTATTGTAATATATAACTGTATTTAATAAACCAAAAACTAATTATTTAACTTACCTACTTTTACTATAATGCCATATATCTCGGCATTATAGAAAAATGCTGGTGTAGGAGCCGAGGATGAAATGTCCTAGAATCATAGAATCAAAGAGTTGGAAGAGACCTCATGGGCCATCCAGTCCAACCCCATTCTGCCAAGAAGCAGGAATATTGCATTCAAATCACCCCTGACAGATGGCCATCCAGCCTCTGCTTAAAAGCTTCCAAAGAAGGAGCCTCCACCACACTCCAGGGCAGAGAGTTCCACTGCTGAACGGCTCTCACAGTCAGGAAGTTCTTCCTAATGTTTAGATGGAATCTCCTCTCTTGTAGTTTGAAGCCACTGTTCCCTTGCGTCCTAGTCTCCAGGGAAGCAGAAAACAAGCTTGCTCCCTCCTCCTCCCTGTGGCTTCCTCTCACATATTGATACATGGCTATCATATCTCCTCTCAGCCTTCTCTTCTTCAGGCTAAACATGCCCAGCTCCTTAAGCCGCTCCTCATAGGGCTTGTTCTCCAGACCCTTGATCATTTGAGTCGCCCTCCTCTGGACACATTCCTGCTTGTCAATATCTCTCTTGAATTGTGGTGCCCAGAACTGGACACAATATTCCAGATGTGGTCTAACCAAAGCAGAATAGAGGGGTAGCATTACTTCCTTAGATCTAGACACTATGCTCCTCTTGATGCAGGCCAAAATCCCATTGGCTTTTTTTGCCGCCACATCACATTCCTGGCTCATGTTTAACTTGTTGTCCACGAGGACTCCAAGATCTTTTTCACACGTACTGCTCTTGAGCCAGGCGTCACCCATTTTGTATCTTTGCATTTAATTTTTGTGCCAAAGTGGAGTATCTTGCATTTGTCACTGTTGAACTTCGTTTTGTTAGTTTTGGCCCATCATCTCTCTCATCTGTCAAGATCCCTTTGAATCCTGCTCCTGTCCTCTGGACTATTGGCTCTCCCTCCCAATTTGGTGTCGTCTGCAAACTTGATGATCCTGCCTTCTAACCCTTCATCTAAGTCGTTAATAAAGATGTTGAACAGGACCGGGCCCAGGAGGGAACCCTGCGGCACTCCACTTGTCACTTCTTTCCAAGATGAAGAGGAAGATGTCCTACTTGGAATGCGGCCCCATCTTCTCTGTATGTGGCCGCATGCGGCTGTGTGTCATCGAAAATGGCTACGCGTGTCAGTGCTGACACACATGTCATAGGTTCGCCATCATGGGCCTAAGTATAGGGAAAGGATAGTAGGATGTGGAGCAATGGCTTCAAGCTACAGGAAAGGAGATTCCACCTGAACATTGGGTAGAACTTCTTAACTGTGAGAGCTGTTCAGCAGTGGAACTCTCTGCCCCAAAGTGTGGTGGAGGCTCCTTCTTTGAGGCTTTTAAAGAGGCTGGATGGCCATCTGTTGGGGGTGCTTTGAATGTGATTGTCCTGCTTCTTGGAAGAATGAGGTTGGACTGGACGACCCATCAGGTCTCTTCCAACTCTAGGATTCTATGATTCTACAATAAGATAATCTAAAAATTACAGTAACGAACTAGTATTGGGAATGGTGGTTCAAAAAAGAGACCCTTCCCCAAGTTCTGGGCTATGCAGTTTTGATGTTACTCCTCTGTGGGGTCAGGCAGATGCCCCCAGTCCTAGCTGACCCTCATCCCTTTGTCCCTCCCTCCTTCCCTTCCATCCAGGTACCGGAGCTTCCTGCGCCCGCGCTACAAGGTGGCCTACAAGACAGTCTCGGACATGGAGTGGCGCTGCTGCCCTGGCTATTCGGGGGACGACTGTGCAGAAGGCGGAGTGACCCTCACCACCCCTCGGCCCCCAAGGCCCCCCAACGGACGACCCAACCTCTCCGGATTCAGCAACACACTCAGCGGCCTCGGGGGAGAAGGTAAGCGGTCAGTGGCCAGAGGCACCAGTGAGGGTCAATGGGAAGGGGACACTGAGCCACTCACTGTGGTCAGTTTTGAAATCGAACGTGACCTCCCCCCCCCCCCTAAAAGATAGTAACTTATAGTTTTGCTAAGGACAAGGACCCCAGACTGGATAATAAGGGTTAAGCCTTCATCAATTTGCCAAGACACTAACAACAACAAGGACCCTTCCCATGTTAGATAGTGTGTACATTTAATCATAGAATCATAGAATCATAGAATCCTAGAGTTGGAAGAGACCTCCTGGGCCATCCAGTCCAACCCCATTCTGCCAAGAAGCAGGAATGTTGCATTCAAATCACCCCTGACAGATGACCATCCAGCCTCTGCTGAAAAGCCTCCAAAGAAGGAGCCTCCACCACACTCCGGGGCAGAGAGTTCCACTGATGAACGGCTCTCACAGTCAGGAAGTTCTTCCTCGTGTTCAGATGGAATCTCCTCTCCTGTAGTTTGAAGCCATTGTTCCATTGCGTCCTAGTCTCCAGGGAAGCAGAAAACAAGCTTGCTCCCTCCTCCCTGTGGCTTCCTCTCACATATTTATACATGGCTATCATATCCCCTCTCAGCCTTCTCTTCTTCAGGCTAAACATGCCCAGCTCCTTAAGCCGCTCCTCATAGGGCTTGCTCTCCAGACCTTTTATCATTTGAGTCGCCCTCCTCTGGACACATTCCAGCTTGTCAATATCTCTCTTGAATTGTGGTGCCCAGAATTGGACACAATATTCCAGATGTGGTCTAACCAAAGCAGAAGAGAGGGGTAGCATTACTTCCTTGGATCTAGACACTAGGCTCCTATTGATGCAGGCCAAAATCCCATTGGCTTTTTTTGCCGCCACATCACATTCCTGGCTCATGTTCACCTTCTTCCCCACGAGGACTCCAAGATCTTTTTCACACGTACTGCTCTCGAGCCAGGCCTCATCGTCCCCCATTCTGTATCTTTGCATTTCGTTTTTCCTGCCAAAGTGGAGTATCTTGCATTTGTCACTGTTGAACTTCATTGTGTTAGTTTTGGCCAATCATCTCTCTAATCTGTCAAGATCGTTTTGAGTCCTGCTCCTGTCCTCTGGAGTCTTGGCTATCCCTCCCAATTTGGTGTCGTCTGCAAACTTGATGATCCTGCCTTCTAGCCCTTCATCTAAGTCATTAATAAAGATGTTGAACAGGACCGGGCCCAGGACGGAACCAAGGTTTTATGCCCTAGGTTTCATATATGGCAGAAGGTAACACATTTATTACTGAGAAACCCCCTCCCTTTACACTTATGCGCTCTCTTGAACTTCTATGGGACTCTGGTGGGAGGGATAAGTGGGTATATTTTCTATAACATGATTTCTATATTTCTCCCTGTGTGCCTGACCTTTTCCTGACTCTTTTGCCAATTCCCCTTTATTGAAAAAATGTATAAAAATATAAGAAGCCGCCCCTGTGACCCTGGAAAGGAGGAAATCCTCAGTTGGAAGAGATCCTTATCTAAAGACACTATTTGCATGGACAATAACAAAGGATTGTGACCTCTGGCCTCGGAGTTGGCCCCCCAGAGGAAGCGATCACTTGGCATTTTGATCATATCTCAGTAGGACAGAGGAGGCCTTCGTTAAGCCGCACCCCGTCCTAATCTGTCACCCATTCAACTTTTTTTCTCATTGAAACTTCCACTAAAGTTCCCCCATTGTTCCTATGTCTCAGCACTGGAAAAATCCGGATTATGACAGGATCGCCAAACATCAATATTTATTGCAACCGCTCAGTGACAATAGCCAGACTGGCTCACAGGCCCTTAGGACTCGCTGGTCACTTGGACATTTCCTAATCTTCATAATCCACTCAAGAATGCATTGTTTCCTCTCATCCCGCCTCCCTCTCCCATTTTCTCTGGTAATGTAAACATGTTGTTTTTCACCGCAGAACATCCTGATTCGATCAGTTTCTAGACAGAGGTTGACTTTTCTTCCTTAAGTGATAATTGGTTTTCCTTCTTAAGGAGCCATGTTTGATTCATTTTTTTAACATAAGGAACTTTGTAAACACTTCTGTAATTTAAAAGAGCCATTGTCTCTGGTAATGCAAGCATGTTGTTTTCCACCACAGAACATCATGATTCCATCCATTTCTGGACAGAGGTTGACTTCTCTTCCTTAAGTGATAATTGGTTTTCCTTCTTAAGGAGTCATGTTTGCTTCCTTTTTTTAACGTTAGGAACTTTGTAAACACTTCTGTAATTTAAAAGAGCCATTGCCTCTGGTAATGTAAACATGTTGTTTTCCACCACAGAACGTTCTGATTCCATCAGTTTCTGGACAGAGCTTGACTTCTCTTCCTTAAGGGATAATTGGTTTTCCTTCATAAGGAACCTTGTTTGCTTCCTTTTTTAACGTAAGGAACCTTGTAAACACTTTCGTAACTTAAAAGAGCCATTGCCGGTTGTAATGTAAACATGTTGTTTTCCACCACAGAATGTTCTGATTCCATCAGTTTCTGGACAGAGCTTGACTTCTCTTCCTTAAGGGATAATTGGTTTTCCTTCATAAGGAACCTTGTTTGCTTCCTTTTTTAACGTAAGGAACCTTGTAAACACTTTCGTAACTTAAAAGAGCCATTGCCGGTTGTAATGTAAACATGTTGTTTTCCACCACAGAATGTTCTGATTCCATCAGTTTCTGGACAGAGCTTGACTTCTCTTCCTTAAAGGATAATTGGTTTTCCTTCTTAAGGAGCCTTATTTGCTTCCTTTTTTTAATGTAAGGAACCTTGTAAACACTTTCGTAACTTAAAAGAGCCATTGCCGGTTGTAATGTAAACATGTTGTTTTCCACCAGAGAACATCATGATTCCATCAGTTTCTGGACAGAGGTTGACTTTTCTTCCTTAACTGGTTTTCCTTCTTAAGGAGCCTTATTTGCTTCCTTTTTTAAATGTAAGGAACCTTGTAAACACTTTTGTAATTTAAAAGAGCCATTGCCTCTGGTAATGTAAACATGTTGTTTTCCACCGCAGAACATCCTGATTCGATCAGTTTCTGGACAGAGGTTGACTTTTCTTCCTTAACTGGTTTTCCTTCTTAAGGAGCCTTATTTGCTTTCTTCTTTTAATGTAAGGAACCTTGTAAACACTTTCGTAATTTAAAAGAGCAATTGTCTCCGGTAATGTAAACATGTTGTTTTCCACCAGAGAATTAATCATTTGTCTCTGGCCATGTCATCAGTTCAGCAGTTCTCCTCCTTTTTGTGGTTTGCCCAGCCTCAATCTTAGATTGGCACCTCCACACCCCAACCATATATCTTTCATACAGTTTCATTCAAACCATACACCATAGCCCGGTTCTTCTGGGTCGGTATACAGGCAAGTGCAAACTTGGGCTCTCCAGGTGTTTTGGACTTCAACTCCCACAATTCCTAGCAGCCTACCGGCTGCTAGGAATTGTGGGAGTTGGAGTCCAAAACACCTGGAGGGCCCAAATTTGTCCATACCTGTTATCAACACTATTCTTCTAGAGATGGAGCCAAGAATCATGCTGTTGCATCACACTCTCTTTTCTTCACTGCAGGCTCCAGGGACTCGGAGAAGGTGCAGCAGCTGGAGGACAAAGTCCAGCGCCTGACCAAGCAGGTGCAGGACCTCCAGTCCACCCTCCAGGCCAACAATGCTAAGCTGACCGAGGATGTACGGCGGGCTGTGGAGGCCTCCCTGAACGGCAAGCAGCCGGCAGATGCGGCCGCCCACCCGGAGATGAAGGAGACCCTCAACGAGATCCAGCGCCACCTCCAGCGCCTGGACAACCGCATCTCCGACCAGGAGAACGGCGGAGGCAGCACCGGCTCCGACGTCAAGGGCGAAGTCCTGCGGGAAGTGGAGCGTCGGCTGCAGAGCTCCTGTGCTTCCTGCTTGGCCGGAGTGGAGGGTCTGCAGAGACAGCAGGTGGAAGACCGTGAGCGCATGCGCGCCCTGGAGAAGCTGGTCACTGCTGTGGACCAACGGAACCGGGATGCCGTGGATGCCGTCCGGCAACATCTGGGACACCTGGCTGACCGGTTGCCCAAGGAGGACTGCTGTTCTCAGCTGGACGGCCGGGTGGGTGGCCTGGAACAACGCTTGGATGCCCTCTCGGACTCTTTGGCCATGCTGACCGGACAGACCGGAGGCCACGGGCTACAGCCCCCTCCCTGGACACTGGACCGGCGCATGTCCGAGATTGAGGGGCGTGTCAACACCACTCGCCGCGGCCTGGAGGAGCACCTGGCTGACCTTCAGGTGAGGCTTTCCATTGCACTATTTTTGTTCCTGGGTTATAAGTATCGTTTCCGAATTGGTGTTGTTGTTGTTGTTGTTCATTCGTTCAGTCGTCTCCGACTCTTCGTGACCTCATGGACCAGCCCACGCCAGAGCTCCCTGTCGGCCGTCACCACCCCCAGCTCCTTCAAGGTCAGTCCAGTCAGTTCCGAATTGGTTCCGTCATAAAAACATGGGAAACGTTTATTGAACTGCAAAAAAATTGTTTCTGCAAGAGGGACATCCTACAACACAGTATAATATATTATATTAATTGCATTGTATTATTATAATTGTATAATAATAATATTGAAGTCCCCGGTGGCACAGTGGGCTAAACTGCTGAGCTTGTTGACTGAAAGGTGGCAGGTTCGAATCCTGGGAGCAACATGAGCTTCCGCTGTCAGCCCCAGCTTTTGCCAACCTAACAGTTCGAAAAAATGCAAATGTGAGTGGATCAATAGGTACCACTATTCTTTCACCTTAAGAACAGACAAGCATCCTGAGCTCTGAGGATTATCACCTGGGAAGGAATCCCACTGGAGCATTGCAGCGCACGCAAATCCCTGGGAGTCACTCTGGACCGTGTTCTGACCTACAAGAAGCACTGTCTGAACATCAAGCAAAAAGTGGGCGCTAGAAACAATCTCATACGAAAGCTGACTGGCACAACCTGGGGATCACAACTAGACACAGTGAAGACATCTGCCCTTGCGCTATGCTACTCTGCTGCTGAGTACGCATGCCCAGTGTGGAACACATCTCACCATGCTAAAACAGTGGATGTGGCTCTTAATGAGACATGCCGCATTATCACGGGGCGTCTGCGCCCTACACCACTGGAGAAATTACACTGCTTAGCTGGTATTGCACCACTTGACATCCGCCGAGAAGTAGCAGCCAATAGTGAAAAGACCAAGGCAGGGACATCTCCAGCTCATCCCTTGTTTGGGTATCAGCCAGCACGTCAATGACTTAAATCAAGAAATAGTTTCCTAAGATCTACAGAGACATTCGCTGGAACACCTCAGCAAGCGGGAGTCCAAAAGTGGCAGGCTCAAACCCGGCACCTCAATCCATAGCTGATACCAAATGAGAGACTCCCCACTGGGCACACAGAAGAAGACGGGGCGACTTGGAAGGCGCTGAACAGACTGCGCTCGGGCACCACGAGATGCAGAGCCACCCTGAAGAAATGGGGCCACAAAGTGGAATCCTCGACATGCGAGTGTGGAGAAGAGCAGACCACTGACCACCTGCTGCAATGCAGCCTGAGCCCTGCCACATGATGCACTATGGAGGACCTCCTTGCGGCAACACCAGAGGCACTCCAAGGGGACAGAGACTGGTCAAAGGACATTTAATCCACTACCAAACTCACAAATTTTGTATTTTGTCTGTTTGTTTGCTTTGTTCCGTTAGAAATGTAATATAATTGACTGGTTGCCCTGAAACAACAAAAAATAAAAATAAAATAGGTGCCGCTCTGGTGGGAAGGTAATAGCACTCCATGCAGTCATGCCAGCCACATGACCTTGGAGGTGTCTACAGACAACGCCGGCTCTTCGGCTTAGAAATGGAGATGAGCACCATTCTGTTGCTACTTGGTCTTTATATAGATTCCTCAGGAGAGAGGGAAGGGGGCTTGGGATGCCCATCCCACCAAGAACTTGCCACCATTTGTGATGATCCACACAGTCAAAGGCTTTAGAAGAGTCAATGAAGCAGAAGTAGATGTTTTTCTGAAACTCCCTGCCTTTCTCTATTATCCAGCATCCGGATATTGGCCATTGGGTCTCTGGTTCCTCTGCCTTTTCTAAACGCAGCTTGTACATCCGCTTTGGTTAGACTACACCTGGAATATTGTGTCCAATTCTGGGCACCACAATTCAAGAGAGATATTGATAAGCTGGAATGTGTCCAGAGAAGGGTAACTCAAATGATCAAGGGTCTGGAGAACAAGCCCTATGAGGAGCGGCTTAAGGAGCTGGGCATGTTTAGCCTCAAGAAGAGAAGGCTGAGAGGAGATATGATGAGTGCCATGTATAAATATGTGAGAGGAAGCCACAGGGAGGAGGGAGCAGATCTAGGGTCTGGAGAACAAGCCCTATGAGGAGCGGCTTAAGGAGCTGGGCATGTTTAGCCTCAAGAAGAGAAGGCTGAGAGGAGATATGATGAGTGCCATGTATAAATATGTGAGAGGAAGCCACAGGGAGGAGGGAGCAAGCTTGTTTTCTGCTTCCCCGGAGACTAGGACGCAGGAGGAGGAAGAGGAAGAGGAGGACATGTACAAGAAGTGGAAAAAGGGAGAAATCACCAAAGAAGAATTTATTTATTTATTTATTTGCTTTATTTCTATACCACATTTTTCAGCCCTTAACAGGCGACTCAATGCGGTTTACATGGTACAATTATCAGTGTCAGTGCAATTAAAACATAACAACGCAACAAACAGGATCAACAGCATCAATCCACAATTCAAACAAATAGCCAACACCTGTAGGGAAAAGGTCCACAAGGCTAAAGCATAAAACGATTAGGACAAGGAACAATGGCTTCAAACTACAAGAGAGGAGATTCCATCTGAACATTAGGAAGAACTTCCTGACTGTGAGAGCCGTTCAGCAGTGGAACTCTCTGCCCCAGAGGGAGTGTGGTGGAGGCTCCTTCTTTGGAAGCTTTTAAGCAGAGGCTGGATGGCCATCTGTCAGGGGTGATTTGAATGCAATATTCCTGCTTCTTGGCAAAATGGGGTTGGACTGGATGATGGCCCAGGAGGTCTCTTCCAACTCTTGGATTCTAGGATTCTATGATTCTATCTGGCAACTCTCTCTCCTACTAATTGAAATAATCTTAAGTATTGAGGAGGAGCCTTCTCACGAAGGTGAAAGAAGAAAGCGCAAAAGTTGGGTTGCAGCTAAACATCAAAAAACCAACAAGAATGATTGACAACTGGGAAATAGGGGGAGAAAATGTGGAGACCGTGACATACTTTGTATTTCTAGGTGGGAAGATGACGCAGATGCAGACTGTGGCCAGGAAATCAGAAGACGCTTCCTTCTTCACCTTGGGAGGAGAGCAATGTCCAATGTGGATAAAATGGTAAAGAGTGGAGACATCACACTGGCAACAAAGATCCATTGCCTAGTCCAAGCCATGGTATTCCCTGTAGTCACCCACGGATGTGAGAGCTGGACCTTAGGGAAGGCTGAGCGAAGGAAGAGAGATGCTTTTGAGTTGTGGTGTTAGAGGAAAGTTCTGAGAGTGCCTTGGACTGCGAGAAGATCCAACCAGTCCATCCTCCAGGAAAGAAAGCCCGGCTGCTCACTGGAGGGAAGGATAGTAGAGGCAGAGATAAAGTCCTTTGGCCACATCATGAGGAGACAGCAAAGCCTAGAGAAGGGAATGATGCTGGGGAAGGTGGAAGGCAAAAGGAAGAGGGGCTGACCAAGGGCAAGATGGATGGATGGCATCCTTGAAGTGACTGGACTGACCTTGAGGGAGCTGGGGGTGGTGACGGCCGACAGGGAGCTCTGGCGTGGGCTGGTCCATGAGGTCACAAACAGTCGGAGACGACTGAACGAATGAACAACAATAAATCTTAAGTATTAACCAACCTTCATCCACAGCAAACAACAGGAATAGTAATCCATTTTCCAACGAGGGAGACCCATTTCTCTTGTTTTCTTATCACATCATAATATCTGAAGTCTAACCTTGGGTCTCTTCCCTTGATCAGATGAAGGTTGGCAAGTCTTCCGCCATATTTTTCCATAATTACAATTGGAGAAGCAATATTTAACCTTTTGGACAACCTGGAAACCCAACTTCTCACTTGAAGCTTTTTGTTCTTTTTCAGTCATGTTCTTAATCAAAACAGTTGTTTCCTCTTTATTGATTCTGAATCCCGCTTCCTTCAAAGTGAAAACCAATAATAAGAACCCGCTTTCTTCAAAACGAAAACCAAACTCCTGCCTGTATGCAGAGGATCTTCGGAGGATATCTCCAAATCCTCTTCAAATGCTTTTTAATTTATAACCTGGACCTTTTCTATTAACTCCCTTGATGTCTTCTTCAGCAATTATTGCTCAAAGCACGCGTCTGTCAGGGCTGCTTTGGATGCGATTGTCCTGCTTCTTGGCAGAACGGGGTTGGACTGGATGGCCCTCGAGGTCTCTTCCAACTCTAGGATTCTATTATTCTACTAGCCGTAGAATAATTCTAGGATGCTATTATTCTACTAGCTGTAGAATCTATGCTGATGATCATGCCATTACTGCTCAAGCAGGGAGCTTTGCGATGGTTGAACAGAAGCTCTCCGAAGCTCTAGGTGCCCTTACTGCCTATTACAGGGAAAACCAGCTGATCCCTAACCCATCTAAAACACAGACATGTGATTTTCACCTTAAGAACAGACAAGCATCCCGAGCTCTGAGGATTATTACCTGGGAAGGAATCCCACTGGAGCATTGCAGCGCACCCAAATACCTGGGAGTCACTCTGGACCGTGCTCTGACCTACAAGAAGCACTGCCTGAACATCAAGCAAAAAGTGGGCGCTAGAAACAATATCATATGAAAGCTGACTGGCACAACCTGGGGATCACAACTAGACACAGTGAAGACATCTGCCCTTGGGCTATGCTACTCTGCTGCTGAGTATGCATGCCCAGTGTGGAACACATCTCACTACGCTAAAACAGTAGATGCGGCTGTTATTATCACGCATTATCACGGGGTGTCTGCGCCCTACACCACTGGAGAAATTACACTGTCTAGCTGGTATTGCACCACCTGACATCCACCAGGAAGAAGCAGCCAATAGTGAAAGGACCAAGGCAGAGACGTCTCCAGCTCATCCCTTGTTTGGGTATAAGCCAGCACGTCAACGACTTAAATCAAGAAATAGTTTTCTTAGATCTACAGAGACACTCGCTGGAACACCTCAGCAAGCGAGAGTCCAAAAGTGGCAGGCTCAAACCCAGAACCTCAATCAATGGCTGATACCCAATGAGAGACTCCCCCCTGGGCACACAGAAGACTGGGCGACTTGGAAGGCGCTGAACAGACTGCGCTCTGGCACCACAAGATGCAGAGCCAACCTCAAGAAATGGGGCCACAAAGTGGAATCCTCGACATGCGAGTGTGGAGAAGAGCCAACCACTGACCACCTGCTGCAATGCAACCTGAGCCCTGCCACATGCATGATGGAGGACCTTCTTGCAGCAACACCAGAGGCACTCCAAGGGGCCAGAGACTGGTCAAAGGACATTTAACCAACTACGAAGTTTTGCAAAATCTGTGTTTTTTTTATCTGTTTGTTTTGTTCTGTTAGAAATGTAATACAATGGTATGGTTGCTGATGACATGATAAATAAATAAATACTAGCCATCCCCTGCCATGCGTTGCTGTGGCCCAGCCTGGTGAGCTGGAAAATAAAGTAATGAGAAGGTGTTTCTAATATATGGGATGTCTTTCTGCTTGTGGGTAAACAGTATTTCTTGCTGTTTCTTTGTCAGTGTTGATGTGGAGAGTGTCTGGTTTGCCCACCCTGGAACATGCAACATATCATTGTCCTTCTTTAAGGGTCCCTTTCAAATCTAGGATACTATATCTGTGTGTGAGTTAATCATATATATCTATTTATATTTATGTCTAGATGGCTCTTTGTCAGGAGGGCTTTGATTACTTTTTTGTCCTGGTGAAGGGAGTAGGACTGGATGGCCTTAAGCGTGAGGGTTCTGTGTGGGAAGTTTTCCCCAATTCTGCCATTGGTGGGGTTCAGCATGCTCTCTGATTGTAGGTGAACTATAAATCCCAATAACTACAACTCCCAAGTGTCAAGGTCGATTTCCCCCAATCTCCATCTGTGTTCATATCTGGGCATATTGAGTATTCGTGCCAATTTTGGTTCAGATCCATCATTGTTTGAGTCCACAGTGCTCTCTGTAGGTGAACTACAACTCCCAAACTCAAGGTCAATGCCCACCAAACCCTTCTAGTGTTTTCTGTTGGTCATGGGAGAACTGTGTGCCAAGTTTGGTTCAATTCTATCATTGGTGGAGTTCAGAATGCTCTTTGATTGTAAGTGAATTATAAATCCCAGAAACTACAACTCCCAAATGACAAAATCAAATTTTTTTGAGTGAAGGACATACATTGGATTGTTAGGTGTATTGTGCCCAAATTTGGTGTCAATTCGTCCAGTGGTTTTTGAGCTATGTTAATCCCACAAATGAAAATTACATTTTTAATATATAGATTTAATACTTCTATCACCATTAAAAACAGCAATGCTGAAAGAGGACATCCTTGTCTTATTCCTTTCTGTATTTTACATGATTTTGTCGATTCGCCATTAAGCAGAATCTGAGCACTTTGCTTGCTGTATTGCTTAATCCATCCTTGAAAATTTGGTCCAAAATTAATCTTCACTTTGAGAACCCCATAGGTGGACAATGCACATTATCAAATGCCTTTTCTGCATCTAAAAATATCAAACCAACCTGCTTTCCATTACGGTCATCATAGTTTTCTATTTATTCTTGATACACAAGGCACCTAGAACGATTATTTACATGCCTATTTGGCAAGAATAATACTTCATCCTCATGTTTTAAAGTTTGTATAACTTTTTTTCAGTCTCTTTGATAAAATTTCAGCAAATGCCTTGCAATCTTGGTTCAAACTCTGTTCTGTAACAACTAGGCTTGGGCGGTTTTGTTCGTTAATTTCGTAATTCGTTATTAATTCGTATTTAAATTAGCTTACGATCCAATATTGAGCCATGCAGGAATAGTGTGAGGAGTAATTAAGATTCGAAACAATTTTTTCAATTTATTTCGTAATTATTTTGAAATTATTTCGTAATTATTTCGTAATTATTTTCGCATGTCTGGTGCAAGTTTTATAGAATCATAGAATCATAGAATCAAAGAGTTGGAAGAGACCTCATGGGCCATCATCCAGTCCAACCCCATTCTGCCAAGAAGCAGGAATATTGCATTCAAATCACCCCTGACAAATGGCCATCCAGCCTCTGCTTAAAAGCTTCCAAAGAAGGAGCCTCCACCACACTCCGGGGCAGAGAGTTCCACTGCTGAACGGCTCTCACAGTCAGGAAGTTCTTCCTAATGTTCAGATGGAATCTCCTCTCTTGTAGTTTGAAGCCATTGTTCCGCGTCCTAGTCTCCAGGGAAGCAGAAAACAAGCTTGCTCCCTC
Source organism: Anolis sagrei (assembly GCF_037176765.1). Taxonomy (NCBI): domain Eukaryota; kingdom Metazoa; phylum Chordata; class Lepidosauria; order Squamata; family Anolidae; genus Anolis; species Anolis sagrei. The sequence continues at coordinate 1,891,086 of NC_090021.1, read as the reverse complement.
CTCCTCTCTGTGGCTTCCTCTCACATATTTATACATGGCTATCATGTCTCCTCTCAGCCTTCTCTTCTTCAGGGTAAACATGCCCAGCTCCTTAAGCCGCTCCTCATAGGGCTTGTTCTCCAGACTGTTGATCATTTGAGTCGCCCTCCTCTGGACACATTCCAGCTTAGAGTCAATATCTCTCTTGAATTGTGGTGCCCAGAATTGGACACAATATTCCAGGTGTGGTCTAACCAAAGCAGAATAGAGCATGGGGAGCATTACTTCCTTAGATCTAGACACTAGGCTCCTATTGATGCAGGCCAAAGTTGTTGTTTGTTTTATCACACCAACAGTCAACAATCGAGAGAGGGAAGCTTCAGAAGTTCCTTCTGTCCCATTTGGAGGTTTTTTTTAGCATATTGCGCAATCTCGTCCGCCATTAACGAATCAATTCATAATTTTTACGAAATTTCGTAAATTTCGAAATTTTTAAAAGGAAAATTTCGGAATTATTAAAAAAAACGAAACGCAAGGGCCCCCTAAAAACGAAACGAGTTTAGAACCAAATTTTTCCGTGGTTACCCAAGCCTAGTAACAACCATTAACACATGTTTGCAATGTCTCAGGGAAGCCTGGAACCCCAGGTTTCGGCGGTGACCAGGGGAGCATTCGCACAGTTAAAACTTGTGCGCCAACTGCGACCGTACCTTGGGAAGTCTGACTTGGCCACGGTAGTCCATACTCTGGTTACATCCCGTCTTGACTACTGCAACGCTCTCTACGTGGGGTTGCCTTTGAAGACAGCCTGGAAGCTCCAATTAGTCCAACGGTCGGCAGCCATGATACTAACAGGAGCGGGGCGCAGGGAGCATACAACTCCTCTGCTGCACCAGCTCCACTGGCTGCCGATCTGCTACCGGGCTCAATTCAAAGTGCTGGCGTTGGCCTTTAAAGCCCTAAACGGTTCTGGCCCAACTTATCTATCCGAACGTATCTCGGCCTATCAGCCCACCAGGACCCTAAGATCTTGTGGGGAGGCCCTGCTCTCTATCCCGCCGGCTTCACAAGTGCGGCTGGCGGGAACGAGAGACAGGGCCTTTTCTGTGGTGGCCCCTCGGCTTTGGAACCCCCTCCCCATAGAGGTAAGATCAGCCCCCTCGCTGATGGTGTTTCGGAAAAGATTGAAGACATGGATGTTTAAACAAGCATTCGGTTAATCCGTTGCAACGAATTATGATGACTAAAGGACTGGTAATCATGGACGATGAATTTGGATTGCGACTCCAGTTACGAGATGCATGGGATGGTTATTGGTGGCCCAATAATTTGTATTGTATATGTGTTTTATGCTTTTAAACTGAATATTGTTGTTTTTTAAGTGTTGTAAACCGCAATGAGTCGCCGATTTAGGCTGAGATATTAGAATCATAGAATCATAGAATCATAGAATCAAAGAGTTGGAAGAGACCTCCTGGGCCATCCAGTCCAACCCCATTCTGCCAAGAAGCAGGAATATTGCATTCAAATCACCCCTGACAGATGGCCATCCAGCCTCTGCTTAAAAGCTTCCAAAGAAGGAGCCTCCACCACACTCCGGGGCAGAGAGTTCCACTGCTGAACGGCTCTCACAGTCAGGAAGTTCTTCCTAATGTTCAGATGGAATCTCCTCTCTTGTAGTTTGAAGCCATTGTTCCGCGTCCTAGTCTCCAAGGAAGCAGAAAACAAGCTTGCTCCCTCCTCCTCCCTGTGGCTTCCTCTCACATATTTATACATGGCTATCATATCTCCTCTCAGCCTTCTCTTCTTCAGGCTAAACATGCCCAGTTCCCTAAGCCGCTCCTCATAGGGCTTGTTCTCCAGACCCTTGATCATTTTAGTCGCCCTCCTCTGGACACATTCCAGCTTGTCAATATCTCTCTTGAATTGTGGTGCCCAGAATTGGACACAATATTCCAGATGTGGTCTAACCAAAGCAGAATAGAGGGGTAGCATTACTTCCTTAGATCTAGACACTATGCTCCTATTGATGCAGGCCAAAATCCCATTGGCTTTTTTTGCCGCCACATCACATTGTTGGCTCATGTTTAACTTGTTGTCCACGAGGACTCCAAGATCTTTTTCACACGTACTGCTCTCAAGCCAGGCGTCACCCATTCTGTATCTTTGCATTTCATTTTTTCTGCCAAAGTGGAGTATCTTGCATTTGTCACTGTTGAACTTCATTTTGTTAGTTTTGGCCATTCATCTCTCTAATCTGTCAAGATCGTTTTGAATCCTGCTCCTGTCCTCTGGACTATTGGCTATCCTTCCCAATTTGGTGTCGTCTGCAAACTTGATGATCATGCCTTCTAGCCCTTCATCTAAGTCATTAATAAAGATGTTGAACATTAGTGGTATACAAGCGCATTAATAAATAAATAAAAATAAATAATAAATGTATTCCTTGATGGGCCTTGCAGGTGATGCTGACCGGTGCTGACGAGCGCTTGCGTAGGGCCGAGGGGCAGCTGGACGCCATCTTCTCCCGCCTGAACGACTTCCAGACGCACGTCCACCGGGCTCTGGCCAACCTCTCTCGGGACGTGGGTGCCCTGAAGGACAGCAGCATCCAACAGCAAGGGTCCCTGGACCGGATCCGTAGCAGCGTCCACACCTGCACCCAAATCTGCTCTGCGCCGGGCAGCCAGGACTCCCAGATCAGCGACATCCTGAGCGACTTGGAGCGGCGGGTGCTGGACAACGAGGGTCAGCTGCGGCTCCTGGGCTCCAGCCTCCACCAGCTGGACGTCTCAGGGAAGCTCCGCCAGTTGCACGGCTTGGTGGGGGCCAACAGCGATGGTTTGAGCAAGCTGGCCGGAGAGGTGGGCGAACTGGAGACTCGGCTGGTGGTCTCGGGGAGCGCTGGGCCGCCGGACCTGGCTCGCTATGCCAACCGCACCAACCGGCGGCTGGAGAAGCTGGAGCAGGAGGTGGAGAGCTTGGGGTCCTGCTCCATCCTGCGTAGTGAGGTGGACCAACTGCGGGTGCAAGTGGAGTCCTGCCAGGCAGCCTGCTATCCAGGTGGGAGGAGGTCGGATCCTCTGGCTGGCAGTGGAGGAGAGCAGCTACCCACACCACCATCTCCACCGGAGGAGGCCTCCAAACCTCTGGATGGCTTCAGTGTCATCGGAGGTGTTTCTGGGGTCCACCTGCGGTCCCTACAAGGAGAGCTCTCAGAGGTGATTTTGGGCTTCAGCGCCTTGAACGAGTCACTGTCCGGGCTGCAGGCTACGGTGGAGAAGCACCAGACGGACCTCCACGAGCTGGGCGGCACCAAGGACCGTATCATCGCTGAGATCAACCGAGTGCAGCAGGAGGTGACGGAGCACGTGAGCGAGAGCGAGGAGCGATTCCGTGACCTGGGACACGAAGTCCAGCGCTTTGGGGTCATCCTGCGGACGGAGACCTCCGACTGCCGGCAGTCTTCTGGGGGTCTGATGGAGCGGTTGGCCAAGTTGGAGGGCTCCTGCGAGAAGCTAGACAAGGTCTCAGGGACCTTGCGGAAGGTCAAGGAGGGGCTGGACAAGCACCTCACGGCCCTCTGGGGCTGCCTGCGTGACACCAACGGGACCCTGCGCATCCACGAGACCCTCCTGGACAAGATCCACGGGAACCAGCTGCCCACCGTCCACCGGCGCCTCAGCAGCCTCAACGGGTCTTTCCAAGCCCTTCAGGAGGAGCTCCGGATCCTCTCCCTCCAGGACTTCACAGGTCAGGGGCTGAGACAGGAAGCGGGAACAAAGGAGGAACAATAGGCAGATGGAGAGATGGAAGAGAAGAAAGGAATGAAAGGAAAGGGAAGAGGGAGAGGGAGAAGAGGTTCGGATGGGTGTCTGGATGGAAGGAAGGAAGGACATATGGAGTGGGAGAGAGGAAGGGAAGGAGCAAGGATTGAAGGGAGGGAAGGAAGGAAGGGAAGAGGAAAGAGAGGGAAGTGAGGAAAGGATGGAGGGAAGAGGGAGGGAAGCAGGAAGTAGAAAAGGAAGGAAGGGGAGGGAAGATAGGGAAGGAAGGAAGGAAGGAAGGGGGAGGGAAGATAGGGGAGGAAGAAGGAGCAGAGAGAAGAATGGGAACAAGAGAGAGAAGGAAGGAAAGGGGAAGGAAGGAAGGAAGGAAGGAAGGAAGGAAGGAGAGAAGAAGAAGGAGAGACTGATGGGTGGTGGATGGATTGAAGAAAGGAGGGTGGAAGATGGAAGCAGGGAAAGGGAAGCAATGCAGAGAAGGAAGGAAGGAGAGAGGGAGGGAAGGAAGAGAAGAGGGAAGCGAGGAAAGGAGCGAGGGAAGTAAGAAGTAGAGAAGGAAGGAAGGGGGAGGGAAGATAGGGAAGCAGAGAGAAGAAAGGGAACAAGGGAGAGAAAGAAGGAAAGGGGAGGAAGGAAGGAATTGAGGAAGGAAGGAAGGAAGGAAGGAAGGAAGGAAGGAAGGAGAGAAGAAGAAGGAGAGGCTGACGGGTGGTGGATGGATTGAAGAAAGGAGGGTGGAAGATGGAGGCAGGGAAAGGGAAGCAATGCAGAGAAGGAAGGAAGGAGAGAGGGAGGGAAGGAAGAGAAGAGGGAAGCGAGGAAAGGAGCGAGGGAAGTAAGAAGTAGAGAAGGAAGGAAGGGGGAGGGAAGATAGGGAAGCAGAGAGAAGAAAGGGAACAAGGGAGAGAAAGAAGGAAAGGGGAGGAAAAAAGGAATTGAGGAAGGAAGGAAGGAAGGAAGGAAGGAAGGAAGGAAGGAAGGAGAGAAGAAGAAGGAGAGGCTGACGGGTGGTGGATGGATTGAAGAAAGGAGGGTGGAAGATGGAGGCAGGGAAAGGGAAGCAATGCAGAGAAGGAAGGAAGGAGAGAGGGAGGGAAGGAAGGAAGAGGAGAGGGAAGTGAGGGAAGGAGGGAGGGAAGTGAGAAGTAGAGAAGGAAGGAAGGGGGAGGGAAGATAGGGAAGGAAGGAGGCGCAGAGAGAAGAAAGGGAACAAGGGAGAGAAGGAAGGAAAGAGGGGAGGAAGGAAGGAAGGAATTGAGGAACGAAGAAAGGAAGGAGTGAGAGAAGAAGGAGAAGCTGAAGGGTGGTGGATGGACTGAAGAAAGGAGGGTTGAAGATGGAGGCAAGGGAAAGGATGCAAGGAAGGAGGGGGAAGGGGAGATATAGAAGAAGGAAGGGAAAGATAGGGAAGGGAAGGAAGGAAGTGATATAGAGAGGAGGGAAAGAGGGAAGGAAGAAAGGGATGGAGGGAGAGAAGAAGGAGAGGCTGATGAGTGGAAGATGGAAAGAAGAAAGGAGGGTGGGAAATAGAGGGATGGGGAAAGGAGAAGGAAGGTGAGAAGCAGGAGGGAGGGAAGTGGGAAGTAGAGAAAAAAGGAGGGGGGAGGGAAGATAGGGAAGGGAGAGCAGAGAGAAGAGGGAAAGGAGAGGAGAGGAAAGAGAGGGAATTGAGGAACTAAGGAAGGAAGGAGCGAGAGAAGAAGTAGAGGCTGATGGATGGTGGATGGTTTGAAGAAAGGAGGGTGGAAGATGGAGGGAGGGGAAGGGAAGCAATGAAGAGAAGGAAAGAAGGAGGGAGGGAGAGAAGGAGGGAGGGGGAAGTATAGAAGGAAGGAAGCGAAAGATAGGGAAGGAATGGAAGGAAGCGAGAGAGAAAAGTGGGAAAGAAGGGAGGAAGAAAGGGAGAGGCAGAGAAAAGAAGGAGAGGGTGATGAGTGGTAGATGGATAGAAGAAAGGAGGGCGGGAAATGGAAGGATAGGGAAGGGAAGCAATGAAGGCAAGGAAGGAAGGAAGGAAGGAAGGAGGGAGGGGGAAGTATAGAAGGAAGGAAGGAAGGAAGGAAGGAAGGAAGGAAGGAAGGAAGGAAGAAAAGGAAAGGAAAGGAAGGAAGTGAGAGAGCAAAGGGGGAAAGAGGGGAGGAAGAAAGAGAGAGAGTGAGAAAGTAAGGAGAGGGTGATGAGTGGTAGATGGATAGAAGAAAGGAGGGTGGAAGATGGAGGGGAAGGGAAGCAATGCAGAGAAGGAAGGAAGGAGGGAGAGAAGGGGGAGGGAGGGGAAGTATAGAAGGAAGGAAGCGAAAGATAGGGAAGGAATGGAAGGAAGCGAGAGAGAGAAGCGGGAAGGAAGGAAGGAAGGAAAGGAAGGGAAGGAAGGAAGTGAGAGAGCAAAGGGGGAAAGAGGGGAGGAAGAAAGAGAAGGAGTGAGAAAGTAAGGAGAGGGTGAGGAGTGGTAGATGGATAGAAGAAAGGGCGGGAAATGGAAGGATGGGGAAGGGAAGCAATGAAGGCAAGGAAGGAAGGAAGGAAGGAAGGAGGGAGGGAAGGGGGAAGGAGGGGGAAATATAGAAGGAAGGAAGCGAAAGATAGGAAGGAAGGAAGGAAGGAAGGAAGGAAGGAAGGAAGGAAGGAAGGGAAGGGAAGGAAGGGAAGGGAAGGAAGGAAGTGAGAGAGCAAAGGGGGAAAGAGGGGAGGAAGAAAGGGTGAGAGTGAGAAAAGAAGGAGAGGGTGATGAGTGGTAGATGGATAGAAGAAAGGAGGGTGGAAGATGGAGGGAGGGCAAGGGAAGCAATGAAGAGAAGGAAGGAGGGAGGGAGAGAAGGGGGAGGGAGAGGGAAGTATAGAAGGAAGCAAAAGATAGGGAAGGAATGGAAGGAAGTGAGAGAGAGAGAAGCGGGAAAGAGGGGAGGAAGAAAGGATGAGTGAGAAAAGAAGGAGAGGGTGATGAGTGGTAGATGGATAGAAGAAAGGAGGGCGGGAAATGGAAGGAGGGGGAAGGGAAGCAATGAAGGCAAGGAAGGAAGGAAGGAGGGAGGGAAGGGGGAGGGAGGGGGAAGTATAGAAGGAAAGGAAAAATAGGAAGGAAGGGAAGAAGTGAGAGCGAAGGGGGAAAGAGGGGAGGAAGAAAGGGTGAGAGTGAGAAAAGAAGGAGAGGGTGATGAGTGGTAGATGGATAGAAGAAAGGAGGGTGGGAGATGGAGGGAGGGGAAGGGAAGCAATGAAGAGAAGGAAGGAAGGAGAGAAGGGGAAGGGAGGGGGAAGTATAGAAGGAAGGAAGCGAAAGATAGGGAAGGAATGGAAGGAAGTGAGAGAGAGAGAAGCGGGAAAGAGGGGAGGAAGAAAGGGTGAGAGTGAGAAAAGAAGGAGAGGGTGATGAGTGGTAGATGGATAGAAGAAAGGAGGGCGGGAAAAGGAAGGATGGGGAAGGGAAGCAATGAAGGCAAGGAAGGAAGGAAGGAGGAAGGGGGAGGGAGGGGGAAGTATAGAAGGAAGGAGGGAAAAGATAGGAAGGAAGGAAGGAAGGAAGGAAGGAAGGAAGGAAGGAAGGAAGGAAGGAAGGGAAGGGAAGGAAGGGAAGGAAGGAAGTGAGAGAGCAAAGGGGGAAAGAGGGGAGGAAGAAAGAGAGGGAGTGAGAAAGTAAGGAGAGGGTGATGAGTGGTAGATGGATAGAAGAAAGGAGGGTGGAAGATGGAGGGGAAGGGAAGCAATGCAGAGAAGGAAGGAAGGAGGGAGAGAAGGGGAGGGAGGGGAAGTATAGAAGGAAGGAAGCGAAAGATAGGGAAGGAATGGAAGGAAGCGAGAGAGAGAAGCGGGAAGGAAGGAAGGAAGGAAAGGAAGGGAAGGAAGGAAGTGAGAGAGCAAAGGGGGAAAGAGGGGAGGAAGAAAGAGAAGGAGTGAGAAAGTAAGGAGAGGGTGAGGAGTGGTAGATGGATAGAAGAAAGGGCGGGAAATGGAAGGATGGGGAAGGGAAGCAATGAAGGCAAGGAAGGAAGGAAGGAAGGAAGGAGGGAGGGAAGGGGGAAGGAGGGGGAAATATAGAAGGAAGGAAGCGAAAGATAGGAAGGAAGGAAGGAAGGAAGGAAGGAAGGAAGGAAAGGAAGGGAAGGAAGGGAAGGGAAGGAAGGAAGTGAGAGAGCAAAGGGGGAAAGAGGGGAGGAAGAAAGGGTGAGAGTGAGAAAAGAAGGAGAGGGTGATGAGTGGTAGATGGATAGAAGAAAGGAGGGTGGAAGATGGAGGGAGGGCAAGGGAAGCAATGAAGAGAAGGAAGGAAGGAGAGAAGGGGAAGGGAGGGGGAAGTATAGAAGGAAGGAAGCGAAAGATAGGGAAGGAATGGAAGGAAGTGAGAGAGAGAGAAGCGGGAAAGAGGGGAGGAAGAAAGGGTGAGTGAGAAAAGAAGGAGAGGGTGATGAGTGGTAGATGGATAGAAGAAAGGAGGGCGGGAAATGGAAGGAGGGGGAAGGGAAGCAATGAAGGCAAGGAAGGAAGGAAGGAGGGAGGGAAGGGGGAGGGAGGGGGAAGTATAGAAGGAAAGGAAAAATAGGAAGGAAGGGAAGAAGTGAGAGCGAAGGGGGAAAGAGGGGAGGAAGAAAGGGTGAGAGTGAGAAAAGAAGGAGAGGGTGATGAGTGGTAGATGGATAGAAGAAAGGAGGGTGGGAGATGGAGGGAGGGGAAGGGAAGCAATGAAGAGAAGGAAGGAAGGAGAGAAGGGGAAGGGAGGGGGAAGTATAGAAGGAAGGAAGCGAAAGATAGGGAAGGAATGGAAGGAAGTGAGAGAGAGAGAAGCGGGAAAGAGGGGAGGAAGAAAGGGTGAGAGTGAGAAAAGAAGGAGAGGGTGATGAGTGGTAGATGGATAGAAGAAAGGAGGGCGGGAAAAGGAAGGATGGGGAAGGGAAGCAATGAAGGCAAGGAAGGAAGGAAGGAGGAAGGGGGAGGGAGGGGGAAGTATAGAAGGAAGGAGGGAAAAGATAGGAAGGAAGGAAGGAAGGAAGGGAAGGAAGGAAAGGAAGGGAAGGAAGGAAGTGAGAGAGCAAAGGGGGAAAGAGGGGAGGAAGAAAGAGAAGGAGTGAGAAAGTAAGGAGAGGGTGAGGAGTGGTAGATGGATAGAAGAAAGGGCGGGAAATGGAAGGATGGGGAAGGGAAGCAATGAAGGCAAGGAAGGAAGGAAGGAAGGAAGGAGGGAGGGAAGGGGGAAGGAGGGGGAAATATAGAAGGAAGGAAGCGAAAGATAGGAAGGAAGGAAGGAAGGAAGGAAGGAAGGAAGGAAGGAAGGAAAGGAAGGGAAGGAAGGGAAGGGAAGGAAGGAAGTGAGAGAGCAAAGGGGGAAAGAGGGGAGGAAGAAAGGGTGAGAGTGAGAAAAGAAGGAGAGGGTGATGAGTGGTAGATGGATAGAAGAAAGGAGGGTGGAAGATGGAGGGAGGGCAAGGGAAGCAATGAAGAGAAGGAAGGAGGGAGGGAGAGAAGGGGGAGGGAGAGGGAAGTATAGAAGGAAGCAAAAGATAGGGAAGGAATGGAAGGAAGTGAGAGAGAGAGAAGCGGGAAAGAGGGGAGGAAGAAAGGGTGAGTGAGAAAAGAAGGAGAGGGTGATGAGTGGTAGATGGATAGAAGAAAGGAGGGCGGGAAATGGAAGGAGGGGGAAGGGAAGCAATGAAGGCAAGGAAGGAAGGAAGGAGGGAGGGAAGGGGGAGGGAGGGGGAAGTATAGAAGGAAAGGAAAAATAGGAAGGAAGGGAAGAAGTGAGAGCGAAGGGGGAAAGAGGGGAGGAAGAAAGGGTGAGAGTGAGAAAAGAAGGAGAGGGTGATGAGTGGTAGATGGATAGAAGAAAGGAGGGTGGGAGATGGAGGGAGGGGAAGGGAAGCAATGAAGAGAAGGAAGGAAGGAGAGAAGGGGAAGGGAGGGGGAAGTATAGAAGGAAGGAAGCGAAAGATAGGGAAGGAATGGAAGGAAGTGAGAGAGAGAGAAGCGGGAAAGAGGGGAGGAAGAAAGGGTGAGAGTGAGAAAAGAAGGAGAGGGTGATGAGTGGTAGATGGATAGAAGAAAGGAGGGCGGGAAAAGGAAGGATGGGGAAGGGAAGCAATGAAGGCAAGGAAGGAAGGAAGGAGGAAGGGGGAGGGAGGGGGAAGTATAGAAGGAAGGAGGGAAAAGATAGGAAGGAAGGAAGGAAGGAAGGAAGGAAGGAAGGAAGGGAAGGGAAGGAAGGGAAGGAAGGAAGTGAGAGAGCAAAGGGGGAAAGAGGGGAGGAAGAAAGAGAGGGAGTGAGAAAGTAAGGAGAGGGTGATGAGTGGTAGATGGATAGAAGAAAGGAGGGTGGAAGATGGAGGGGAAGGGAAGCAATGCAGAGAAGGAAGGAAGGAGGGAGAGAAGGGGAGGGAGGGGAAGTATAGAAGGAAGGAAGCGAAAGATAGGGAAGGAATGGAAGGAAGCGAGAGAGAGAAGCGGGAAAGAGGGGAGGAAGAAAGGGTGAGTGAGAAAAGAAGGAGAGGGTGATGAGTGGTAGATGGATAGAAGAAAGGGCGGGAAATGGAAGGATGGGGAAGGGAAGCAATGAAGGCAAGGAGGGAAGGAAGGAAGGAGGGAGGGAGGGAAGGGGAGGGAGGGGGAAATATAGAAGGAAGGAGGGGAAAGATAGGAAGGAAGGAAGGAAGGAAGGAAGGAAGGAAGGAAGGAAGGAAGGGAAGGAAGGGAAGGAGGGAAGGAAGTGAGAGAGCAAAGGGGGAAAGAGGGGAGGAAGAAAGGGTGAGAGTGAGAAAAGAAGGAGAGGGTGATGAGTGGTAGATGGATAGAAGAAAGGAGGGTGGAAGATGGAGGGAGGGCAAGGGAAGCAATGAAGAGAAAGAAGGAGGGAGGGAGAGAAGGGGAGGGAGAGGGAAGTATAGAAGGAAGCAAAAGATAGGGAAGGAATGGAAGGAAGTGAGAGAGAGAGAAGCGGGAAAGAGGGGAGGAAGAAAGGGTGAGTGAGAAAAGAAGGAGAGGGTGATGAGTGGTAGATGGATAGAAGAAAGGAGGGCGGGAAATGGAAGGAGGGGGAAGGGAAGCAATGAAGGCAAGGAAGGAAGGAAGGAGGGAGGGAAGGGGGAGGGAGGGGGAAGTATAGAAGGAAAGGAAAAATAGGAAGGAAGGGAAGAAGTGAGAGCGAAGGGGGAAAGAGGGGAGGAAGAAAGGGTGAGTGAGAAAAGAAGGAGAGGGTGATGAGTGGTAGATGGATAGAAGAAAGGAGGGTGGGAGATGGAAGGATAGGGAAGGTAAGCAATGAAGGCGAAGAAGGAAGGAAGGAAGGAGGGAGGGAGGGAAGGGGGAGGGAAGGGGAAGTATAGAAGGAAAGATAGGAAGGAAGGAAGGAAGGAAGGAAGGAAGGAAGGAAGGAAGGAAGGAAGGAAAGGAAGGGAAGGGAAGGAAGGAAGTGAGAGAGCAAAGGGGGAAAGAGGGGAGGAAGAAAGAGAGGGAGTGAGAAAGTAAGGAGAGGGTGATGAGTGGTAGATGGATAGAAGAAAGGAGGGTGGAAGATGGAGGGGAAGGGAAGCAATGCAGAGAAGGAAGGAAGGAGGGAGAGAAGGGGAGGGAGGGGAAGTATAGAAGGAAGGAAGCGAAAGATAGGGAAGGAATGGAAGGAAGTGAGAGAGAGAGAAGCGGGAAAGAGGGGAGGAAGAAAGGGTGAGAGTGAGAAAAGAAGGAGAGGGTGATGAGTGGTAGATGGATAGAAGAAAGGAGAGTGGGAGATGGAAGGATAGGGAAGGGAAGCAATGAAGGCGAAGAAGGAAGGAAGGAAGGAAGGAAGGAAGGAAGGAAGGAAGGAAGGAAGGAGGGAGGGAAGGGGGAGGGAGGGGGAAGTATAGAAGGAAGGAAGGGAAAGATAGGAAGGAAGGAAGGAAGGAAGGAAGGAAGGAAGGAAGGAAGGAAGGGAAGGGAAGGAAGGAAGTGAGAGAGCAAAGGGGGAAAGAGGGGAGGAAGAAAGGGTGAGTGAGAAAAGAAGGAGAGGGTGATGAGTGGTAGATGGATAGAAGAAAGAAGGATGGGAGATGGAGGGATGGGGAAAGGTAGGAAAGTAGGTAGCTGGTCAGAGGGAGGGAAGGGGCAATAACAAAAGAAGGGAAGAAAAGAATCATAGAATCCTAGAATCAAAGAGTTGGAAGAGACCTCCTGGGCCATCCAGTCCAACCCCATTCTGCCAAGAAGCAGGAATATTGCATTCAAAGCACCCCTGACAGATGGCCATCCAGCCTCTGCTTAAAAGCTTCCAAAGAAGGAGCCTCCACCACACTCTGGGGCAGAGAGTTCCACTGCTGAACGGGAGACATACACTGCTGAGAGGGAGACATACAGAGAAGGAGCAAGGGATGGGGTGGCTGTGACTTCCTGTAACCGCTTCCTTTCCCTCCTCCCCTTCAGGCCCCCCAGGACTGCCAGGACCAATGGGACCCATGGGGAGACCGGGGCTCCCGGGCCCAATGGGCCCCCCTGGGAAAGATGGAAGCACGGGCTTCGTAGGACCCCCAGGTGAGGAGCTGGCAGTTTTTGCATGACCCCCAATGATGATTTGGGGGGGGGGGTCTCTTGGGAAGGGGCATCATCCATAGAACGTTTGCTCTTGGCCTCATAGCATGCCTTCTGCTCCATAGAAAAGTGGGTTAGGGGGATGTATCAGGATCTCCTCTTCATAAGTTGTGAGTTGGGGGTCGGTATGGGAGGGCAATGGGTCCTGGATGGGTTCCCCAATAAGGCCTCCCTTCCATGGTGGGTCCCCCAAATGCTCCCCATCCTCCTAGAGGAGACTGGCTCATGGGACACTCTTTTCTCTTACAGGTCTCCCCGGAGAGCAAGGTAACAGACTCTGGCATTTGTCGGAAAAGTTTTTTGGGGGGGCGGAGGGGGGGGCTAAACCCTAGATTGGTGGGGTATTTTGCAGGCAAAGAAAGGAGCAGGACTGGATGATAGTGTGTGTGTGGCCATGAAAAAGGGAGAGACGCGTGTGGAATGTAGACCACTTACAATGAGGGAGTCTGCCTGGCAAGCGTTGCTAACCAAAACTAATAACCAAATTTCCGGATTAAAGACTCACCAGGAAGCAAAGACAAAAGACAGAGGCTTTTTAATGCATGGATGCAGATGGGTTCTTACCCAAAAGTACAAGCATAACCAACAAGGAGTGTGCAAAATGGTTTTATACAACCAATTTATGAATCCCTATGGAAACTAGGGAGGGGGTGCAGGCTTTGTTCCGCATCATTGGAACCCATGCAAAGGAATCAGATTGGTTTCCAGGGCTGTGGGTCTGGGCTGAAGAAGTGGGGAGGGGGTTCTCAGACAATGCCTCTTCCCGCCTTGACCGCTTCTGTCTTTTCAGGGTTGCCTGGTCCAGCGGGAAGAATGCCGCAAGTCTCCTTCTCGGCCGCACTGACCTCCCGCCATGTCGAGGCGGGCACCATTGTCTTTGACCGGGTGCTGGTCAACGATGGGGACTTCTATGACCCACACACAGGTCAGTAGTCGGTCATTGGGCTCTGCCTGGAAATGTGGGCAGAGTTTAACCAAAGCAATTTATTTATTTTATTTATTTACAGCTTTTATATTCCACCCTTCTTCTCACCCCGCAGGGGACTCAGGGCGGATAACAGTGTACACATATATGGCAAACATTCAATGCCAATTTTGACATACAAACATATACAGACATACACAGAGGCTATTTAACTTTTTTCTGGCTGCCAGGGGAGCTGTCGCTTTCATCGTCCATCTGCGACGCTGATGAAGCACTTCCGCATTCCCCGCATGCTTCCCCGCTGGAATGCTTTGCTGGAGTCTTCTTTGTTGTTGTTCATTCGTTCAGTCGTCTCCGACTCTTCGTGACCTCATGGACCAGCCCACGCCAGAGCTCCCTGTCGGCCGTCACCACCCCCAGCTCCTTCAAGGTCAGTCCAGTCACTTCAAGGATGCCATCCATCCATCTTGCCCTTGGTCAGCCCCTCTTCCTTTTGCCTTCCACTTTCCCCAGCATAATTGTCTTCTCTCGGCTTTGCTGTCTCCTCATGATGTGGCCAAAGGACTTCCACTTTGCCTCCAATGTCCTTCCCTCCAGTGAGCAGTTGGGCTTTATTTCCTGGAGGATGGACTGGTTGGATCTTCTCGCAGTCCAAGGCACTCTCAGCACTTTCCTCCAACACCACAGCTCCAAAGCATCTCTCTTCCTTCGCTCAGCCTTCCCTAAGGTCCCTAAGGAGTCTTCTTTATGGCCTCATAAATCAGTTAATTTAGCCTCCCCACACTTTAAGGTGGTACCTTATTTTCCTACTTGACAGATGCAACTGTCTTTCGGGTTGCAAAGGTCGACAACAGGCTACACACAATTGGTTGGAAACCCACTCCAACCCGGGCTGGCTTCGAACTCATGACCTTTTGGTCAGAGTGATCTTAATGCAGCTGACACTCAGCCAGCTGCGCCACAATCCCGGTGCTTACACAAAGCAACACCCAGTTTGTGTCAAAAAACATTTCACTGCAAGCAATAACTCAATAACACTTGAGTCTCTTCAATGTCCGACTACAAAACATGAAGATAGCCCATGGCTGAAGTGATAAAGTCCCAAGGTCCATGACACACAAGCAGTTCCCAAAATAATATTAAGTCATTCAGGAAAGCCAATGTCCATTATCCAGAAGCTCAAATTGTTGTTCCAATCCAGGAGTCATGCCACAAGAAGTCAGTCCAAACTCCAACACAGGGTTTCAGGTTAACGAGCTTAACAAGATCAAGGTTCATCAAGGCACGAAACAAGGTCTCAGGAGTTGGGTCTGGGCACCAAAATGCGCACAACCATGGGGGAAACCAGACAAAACTCCTTGTCCTAATATGACGGATATTGTTCTCCCAAAGAGCAGTCTCTTGCAAGGCACTTTTATGCAGCTGATCACAGCTGCATCCCATTCCAGCAAGCCTCCCAAATGATTACTCTAACCTGAGAATCTGGGTTGTTGTGGGGGTTTTGGGCTGTATGGGGAATGCTCCAGCAGCATTCTCTCCTTTGGCCTGCACCTGTGGCTGGTATCCTCAGAGGTCTGGTGGAAATGAGGCAAGTGGAGTGGGTGTATATCTGTGAAATGTCCAGGGTGGGAGGAAGAACTGTGTCTGTGTAAAGCAAGTATGCATGTTGTAATTATTATGATTAAGCCTGGATGGCCATCTGTCGGGGGGGGGGGGGGGGATTAGAATGGACTTTTCCTGCATGAAGGCAGCAAGGGGTTGGACTAGATGGCCCATGGGGCCTCTTCTAACTCAATAATAATAATAATAATAATAATAATAATAATAAGCCTGGGTGGCTATCTGTTGGGGTGGATTAGACTGTGCTTTTCCTGCATGATGGTAGAAAGGGGTTGGACTAGATGTCAAATGCGGTCTCTTCAAACTCTATTATTATTATTATTATTATTATTATTATTAATATTAATATTGAGCCTGGATGGCCATCTATCGGGGGGATTTGACTGTGCTTTTCCTGCATGATGGTAGAAAGGGTTTGGACTAGATGGCCCAAGGGGCCTCTTCCAACTCTTCTATTATTATTATTATTATTATTATTATTATTATTATTATTATTGAGCCTGGATGGCCATCTGTCAGGAAGGATTAGATTGGGCTTTTTCTGCAGGAAGGCAGAAAGGGAGTGAACTAGATGGCCCATGGAGCCTCTTCCAACTCTATTATTATTATTATTATTATTATTATTATTATTATTATTATTATTGAGCCTGGATGGCCATCTGTTGGGTGGGATTAAACTGTGCTTTTCCTGCATGAAGGCAGAAAGGGATTGGACTAGATGGCCCATGGAGCCTCTTCCAACTCTATTATTATTGTTGTTGTTGTTGTTGTTGTTGTTGTTGTTGTTGTTGTGGGCCTCTTCCAACTCTATTGTTGTTGTTGTTGTTGTTGTTGTTATTATTATTATTATTATTGAGCCTAGATGGCCATCTGTTGGGGCGGATTAAACTGTGCTTTTCCTGCATGAAAGTAGAAAGGGTTTGGACTAGATGGCCCATGGGACCTCTTCCAACTCTTCTTCTTCTTCTTCTTCTTCTTCTTCTTATTATTATTATTATTATTATTATTATTATTATTATTATTATTGAGCCTGGATGGCCATCTGTCGGGCAGGATTAGATTGGGCTTTTCCTGCATGAAGGCAGAAAGGGATTGGACTAGATGGCCCAGGTGGATTAGACTATGCTTTTCTTGTATGAAGGTAGAAAATGTTTGGAGTAGATGACAAATGTGGTCTCTTCCAACTCGATGATACTCTGCTTCTATGCTCCTCCTCTCCAGGGATCTTCACGGCTCCCATCTCTGGCCGCTACGTGGTCAGCGCGGTGCTGACCGGCCACCGTGGTGAGAAGATCGAGGCGGTGCTGTCACGCTCCAACCAGGCCATTGCTCGCAGTGACTCGGCCGGCTACCAACCCGAAGGTCTGGAGAACAAGCCGGTGGCCGAGAGACAGCCCAGCGCAGGAGCCCTGGCCGTCTTTGCCCTGGTGGTCCCCATGGAGGCCGAGGAGACTCTTTGTGTGGACTTGGTCTCCGGTCAGCTGGCCCACTCCCCGGACGAGCCCCTGACCGTCTTCAGCGCGGCTTTGCTTTACGAGGATGGGATCTAGTCGGGTTAGCTGGGCACCAAAGCAGAAGACAGGGGCACCTTTTGGAGAGGCTTTATACCACGCGTGGGCCAACTTCTCCTCTCCTTCCAGATGTTTTGGACGTCAACTACAATTCCTAAGAGCCGGTTGAAGTCCAAAAGACCTGGAAAGAGAGGCGAAGTTGGCCCATGCCTGTTGCATACAATAATAAAACACTCTGATATCTCCAGTTACAGAATTGGATCTGCTCAGACAGGTGTGGTGGATTTCTGCAGGTATAAATGTTGTGGCCTCCATGTTGGTTGCTGTTGGAGTGGAGAGAGAACCCGTGAAGTCTGTATATCTGGTATATGCTGTATATATATATATTGGTGAAGTTCAACAGTGACAAATGCAAGATACTCCACTTTGGCAGGAAAAACGAAATGCAAAGATACAGAATGGGGGACGAGGCCTGGCTCGAGAGCAGCACGTGTGAAAAAGATCTTGGAGTCCTCGTGGACAGGAAGTTACACATGAGCCAGGAATGTGATGTGGCGGCAAAAAAAGCCAATGGGATTTTGGCCTGCATCAATAGGAGCCTAGTGTCTAGATCTAGGGAATTCATGCTCCCCATGCTCTATTCCTCAAAAGGAAGAGGGGCCGACCAAGGGCAAGATGGATGGATGGCATCCTTGAAGTGACTGGACTGACCTTGAGGGAGCTGGGGGTGGTAACGGCCGACAGGGAGCTCTGGCGTAGGCTGGTCCATGAGGTCACGAAGAGTCGGAGACGACTGAACGAATGAACATGCTCTATTCCGCTTTGGTTAGACCACTTTACCTGGAATATTGTGTCCAATTCTGGGCACCACAATTCAAGAGAGGTATTGACAAGCTGGAATGTGTCCAGAGGAGGGCGACTCAAATGATCAAGGTTCTGGAGAACAAGCCCTATGAGGAGCGGCTTAAGGAGCTGGGCATGTTTAGCCTGAAGGAGAGAAGGCTGAGAGGAGATATGATAGCCATGTCTAAATATGTGAGAGGAAGCCACAGGGAGGAGGAGGAGGGAGCAAGCTTCCTTTCTGCTTCCCTGGAGACTAGGACGCAACGGAACAATGGCTTCAAACTACAAGAGAGGAGATTCCATCTGAACATGAGGAAGAACTTCCTGACTGTAAGAGCCGTTCAGCAGTGGAACTCTCTGCCCCGGAGTGTGGTGGAGGCTCCTTCCTTGGAAACTTTGAAGCAGAGGCTGGATGGCCATCTGTCAGGGGTGATTTGAATGCAATATTCCTGCTTCTTGGCAGAATGGGGTTGGACTGGAGGGCCCAGGAGGTCTCTTCCAACTCTTTGATTCTATGATTCTATGGTGCAACTAAGAAGAGTGGAAAAATAGGCTTATTTTTGGAAAGATCGACCGTTTGCCTGTGTTGTTATTTCCTGCAGACGTTCACCACACCTGTCTGATCGTATCTGGTTCCGCAACTGGAGTTATTACAGTTCAGTTGTGTTTTGTTATTGTATAATGCCTCCAACAAGCATGGCTTCCCTCAACCTTTTCGTTCCCGTCGCATTTCCCATTCAAGGGACATTAAAGGAGATTTTTCCAGGTGGGCATCAAGCAGACTCTGATTCACCTCTGAAGATCTGTGGGATCTGTTTTGGAAACCAACCCATCATTTCGGGATTTTAGTAAATCACAAGCGGAACAAGCCAACAGTGCGATACAACCTGTAGAAAAGACCAATGTGATCCTGGGTGGAGGGAAGTCACAAATCCATGCTCGTCTTCTGCTTTGGCCTGGCCTCTTCGCCTGGAATTGTAGCTCTGTGTCTGAGCAAAGCCATTCGAGGAAGAAATAGACCGTAAGATGGAAGGTGTCCACAGAAAATGGTCCAAAGTTTGGAAACCACGACTCCATTAATCCTAGGGAAGTCACAAATCCACGCTCGTCTTCTGCTTTGGCCATGTCTTCGTCTGGAATTGCAGCTCTGTGTTCAAGCAAAGCCATTCGAGGAAGAAATAGACCGTAAGATGGAAGGTGTCCACAGAAAATGATCCAAAGTTTGGAAACCACGACTCCATTAATCCTAGGGAAGTCACAAATCCACACTCGTCTTCTGCTTTGGCCAGGCGTCTTCACCTGGAATTATAGCTCTGTGTTCAAGCAAAGCCATTCGAGGAAGAAGTAGACCGTAAGATGGAAGGTGTCCACAGAAAATGGTCCAAAGTTTGGAAACCATGACTCCATTAATCCTAGGGAAGTCACAAATCCACGCTCGTCTTCTGCTTTGGCCAGGCGTCTTCGCCTGGAATCATAACTCTGTGTCCGAGCAAAGCCATTTGAGGAAGAGATAGACCGTAAGATGGAAGGTGTCCACAGAAAATGGTCCAAAGCCATTTGAGGAAGAGATAGACCGTAAGATGGAAGGTGTCCACAGAAAATGGTCCAAAGCATCTGTTGGGAGGGCTTTCATTGTGTCTTGAGCCCCCCGATGGCACAGTGGGTTAAAGCGCTGAGCTGACTGAAAGGTCACAGGTTCGATTCCGGGGAGCGGCGTGAGCTCCTGCTGTCAGCCCCAGCTTCTGCCAACCTAGCAGTTCGAAAACATGCAAATGTGAGTATATCAATAGGTACCACTCTGGCAGGAAGGTAAGGGCGCTCCATGCAGTCATGAGCTGTTGAGCTTGTTGACTGAAAGGTTGCAGGTTCGATTCCGGGGAGCGGCGTGAGCTCCCGCTGTCAGCCCCAGCTTCTGCCAACCTAGCAGTTCGAAAACATGCAAGTGTGAGTATATCAATAGGTACCACTCTGGCAGGAAGGTAAGGGCGCTCCATGCAGTCATGAGCTGCTGAGCTTGTTGACTGAAAGGTTGCAGGTTCGATTCCAGGGAGTGGCGTGAGCTCCCGCCATCAGCCCCAGCTTCTGCCAACCTAGCAGTTCGAAAACATGCGTGTGAGTATATCAATAGGTACCACTCTGGCGGGAAGGTAATGGCACTCCATGCAGTCAGGTGGAGGTGTCTACGGACAACGCCGGCTCTTCGGCTTGGAAATGGAGATGAGCACCAGAGTCCCAGAGTCGGACACAACTAGACGTAATGTCAAGGGAAAACCTTCACCTTTACCTTTACCTGCTGCCTTGCAGAAAGAAAGGGGCTGGACTAGATGGTCTTTGGGGGTCCCTCCCAGCTCTCTTGAGCTTATGATGCCATCATCCCCAGACCCTCCTTTGCCCTGAGATGGCTTTGTGCTACCCTCACACCCATGTGCCACAACTAAGGTGGTACGTCCGGAGGAGGAGATGGGGATGCAGAGAAGGAGAGAGCAAGTGCATCCTTCCTGTTATTTATCCCTTTGCCGTACACTCTCTGGCCACTGCCCCACTGACCGCTGGCTTGAGCCTCGCGCACGCTTTGCCACTGCTGGGGCGGCCCCCAAAGCCACGCCAACCAGCCACGGAAAGACACGGAGGAAACCTTTGGTGGAGACAAGAGTCAAAGGGAGTAGTGGGAAGAAAGAAGGACTTTGTGGTTTACTCCTCTTGTATCCACTACCTTAAGGGCCAACCTTTGCTACAGGTATGCCGACTGAATAAAGAAACACCTTTCCTTTTTTTATAAAAATGGTGTCAAGACTCTACTTTTAATCCCAGCTTGCGGTGCATCTTCTACATCAGGCTTGGGCAAACTTTGGCCTTCCCTCCAGGTGTTTTGGATTTCAAACTCCAACATTCCCTAACATCAAGAAGACTGCTGTGAGTTTTTCACGCTATATAATAATAATAATAATAATAATAATAATAATAATAATAATAATAATGGGTTGTTGTAGGGTTTTTTGGGCTATATGGCCATGTTCTAGAGCAGTGTTTCTCAACCTGGGGGTTGGGACCCCTGGAGGGGTCACGAGGGGGTGTCAGAGGGGTCGCCAAAGACCATCAGAAAACACAGTATTTTCTGTTGGTCATGGGTGTTCCGTGTGGGAAGTTTGGCCCAATTCTATCATTGGTGGGGGTCAGAATGCACTTTGATTATAGGTGAACTATAAATCCCAGCAACTACAACTCCAAATGTCAAGGTCTATCTTCTCCAAACTCCACCAGTGTCCACATTTGGGCATATTGAGTATTCGTGCCAAGTGTGGTCCTGATCCATCATTGTTTGAGTCCACAGTGGTCTCTGGATGTAGGTGAACTACAACTTCAAAATCCAAGGTCAATGCCCACCAAACCCTTCCAGTATTTTCTGTTGGTCATGGGAGCTCTGTGTCCCAAGTTGGGTTCAATTCCATCATTGGTGGAGTTCAGAATGCTCTTTGATATTGTAGGTGAACTATAAATCCCAGCAACTACAACTCCCAAATGACAAAATCAATCCTCCCCTCAACCCCACCAGTATCCTAATTTGGGTATATTGAGTATTTGAGTATTTGTGCCAACTGAATGAAAATACATCCTGCATATCAGATATTTACAAGATGATTCATAACAGGAGCAAAATTACAGTTGTGAAGTAGCAACGAAAATAATGTTATGGTTGGGGGTCACCACAACAGGAGGAACTGTATTTAGGGGTCACGGCATTAAGAAGGTTGAGAAACACTGTTCTAGAGGCATGCTCTCCTAACATTTCACCTGCATCTATGGCAAGCATCCTCGGAGGTAGTGACACTCATTGGCCTGAGAGGTGTGTTGTGTCCAAATTTGGTGTCAATTCATCCAGTGGTTTTTGAGTTATGTTAATCCCACAAACAAACATTCCACACACACACACACACACTACTCACCTCACTGCCAATGGAACCTCTGCAGATGCCATTAGCCACAGATGCAGGTGGAACGTCGGGAGAGAATGCTGCTGGAACATGGCCAGACAGCCCAAAAAACTCACAGCAACCTAGGGATTCTAGTCATGAAATCTGTGGACAACACAGCTGGAAGGTTGTTAGAAACAGTGGGAGTTGAAGCCCAAAAACACGTGGAGGGCCAAAGTTTGCCCATGTCTGGTTGACATTGTATTTATTTGTACTGTTGAAGGCTTTCATGGCTGGAATCACTCCCTCACTCCCTCTGAGGATGCTTGCCATAGATGCAGGTGAAACGTCAGGAGAGAATGCCTCTAGAACATGGCCATATAGCCCAAAAAAAACTACAAGAACCCATTGTATTTATTTATTTGTTTATTTATTTACTGTCTTTGTATACCGCCCTTCTCAGCCAATCGGCAACTCAAGGCGGTTTCCAACAAACCAGGACACAAAAAACACAATACAGATTAAGACATTAAACAGTATAAAACACCACAAAAGCAATAAAAACAACATCATTAGCATCTCATTATTAGCAAGCATTGTCCAGTTTTATTGTCAAATCATTCAATTTCCTATATTAGCTACTCTGCATTTGTAAACGCTTGCTCGAATAGCCATGTTTTAACTTGCCTCCGAAAAGTTGAGAGGGAGGGAGCAGATCTGATCTCCCTAGAGAGGGCGTTCCATAGCCGAGGGGCCACCACTGAGAAGACCCTGTCTCGTCCCCGCCAAACGTACTTGTGACGAAGGCGGGACCAAGAGCAGGGCCTCCCCCGATGATCTTAGTTCGTAAGGGGAGACACGTTCGGACAGGTAAGTTGGGCCAGAACCGTTTAGGGCTTTATAGGCCAAAGCCAGCACTTTGAATTGGGCCCGGTAGCAAACCGGCAGCCAGTGGAGCTGGCGCAACAAGGGGGTTATATGCAGAGGCAACCCTAGGTAATTTTCAATGGTAAGCAAACAGTATTTTGGCACTCCCCCCCCCCCCCAACCAATTATTGATATATATTTTCTGTTCGTCGTGGGAGTTCTGTGTGCCATATTTGGTTCAATTCCATCATTGGTGGAGTTCAGAATGCTCTTTGATTGTAGGTGAACTATACATCCCAGTAACTACAACTCGCATATGGAAGAGACCTCATGGGCCATCCAGTCCAACCCACTCCCAATAAGTAGGAATATTGCATTCAGAGCACCCCTGACAGATGGCCTTCCAGCCTCTGCTTCAAAGCCTCCAAAGAAGGAGACTTTACCACACTCCGGGGCAGAGAGTTCCACTGCTGAACAGCTCAACTATGCTTTTCCTACATAGAATCCTAGAGTTGGAAGATCTCTCATGTGCCATCCAGTCCAAACCCCTCCCAAGAAGTAGGAAAATTGCATTCAAAGCACCCCCAACAGATGGCTATCCACAGAGGTGGCCGTAGGTAATTTTCAATGGTAAGCAAATAGTATTTTGCCCCCCTCCCCCAAACCAATCACTGATATATATATATTCTGTTTGTCGTGGGAGTTCTGTGTGCCATATTTGGTCCAATTCCATCATTGGTGGAGTTCAGAATGCTCTTTGATTGTAGGTGAACTATACATCCCAGTAACTACAACTCGCATATGTCAAGGTCTATTTTCCCCCAAGAGTGCCTCAAGAATGCCCCTGGGCACAATCAACTCTACTGCGAATGCTTACTTTGCGTAATAGGTTGCTGAGGCTCCCCCCGGACTGCTAGGGCTGTGGTGAGCCGAGGGGGGGCTCCTCAAGTGGTGGTCGAGGGGCATTTACAGAGGCGCCTCTGCACCCCTGGCAAAAAAAAAGTGTACTGCGACCGCTTACTTTGCGTAATGGATGAGCCGCCCCTGGTTGTATGCTCCCTGAGCAGCGCTCCTGTTAGCAACCTGGCTGCCGTTCGTTGGACTAGTTGAAGTTTCCGGACCGTCTTCAAAGGCAATCCCACATAGAGAGCCTTGCAGTAGTCTATAGAACAAATGCAGCTTGACAACCAGTTTACTTGGCAGTCCCTGTGTTCTGCGCAGGAACCCATGCCTTGGTCAGGCCCCCTCACTTAGAATCATAGAATCATAGAAGCATAGAATCCAAGAGTTGGAAGAGACCTCCTGGGCCATCCAGTCCAACCCCATTCTGCCAAGAAGCAGGAATATTGCATTCAAATCACCCCTGACAAATGGCCATCCAGCCTCTGCTTAAAAGCTTCCAAAGAAGGAGCCTCCACCACACTCCCTCCGGGGCAGAGAGTTCCACTGCTGAACGGCTCTCACAGTCAGGAAGTTCTTCCTAATGTTCAGATGGAATCTCCTCTCTTGTAGTTTGAAGCCATTGTTCCCTTGCGTCGTAGTCTCCAAGGAAGCAGAAAACATGCTTGCTCCCTCCTCCCTGTGGCTTCCTCTCACATATTTATACATGGCTATCATATCTCCTCTCAGCCTTCTCTTCTTCAGGCTAAACATGCCCAGTTCCCTAAGCCGCTCCTCATAGGGCTTGTTCTCCAGACCCTAGATCATTTGAGTCGCCCTCCTCTGGACACATTCCAACTTAGAGTCAATATCTCTCTTGAATTGTGGTGCCCAGAATTGGACACAGTATTCCAGATGTGGTCTAACCAAAACAGAATAGAGGAGTAGCATTACTTCCTTAGATCTAGACACTATGCTCCTCTTGATGCAGGCCAAAATCCCATTGGCTTTTTTTGCCGCCACATCACATTGTTGGCTCATGTTTAACTTGTTGTCCACGAGGACTCCAAGATCTTTTTCACACGTACTGCTCTCGAGCCAGGCATTGTCCCCCATTCTGTATCTTTGCATTTCATTTTTTCTGCCAAAGTGGAGTATCTTGGAATAATCAACCTGTGTCCAGTTCTCGGCAAAGCGTTTTGCAGCAGCTAAGTGTTCAGTTGCAATTCTAGGCTCCATGAATAGGAGTCCAGTGTTTACATCAGTGATGTCAAACTTGTGGCCTTCCAGGTGTGTTTTGGACTTTAGCTCCCAGAATTCTTGGTCACTGGACAAGCTGTAAATAAGAGTGCCAAGCAGCTTTGAGTCTCTTTCGTTGAGAGAGAGAGAAAGGTATAAATAAACACAACAACAACAACAATACACCTGGAGGGCTGCAGGTTGGACACCTCTATTTTAGATCAAAGTAAGCCTCTGTCCCCTTCTATTCTGCTTCAACCAGACCTCACCTGGAATAATAACCACGATGTGTCCAATGTATTGTCGAAGGCTTTCATGGGCAGATTGTTGTAGGTTTTTCAAGCTGTATGACCATGTTCTAGAAGCATTCTCTCCTGACATTTCGCCTGCATCTATGGCAAACATCCTCAGAGGTTGTGAGGTCTGTTGGAATTAGGAAAATGGGGTTTATATATCTGTGGAAGGTCCAGGGTGGGAGAAAGAACGCTTGTCTGTTGGAGCTAGGTGTGAATGTTTCAATTGGCCACTTTGATTAGCATTTGATGGTCTAGCAGGTTTTAGGTGTGGCTTGTTACTGCCTAGGGAAATCCTTTGTTGAGGGGTAATTAGTAGGCCTGGTCACTCCATGGTTCTAAATGGTTCTAAAGTACTTACAAAACTGAAGTTTTGGTGGTGAAAATTTCAGAACTCTTAACAAAACTCTCAAAATTTCATTATGAATGGCAGTTTCTAATTGGTGCTATCAGGGGTGACCATCTGTCAGGGGTGATTTGAATGCAATATTCCTGCTTCTTGGCAGAATGGGGTTGGACTGGATGGCCCACCAGGTCTCTTCCAACTCTAGGATTCTATGATTCTATGATTCTAAAAATCACCATTAATGAAATAATAATGAAATTTTGAAAGTTTTGTTAGAGTTCCGAAATTTTCACCACCAGAACTTTAGTTTTGTAAGTACTTTAGAACCATGGATTGCCCAGGTCTTGTGATTGGCAGTCCCTGATTGTTTCTTGTCTGGAGTTCCCCTGTGTTTGAGTTTTGTTCTTTATTTACTGTTAGAATTTTAGACTTTCCACTTGGTGGTCTCCTTCTTTGGAGGCTTTGAAGCAGAGGCTGGATGGGAGGGCTTGGATTGTGGCCCAAGGGGGTTGGTCTGGATGGCCCTTGGGGACCCCTTCTGCCCCTCCAATCCCGTTCCCTGGGGCTGCAAGATGTGAGAGGTGAGCTGGCCCTTGCCGTCAGAGGTGAAGCCCTCCAGCCTGAAAAGCGGCGTGAATCATGCATGGCTTTTCGTGGAAACCGGTGACTAAGAGCTACTCTGGAGACCAAGGACCTTTCCTTCTTTAGAAGCAACTCCCACATGACTACATGTCTCATTTGTTCTGCCTTTCCACTCCATTGCTGCTCTCAAGTGGCTTTTCCTTTCCAAAGGGGAACATGGGACGCCATGGGTTCAAATCACAGGGAAGGAGATCCCACCTGAACATTATTACAAGGAACTTCCTGAACATAAGACGAACTCTCTGCCTTGGAATGGAGTGGAAGTCCCTTCCTTGGAGGCTTTTAAATAGAGGATGGATGGACATCTGCCAGGAGTGCTTTTATAGACTCCTAGAGTTGGAAGAGACCTCATGGACCGTCCAGTCCAACCCCATTCTGCCAAGAATCAGGAATATTGCATTCAAAGCACCCCCAACAGATGGCCATCCATCCTCTGCTTAAAAGCCTCCACTACACTCTGGGGCAGAGAGTTCCACTGCTGAATAGCTTGACTATGCTTTTCCTACATAGAATCCTAGAGTTGGAAGAGACCTTTTGGGCCATCCATTCCAACCTCATTCTGCCAAGAAGTAGGAAAATTGCATTCAAAGCACCCCTAACAGATGGACATCCAGCCTCAGTTTAAAAGCCTTCAAAGATGGAGCCTCAACCTCACTGCAGGGCAGAGAGTTCCACTGCTGAACAGCTTGATTATGCTTTTCCTACAGAGAATCCTAGAGTTGGAAGAGACCTCATGTACCCTCCAGTACAACCCCATTCTGCCAGGAAGCAGGACAATCAGGTTCAAAGCACTCCTGACAGATGGCCATCCAGCCTCTGCTTCAAAGCCTCCAAAAAAGGAGCCTCCACTACACTCTGGGGCAGAGAGTTCCACTGCTGAACAGCTTGATTATGCTTTTCCTACATAGAATCATAAAGTTGGAAGATACCTCATGGGCCATCCAGTCCAACCCCCTGCCAAGAATCAGGAAAATTTCATTCAAAGCACCCCCAACAGATGGCCTTCCAGCCTCTGCTTAAAAGCCTCCAAAGGAGGAGCCTTTACCACACTCCGGGGCAGAGAGTTCCACTGCTGAACAGCTTGAATATAACTTTGGTGAGGCCCCAGCATTCTGTGTCCAATTCTGGGCACCACAATTGAACTGAGATGTGGACTCTAAGCTGGAATGTGTCCAGAGGAAGGCGACTCAAATGATCCAGGGTCTGGTGAACAAGCCCCATGAGGAACGGCTTAAAGAGCTGGGCATGTTTAGCCTGAAGACGAGAAGGCTGAGAGGAGACATGATAGCCATGTATAAATATGTGAGAGGAAGCCACAGGGAGGAGGAGGGAGCAGGTTTCCTTTCTGCTTCCCTGGAGACTAGGACGCAATGGAACAATGGCTTCAAACGACCAGAAAGGAGATTCCATCTGAACATGAGGAAGGACTTCCTGACTGTGAGAGCCGTTCAGCAGTGGAACTCTCTGCCCCGGAGTGTGGTGGAGGCTCCTTCTTTGGAAGCTTCGCAACAGAGGCTGGATGGCCATCTGTCAGGGGTGATTTGAATGCAATATTCCTGCTTCTTGGCAGAATGGGGTTGGACTGGATGGCCCATGAGGTCTCTTCCAACTCTTTGATTCTATGATTCTATGATCTAGTCCAACCCCATTCTACCACAAAACAGGAAAATTGCATTCAAAGCAACCCCAACAAATGGCCATCCAGCCTCTGTTTAAAAGCCTCCAAAGAAGGAGCCTCTACCACACATTTGTAGTCCAGGTGCATCTAGCAGGATTTCTGCCTGTCTGGCTTAAGTGGTAGAGGAGCACCTGCGATACACATTTGCACCTTGTCCCTGCCCTGCACAACCAGGAAGGAAGGAAAGGTAAAGAAGGAAAGGAGAGGAAGAAGGGAAGGAAAAGAAAAAGGAGAGGAAAGGAAAGGAGGAAAGGCAGCAAAGAAGGAAGGGGAAGGGAAAAAGGAAAGTGAGGGAAGGAAAGAAGGAAGGGAAGAGGGAAAGCAGGAAGGAAGAAAACCAGGGAGGCAGGATGGCTGGCCAAAATTAAGAAAGGAAGGGCAGTAAGGGAGGGAGGAAATGAAAGGAAGGAAGGGAAGGGCCGCAAAGAAGGAAAGGAGAGAGGGAGGAAAGGAAGGAAAGAAGGATGTGAAGGAGAAAGAGGGAGGAAAGGAAGGCAGGAAGGAAAGAAAGAAAGAAGGCAGGCAAACAGGACAGCCAAATGCAAGAAAGAGAGGGAGCAAGGGAGAGAAGGAAGGAAGGAAGGAAGGAGGGAAGGGAAGGGAAGGGAAAGGGGAGGCAAAAGGAAAGAGAAGGAGTGGAGGAAGGAAAGAAAAAAGTGAAGGGGAGGGAGGAAATGAGAGGAAGGAAGAAAGGGAAAGGCAGTGAAGAAGGAGGGGGAAAGGAGAGAGGGAGGGAAGGAAGAAGGAAATGAAGGGGAAGATGGAAATGAAGGCAGACAGGAAGGAAAGAAGGTGGGCAAGCACGACAGACAAAAGCAAGAAAGGGAGGGAGGGAAAGAAGGAAGGGAAGAGAATGGAAGGGGAAAAGAAAAGGGGAGACAAAAGGAAAGAGAAGGGGTGAAGGAAGAAAAGAAGGAAGTGAAGGAGAGGGAGGAAATGAGAGAGGAAGAAAGGAAAGGGAGAGGCAGCAAAGAGAGAGGGGAAAAGGAAAGAGAGGGAGTGAGGGAAGGAAAGAAGGAAGGAAATGAAGGGGAAGCAGGGAAGAAAGGAAGGCAGGAAAGAAGGCAGGGAATCAGGATAGCCAAAAACAAAGAGGAAGGAAAGCAGGGAGGGAGGAAAGGAAGAGAAAGGAGAGGAAGAAGGAAAAGAAAGGAAAGAGAAGAGAAGAGGAAGGGCAGCAAAGAAAGAAGGGAAGGGGAAAAAGAAAAGAAAGGGGAGACAAAAGGAAAGAGAGGGTGTGCGGGAAGGGAAGAAGGAAGGGAAGGGGAGGGAGGAAAGGAAAGAAGGCAAGCAGGGTGGGCAGAAGCAAGAGCAGGAAGGAAAGAAGGAAAGGAAGGGAGGAGAAAGGAAGGGAGTTAAGAAGGGAGGAAAGCATGGCGCTGGAGCCTTGGGTGTCCTGACACCATTTATTCCCACATTGAGCAGCAGCACGACACAGCGGGGCCGCGGGGTCCCCTTCTCACAGTGACGGCACCCAAGACGGCCACTTCCTAGCGCACACCGGAGCAGTGGGTGGGTGGGTGGGCAAGGGGGGCATACGGTCACCGCCAAGCGCTGCAGACGGAGGGAGGGAGGGGGGAAGGGGCACAGTGGGACTTCAGCACGGACACCCCACTCGACCACAGTCCAGAGAAAGGAAGGCCAATGGGGCGGTGGCCCCGGTCTCTCCAAAGCCCTGCGGAGGGGCTCCTTTGCACAGCGGAGACAGGGAGCAGAACGCTGGGGGGCTGTGGACCCCAAATGCGGGCAGGCAGTGGGGCTCAGAAGTCTTGGTCCCATCCGGAGAAGTCCTCCTCAGGCACTTGCCGCGAAATGGAAAAGCGCTTGAAGTTGACGTAAGGAGAGCCCTGGAGAGACCGGAAGGGAGGAAAGCAAAGCAAGTTACTTGCAAGAAGCCCACTCCTCAGTTACGGCAAGAATATGGGAGATGGAATATTGGAGGGGAAGGGGCTTCCACACTTGTCAGTAGAGCCATGAGGGACACAAGGAGCCCCACAGTGCCTGCCAGCTGTCTTTGTTAGGCTGCTTCAGGTAGTTGGCTTCCTACCTGCACAAAGAGGTCACTTTGTGCAGGTAGGAACCAGGAGATTTCGCCACAGCCTCACCCATTGTGTCATATCCTGACCGGCCGAAACTAACATTAACTTCATCAATGAACTCCATATCCCAGGACAGAAAAACAAAAGAACCTAGCCTCCTGGGGCTAGACAAAGATGCTGATTCAAAAGACTAAAACAATAACTTAGATTTGGCTTGAGAGCCTAAGCTATCACTGGATCGTTGGGCAAACATTAGTCATTTTAATCCTGTCACCTTTCCATTCCTTTCATTGTTTCCTCATTGGCTGAGCAGCCGAAGCGGGGCTAGCGCTCTGATTGGACAGATCACAGCCTAGCTGACCATGCCTCCCAGCCAGCCGATGACTCCAGCCAATCAGTGTGAAGCCGGCTCAGGGGGCGGGAGCAGGAAATTTGAATTTGACAGCTCTGTATTTCCTATAAATATTGCATTATTTTCCCTGAGTCATGTGGGCTTCTGGGCAAATGATTGCAGTCATCATCTGTTTCAGCTGGAATGAAATAAACATCTCAGTGGCTTTCCTTTAACTTGGTGAGACTTTATTTGGGAAAAATTAGGGAAAAATTCTTTTGGGTGCTTGCTGTCTCGCCAGGGTGCCGGATCCTCCTTTTTTGGGGTCTGTCCGGTCTCTGCTCTGCCAGGGCCTCCCAAATTCATGCTCGACATCACAGCCAAACCTTCTTTGAACCTTAGTGGATTCATCCTGTGTGTTTCCCCTCCTGTTTCCCACCATGAGCTCATCTCTATGACTGGCAATGCTGGACTCTGCTCTGCTAGAGGCACCCAATATTTTTCCTGCAAGGAGAGGGTCCAATGAGGAGGGCGGGGGGTGTGGGGCCTTACCTGTTTGAGCAGCACTGTGGTGGGGGCCTCAAGCTGGCGCAGTGCCAGTTTCTTCCAGGAAATGGAGCTGAACCATCTGGGAAAAGGGACAAGTGGGAAAGATGAGGATCGTAAGAAGAAACCAGGATCACAACAATGGGTTTTGTATTAGGACAGCCATTGGAATCATAGAATCATAAAATCAAAGAGTTGGAAGAGACCTCTTGGGCCATCCAGTCCAACCCCATTCTGCCAAGAAGCAGGAATATTGCATTCAAAGCACCCCTGACAAATGGCCATCCAGCCTCTGCTTAAAAGCTTCCAAAGAAGGAGCCTCCACCACACTCCGGGGCAGAGAGTTCCACTGCTGAACGGCTCTCACAGTCAGGAAGTTCTTCCTCATGTTCAGATGGAATTTCCTCTCTTGTAGTTTGAAGCCATTGTTCCGCGTCCTAGTCTCCAAGGAAGCAGAAAACAAGCTTGCTCCCTCCTCCCTGTGGCTTCCTCTCACATATTTGTACATGGCTATCATATCTCCTCTCAGCCTTCTCTTCTTCAGGCTAAACATGCCCAGTTCCCTAAGCCGCTCCTCATAGGGCTTGTTCTCCAGACCCTTGATCATTTTATCGCCCTCCTCTGGACACATTCCATCTTGTCAATATCTCTCTTGAATTGTGGTGCCCAGAATTGGACACAGTATTCCAGATGTGGTCTAACCAAAGCAGAATAGAGGGGTAGCATGACTTCCTTAGATCTAGACACTAGGCTCCTATTGATGCAGGCCAAAATCCCATTGGCTTTTTTGCCGCCACATCACATTGTTGGCTCATGTTTAACTTCCTGTCCACGAGGACTCCAAGATCTTTTCCTCACGTCCTGCTCTCGAGCCAGGCATTGTCCCCCATTCTGTCTCTTTGCATTTCGTTTTTCCTGCCAAAGTGGAGTATCTTACATTTGTCACTGTTGAACTTCATTTTGTTAGTTTTGGCCAATCATCTCTCTAATCTGTCAAGATAGTTTTGAATTCTGCTCCTGTCCTCTGGACTATTGGCTCTCCCTCCCAATTTGGTGTCGTCTGCAAACTTGATGATCCTGCCTTCTAGCCCTTCATCTACGTCGTTAATAAAGATCCTGATCAGGACCGGGCCCAGGACGGAACCCTGCGGCACTCCACTTGTCACTTCTTTCCAAGATGAAGAGGAAGCATTAGTGAGCACTCTCTGTGTTCGTCCACTTAACCAATTACAGATCCACCTCACCGTAGTTTTGCCTCGCCCACATTGGACTAGTTTCCTTGCCAGAAGGTCGTGGGGGACCTTGTCCAAGAAGGCCTTCCTGAAATCCAAACACACTCCATCCACGGCATCATTCCCCACATCTACCCAGCTTGTAGCTCTATCGAAGAAAGAGATCAGATGAGTCTGGCATGACTTGTTTTTGATAAATCCATGTTGACTATTAGCGATGACTGCATTTGTTTCTAAGTGTTTGCAGACCGCTTCCTTAACAATCTTTTCCAGAATCTTGCCCGGTATCGACGTGAGGCTGACCGGACGGTAGTTGTTTGGGTCATCCTTTTTTCCCTTCTTGAAGATTGGGACCACATTGGCCCTCCTCCAATCTGCTGGAACTTCTCCCGTTCTCCAAGAACTCTCAAAGATGGCTGCCAATGGTTCCGAAATGACTTCCGCTAGTTCCTTCAATACTCTGGGGTGTAGTTGATCTGGCCCTCAAAGGGGACTGGAACTCATTAAGAGCGGCCAGGTATTCCTGGACGACTTCTTTCCCAATTTGGGGTTGGATGTCCTCCAATCCCTCATCCACTCCATCTTGCTGAGGTTGAAGACTCTCTTTTTGTGAGAAGACCGAGGCAAAGAAGGCATTAAGTAGTTCTGCCTTTTCCCTATCCCCTGTCAGCATTGCCCCATCTTCTCCTCGAAGAGGTCCTATCGCCTCCTTGTTTTTCCTTTTTCTACTGACATAAGAATAGAAGCCCTTTTTATTGTTTTTAATGTCCCTGGCAAGCCTGAGCTCATTTTGTGCTTTAGCCTTGCGGACCTTTTCCCTACAGGTGTTGGCTATTTGTTTGAATTCTTCTTTGGTGATTTCTCCCTTTTTCCACTTCTTGTGCATGTCTCTTTTGTGTCTTAGCACAGTTAGAAGTTCTTTGGACATCCATTCTGGCTTCTTTGCACTTGTCCTATTTTTTCTCTTTGTTGGCACGGTTTGCAATTGCGCCTTGAGTATTTCACTCTTGAGAAATTCCCATCCATCCGTAACTCCCTTGTCTTTTAGTATCTGTGTCCACGGAATGCTGCTCAGCGTTTCCTTCATTTTTTGGAAATCAGCTCTCCTAAAGTCCAAAATGCAGGTTTGACTTGTCTTAGTTTCGGCCTTCCTTTGTACCTCAAATTGCAGGAGCACATGGTCACTTGCCCCTAAGGATCCTACCACTTCGACCGCATCGATCAGGTCCTCCACATTTGTTAGGATGAGATCAAGAGTAGCCAATCCCCTTGTTGCCTCTTCTACCTTCTGGACCATGAAATTGTCTGCAAGGCAAGCGAGGAATTTGTTGGACCTTGTACTCTTGGCCGAGTTTGTTTTCCAGCAAATATCGGGATAGTTGAAATCGCCCATGAGGCAACCCACAAGACGCAGCAACAAGAATCCAGGTCACAACATGGCCTAAGGACTCTGGAAGCCTTAAAGGGAATCAACAGGCTGTTCATGTGCTTTTGTCCGGGTTCAAAATCCCTATATTCCTGGTGGCTTCCAATACCCTATACAGGCAGTTCCCAAGTTATAAACACCTGACTCATAGTTAAGAACAGGGTTGACACAACACAAAGTGAGAGAAATCTACCCTTTGGAAGGGAAATCCACTTCTGGAAGAGTTATTATCACAGGGAAAAGGGGTCTCCAACGAAGCTTTATTTACAATCCTTGTTTCCTGTATGATTTACTCACGGGGGCAAATACACTGTGAGAGAAGGTGGGATTGGGGTCTCTCCCACAGCTGCAGCCAGCCTCCCATTTGCAAAAAGTGTCCCCCGAAAAGTTATTTGCAAATGGCTCCCTAAACCTATCTATGGTGTCCCAAGATCTATAGAAAAAGCCTTCCTCTGTATTGCTCCCATGACATTGTGAGGAAGTGGGGTTAGATGCAGGCATGGGTCATGCCTGTGTGACAAATATGATGAGGTATGGTTTGAATGAAATTGTATGAAAGGTGTAGGACATGGGACCTATAGAGGCTGGAGATGCCATCCTAAGAAATGAAGCCTGGAAAACTACAAGAGGTGAATTTATGTACTGTAATTAAAAGTTGCTGAACTGCTGACCTTGATGACCAGACACAAATGATGAACTCTGTGGTGGAAAACAACATGTTTACATTACCGGAGACAATGACTCTTTTAAATTAAGTCAACACAATGATTCCTTATGTTAAGAAGGAATACCAATTGTCAGTTAATGAAAAGTTAACATCTGTCCAGAACTAATGGAGTCAAGCAAGTTTTAGCTTGGCAAAACAACTTGTCGTTTGTTTACAACTTTTTGGAACAATATTAGCAAGAAATAAGCTGTAATTAAAAGTTGCTGATGAGAACTGTTGATGATCAGAGGCAAGGTGGAAAACAACATGTTTACATTACCAAGCACAATGACTTTTTGTCAGTTAAGGAAGTGTTTACAAGGTTCCTTACATTAAGAAGGAAAACCCACAACAGTTAAGAAGGGAAGTTAACATCTGTCAGCAAGCTTTGTTTACAATTTTTTGGAACCACATCAGCAAGAAATAAGCTGTAATTAAAAGTTGCTGATGAGAACTGTTGATGATCAGAGGCAAGATGGAAAACAACATGTTTACATTACCAAGCACAATGACTTTTTTCAGTTAATGAATTGTTTACTAGGTTCCTTACATTAAGAAGGAAAACCAACAACTGTTAAGAAGGTAAGTTAAAATCTGTCAGCAAGCTTTGCTGGGGAAAACACCTGTCATTCATTTACAACTTTTTGGAACCACGTCAGCAAGAAAAAAAGCTGTAATTAAAAGTTGCTGATGAGAACTGTTGATGATCAGAGGCAAGGTGGAAAACAACATGTTTACATTACCAAGCACAATGACTTTTTTTTTTAGTTAAGGAAGTGTTTACAAGGTTCCTTACATTAAGAAGGAAAACCAACAACAGCTAAGAAGGAAAGTTAACATCTGTCAGCAAGCTTAGCTGGGGAAAACACCGGTCATTCGTTTACAACTTGTTGGAACCACATCAGCAAGAAATATGCTATAAGAGACACTTTACTATTCCAAAATTATGGCAGACAGTGGTCTGATCCACCCACCATGTTCTCCAAGGGATGGACGAAGGTGGTGTATTTGCAGAATGGCAGATTTACAGGGAATGCAATCTGGTCTACTTTGGGGTCTTTTTCCCAGGAAAAGGAAGAAGAGATGGTAATGTATGCATAAGTGAGGAGTGAATGTTTATGTGTGTGTGAATGCTGAGTAAAATGTAGTATCCCCTTGTTTGTGTAACCACTGCATATATATATATATATATATATATATATATATATATATATATATATATACTAGCCGTCCCCTGCCAGGCGTTACTGTGGCCCAGTATCATGATCTGGGAAATAAAGTAATGAGAAAGTGTTGGTTTTTAATATATGTCATGTCTTTCTGCTTGTGCTTCTTTAAGGGTCCCTTTCAAATCTCTGATACTAAATCTCTCTGTGTGTGAATCACATCTATCTATCTATCTATCTATCTATCATCTCTATCTATCTATCTATGGCTGGATGGCCCTTTGTTAGGAGGGCTTTGATTATGTTTTCTTGCCCTGATGAAGGGAGTTGGACTGGATGGCCTTAAGTATTTTCTGTTGGTCATGGGGGTTCTGTGTAGGAAGTTTGCCCCGATTCTGTCATTTGTGGGTCCAGAATGCTCTTCGATGGTACATGAACTATGAATCCTAGTGACTACAACTCCCAAATGTCAAGGTCAATTTCCCCCAAACTCCATTTGTGTTCATATTTGGTTGTATTGAGTGCTTGTGTTAAGTTTGGTCCAGATCCATCATTGTTTGAGTCCACAGTGCTCTCTGGATGAATGTGAACTACAACTCCCAAGCTCAAGGTCAATGTCCACCAAACACTTCCAGTATTTTCTGTTGGCCAAGGGAGTCCTGTGCGCCAAGTTTGGTTCAATTCCATCGTTGATGGAGTTCAGAATGCTCTTTGATTGTAGGTGAACTATAAATCCCAGCAACTACAACTCCCAAATGACAAAATCATAATATTTTGAGTGATGGTCATTCCTTGTGCTGTGAGATGTTTTGTTGCCAAATTTGGTTTCGTTCATTGGTTCTTTTGTTTTTAAGGAACTCATTATGACCAGAGCATTTATATATATATAGATATATGTTTGTGTGTCTACCTTCTTTATCTGTAATGTGCCTAATACTCTGCCTCAATGTGAACAGGAATTAGCCAGGCCTTGAAGCTACAAGGCTTTTCAGTGCTAATCAAGGTGATTAATTGCAACATTCACCCTTGCCTCCAATAAACAAGAGTTCTTTCTCCCACCCTGGACCTTCCACAGATACATAAACCTCCCTTGCTTAGTTTCCAACTGACTTCACAACCTCGACGGATGCCTGAAATAGATGTGGGTGAAACGTCAGGAGAGAATGCTTCTGGAACAGGGCCAGACAGCCCGGAAAACCTCACAACTCAACCTTCTTAAAGTTTACAAAGTATTTTAACTTTTTATTGTCGAAGGCTTTCATGGCCAGAATCACTGGGTTGTTGTAGGTTTTTTCGGGTTGTATGGCCATGGTCTAGACGCATTCTCTCCTGACGTTTCGCCTGCATCTATGGCAAGCATCCTCAGAGGTAGTGAGGTCTGTAGGAACTAGGAAAAAGGGTTTATATATCTGTGGAAGGACCAGGGTGAGACAAAGGACTCTTGTCTGCTGGAGCTAGGGGTGAATGTTTCAACTGACCACCAGCATACAATGGGCTGACTGTGCCTGGAGCAAACTTTTGTTGAGAGGTGATTAGATGTCTCTGCCTGCTTCCTCTCTGTTGTTGTGCTGTTGCAATTTAAACTTTTAAAAATCGAAGTATTGATGACAGACCTGTGCTTGCGGATGCCCCGGATCCCGCTGCTGGTGTTGCCCAGTCGCTGCCCGGGTCGACGCCTGCAATTGAATAAGGAAGAAGGGAGCAGAATATTATTCCTTTTGGTTTCTTTGCACAGCATGTAAATGTTGATCTTGGAAAGAAAGGATTGGATCCACTTCTGGGTGGGAATCTGACAGCGCCGCCAGCGTTTCAAAAGTCCTGCCGCGTGACTCACTCAGGACAAGCCAAAGGCCAGCAATGAAGTACTTTCCATTTTGCAAACGACTCCATTCACAAATAATAAGCGAGCACAATGAGAATAGGGAGGTCAGAGGTCTGTATTGGGAACGTGGCTCGTAAAAGGCCCCTGCAGCTCAAAATATGGCCAAGCTGGGTCACAACATCCCATTATGAAAGGCATTTTCAAAAAGAGCAGGAGAGGGGTCAGCAAAAGAGGTCTTCAAGGCTCTCTCCAAACAAAGCCAAATGGCAGCTCAGTTTAAGGATGAGTGGCATTAGGAAGAGCTTGAAGACGTGGCTGTTCCAGTTTGCCTTTCCAGAATAGGAAACTCCTAGCATCATGTCCCAAATGCACTTTATTAGAGATTTAAGATTGTCTGCACACCGCACCTACCTCTAAAAACCTATACATTTCAGCTGGCATGTCCAGCACTTTTTAAATTTTATTCATTACATTTGGCCTGGCCTTTAGTTTTAAATGCGTCGTGGTGTTACTGTTTTTAATGTTTATTCTTATTGCTTTAATGTTTATTGTTTTGCTTTATGAGTTTTATTGTTGTATTTGTTATGCTGTTGTTTTATTGAGGGCCTTGGCATTTTGTAAGCCGCACTGAGTCCTTCGGGAGATGTTAGCGGGGTATAAATAAAGATAATAATAATAATAATAATAATAATAATAATAATTGTCCTGTTGTGTTTGTGCTCAGGAGGAATGGCTGCCCAAGAAAGGAACCTGGGAATTGATTGAATTCCTGTGCCCAGAAAATTGTTTTGAGTACTCTTGCGCCTTTGAGTCTCTGTTAAGAGGAAAAAGCAGCATACAAATAAAAACAATAACTAGGTCCTTGTGGGTTTTTTCGGGCTATAGAGCCATGTTCTAGAGGAATTTCTCCTGACGTTTCGCCTGCATCTATGGCAAGCATCCTCAGAGGTAGAGGATGCTTGCCATAGATGCAGGCGAAACGTCAGGAGAAATTCCTCTAGAACATGGCTCTATAGCCCGAAAAAACCCACAAGAACCTAGTGATTCCAGCCATGAAAGCCTTCGACAATACAAAAACAATAACGATGGGACTATTCCAGGTGAGGTCTGACCAAAGCAGAAGAAGGTGGGACAATGGTTTCCCTAGAGCATGCATGGCCCCACTCTAGGCGTTTTGGACTTCAACTCCTACAATTCCTAACAACTGGTAGGCTGTTAGGAATGGTGGGAGTTGAAGTCCAAAACACATGGAGAAAGGCCAAAGTTTGTCCAAGCCTGTTCTATAGCACTGAGTTATGCTAGAACAGTGGTTCTCAACCTGGGGTCCTCAGATGTTTTTGGCCTATAACTCCCAGAAATCCCAGCCAGTTTGCCAGCTGTTAGGATTTCTGGGAGTTGAAGGCCAAAAACATCTGGGGACCCCAGGTTGAGAACCACTGTGATAGAGAAAGTGGTGTAAAACTGTATTAATTCAGCAGTGAAGATGCGCCCAATATCACTGGCCTTAGTTCAGAGTTCTAGCTCCCAGTCAGTTAGGTTTAATAGTACAAATCTTTTGTTTGTTACAGATAAACAAACAAAAGATTTGTACTATTAAACCTAACTGACCTGTTTCATGTTTTCTTTATGTTCTACAGGTTGAATTTTGCATGAAGTATGGTTTTTCTTTAGTTTCCTTTTTGCTATTAGTACTGTAAGGTCTGAGCCTCAATCTGCTCCTGGTCTTTTTTTTGGCAGAGACTGTGGAGCTTTTCCGTTTTCTGTTTTAGCTTATGTTATCTATCTGATGTCTATCAGGTGATGTCCACATATACAGTCGCTTCTTGAACTGTTTGTTAATGTCTATTGCTTGTTTTATGAGTTCATTTATTTTGCTTTGTTGTTGTTGTTGTTGTTGTTGTTGTTGTTTTGTTGATGTATTTGGGCTCGGCCTCTTGTAAGCTGCACTGAGTCCTCTGGGAGATGGTAGCGGGGTATAAATAAAAGTTTATTATTATTATTATTTTAAAGAAATTTTATTAAATTTTATATAGAATACAATGAAAGAGTGAGAACAATAAGGTATAGAAAAGTAAAGAAAAAAAGAGAGAAGGAAAGGCCAATAAAGTAAGAAGTAAAAAAGATATCCTGAATAAAACCCTAAAAAAAAACACAAAAAACCCTACAAGAATACATCCACACACACAAAAAAGAAAAAAAAAGAAAAAAATAAAAAAATAAAAAATAAAAAATTGACTTCCATTCCATCTTTTTGGATAAAATATTCTTATTATTCAAAATATATATTTTTTAATTAAAGATGATAAAATTATCTCTCTTGTTTTTTATATTCGCAAATTGTCCAGATAGTCATGAAGATTGTCCCAATTCCTTCTTTTTATTATCATGCCTATATTTTTCTTCAACAAAAAAGTCAGTTCGTCCATGTCCACCACCACCACCACCACCACCATCATCATCATCATCATCATCATCATTATTGAACTGCATCCTTACCAAGCTACAACTCCAAGGATTCCATAGCAGTTAAAGTGGGGTCAAACTAACATTAGATACACTGATTGATGAATGTCTTTGTACTGAACCAACCGTTGGCCTTGCAAAACTCAGTGAGTCGCTCTCCTTGCCCATACCTGATCTACTCCAATTCTGCTCTGCCAGGAAAGAAGGCACATTCTCAAGAAACATCACCCTCAAAGATCCCCAAAGAAGAGATTCCCACCAACTTCCTAGCTGGCAAACAATTCTCTGCTGGCAAACAATTCTAACAATAAGTACATGCAATATCAGCATCCTAGAGTTGGAAGAGACCCCAAGGGCCATCCACTCCAATCTCCTTCTGCCAGAAAGAAGGGACGATAGACCCCAGAGCCCTGCTCCACTTTTGTGGATCAGACCCACCTGCAAAGCTTGGCCACCAGAGAGCAGGCCGCCTCACTGACGAAGGCGGGGAAGGAGAAGACACCGTCCATGATCTTGCTGTAGATCTTTTGAGGCTCTGCACTGTGGAAGGGGGGCCTGTGGGGAGGAGAGAGAGGAAGTGGGGAGATCAGGGCCTCCTCCCTTTCTATATCCATTCAGCAGAGGCTGGGAGGAGCATAGAATCCTAGAGTTGGGACCTCTAAAGTCCATCCAGTCTAACCCCATTCCATGCAGGAATATACCATCCAAGCTCAGCTGCTTGCAAGAAAGTTACTCATCCATAAGACCTGAGGAGGGATCAATTAAGTCTCACTAACTTCACTCTTATATTCCTGCTTTATTATATGCCTAAAAGGTGTGTAATGGGGAAGCTGGGTGTAGTGAACTCATACATTTTCTTCGTAGGCCGCAGCCTGGAAGTCAGTGAGCTGGCCTCCATGTTGGGAAGGCAGCTCAGAATGGCAGACATGATGATATAGGCAGAGAGGCAAGGGGAGGAGTCAGTTAACTCCTGATTGGTTCAGACCCCAAGGGGAGGAGTTGAAGGAGAGCGTAAATAGGCTGTCATTTCTGACAGAAGGAGAGAGAAGGATTTGATCTAGCAGAGAAAGGATTAGGATTTCAGACAGGGAGAAGAGAGTTTCTTAGTGAGCTAGGAATTAGCCTGTTAGGGAATAATTAAAGAGCAAGTGCTTCTGTATAGTTTGACTAGGGCAGTCAAAGTGAAGGCTTGTTTAGTTGTATTAGGACAGAATACAAGTGGGTTTGTTTCCCTATAGGTCAGAGTAGTCCGGGGAAACCTAGATACTCTGGAAGGCAGCCAGGGGCGGCTGGTCAAAGAAACACACTGATACATATTACAGGATAGCGTGAGGAAAGTAGCTCATGTTAAGAAAAACTTCTAAAGAACCCATTTGCTTAATAAGTCTGTGCTTCAGAAACAAATTACGCGTATGTACCTCTCTACTGAGTTGTTGTCAGTTGTTTGCTTCAAATACTTCAATAAACCTGTTCTCTAGTTTACTGTTAATCTGCCTCAGCCTTGTTTCATCATATAAGGTTAAATCCAGTAAGCCTCTACATCTCTACAGTTCAGTCACCAGAAAGGGTGCCAAAACGAAGAGCCGGTGTATAGGGACATTTTACCTCAAGTACAACAACAAGACAATTCCTCAAACTGTAATTTGGGGTGGTGGCAGCAAACCTACCATTACTCACACACCGTTCTCTCTCATCACCTGTAATTCCCTCGTATATTCTGTTACATTGGTGGCAGCGGTGGGATTGAAAATAAAGGTTCCCCCCTGTCACTTGTAATATAAGACCCTTATATTTTGGTATACTGGGCATTGACTCGCTGGTCCATCAGCCTGATAGAAAATTAGAACTGAAGGAACTTGAAGAAGGCCTCTGTGCTTGCATGGCTGGAAAGCCTTCTCAGCCAGGATGGGGTGGCCCTCTCCCCACTTTGCCTGAGATACAAATCATCCTTCCTAGATAAAGCAAGGAAGAAATATATTAAGCCCACAAACTCACTGATAAAATCTCTGGGAACTAATTGGGACTGAGGTACCAGAGATTTATTATTGGCTGTCCAGTGAAAAGCGAAACTGGATCTGGGTAATTTCAGGAAGAGGTCTAGTTCATTGAGGGGGATGCTGGTGGAAGGCAAATGGAGGGACACCAACTGACATTGCTTTTGGCTTTTATTGTGCCATCCTGCCAGGCACAATCTTGGACTACTTGGGCCTGGAGTGGAAAACCACCAGCCTGGACTAGGGGTGCTTGCAGTGTAAAATTACCAGCCAAAGCAGAGAGTTCAGACAAGGGGAAAGCTCAAAAGGGAAATGCCTAGTAACAAGCAGGACGGAGGATGCAGGACGAGGGAATCAGCATCTAAGGAAAAGCAGGCACAGGAATACTTGGGAGTTGCCACCAGAAGGGAACAAAAGGAGGAGGTAGAGATGAGGCACAAATTGGAGAAAATAGTTCAAGGTGTTGACTATAAAGCTGAGATAAGTCAGTTTGTGTGTGGCACTTTTCTTGTTCACCCGGCAGGGTGATGGGATCAAATAAACCTATTGAACAATCTCCTTGCCTTGGCACTTTCTTGTTCACCCGGCAGGGTGATGGGATCAAATAAACCTATTGAACAATCTCCTTGCCTTGGCACTTTCTTGTTCACCCGGCAGGGTGATGGGATCAAATAAACCTATTGAACAATTTCCTTGCCTTGGCACTTTCTTGTTCACCCGGCAGGGTGATGGGATCAAATAAACCTATTGAACAATCTCCTTGCCTTGGCACTTTCTTGTTCACCCGGCAGGGTGATGGGATCAAATAAACCTATTGAACAACCTCCTTGCCTTGGCACTTTTCTTGTTCACCCGGCAGGGTGATGGGATCAAATAAACCTATTGAACAATCTCCTTGCCTTGGCAATTTTCTTGTTCACCCGGCAGGGTGATGGGATCAAATAAACCTATTGAACAATCTCCTTGCCTTGGCACTTTCTTGTTCACCCGGCAGGGTGATGGGATCAAATAAACCTATTGAACAATCTCCTTGCCTTGGCACTTTCTTGTTCACCCGGCAGGGTGATGGGATCAAATAAACCTATTGAACAATTTCCTTGCCTTGGCACTTTCTTGTTCACCCGGCAGGGTGATGGGATCAAATAAACCTATTGAACAATCTCCTTGCCTTGGCAATTTTCTTGTTCACCCGGCA
Organism: Anolis sagrei; assembly: GCF_037176765.1. Taxonomy (NCBI): domain Eukaryota; kingdom Metazoa; phylum Chordata; class Lepidosauria; order Squamata; family Anolidae; genus Anolis; species Anolis sagrei. Next base: position 1,849,104 of record NC_090021.1, on the reverse strand, counting down.
GGGTGATGGGATCAAATAAACCTATTGAACAATCTCCTTGCCTTGGCACTTTCTTGTTCACCCGGCAGGGTGATGGGATCAAATAAACCTATTGAACAATCTCCTTGCCTTGGCACTTTCTTGTTCACCCGGCAGGGTGATGGGATCAAATAAACCTATTGAACAATCTCCTTGCCTTGGCACTTTCTTGTTCACCCGGCAGGGTGATGGGATCAAATAAACCTATTGAACAATCTCCTTGCCTTGGCACTTTCTTGTTCACCCGGCAGGGTGATGGGATCAAATAAACCTATTGAACAATTTCCTTGCCTTGGCACTTTCTTGTTCACCTGGCAGGGTGATGGGATCAAATAAACCTATTGAACAATCTCCTTGCCTTGGCAATTTTCTTGTTCACCCGGCAGGGTGATGGGATCAAATAAACCTATTGAACAATCTCCTTGCCTTTAGTGTTTGATTGGATAAAAGAACCCTGGGGGTTTTGGGGGGCATTTCAAAACAGAAAGACATGGAAGTGCATCCTAACAGTCTTGTGATCAATAGGCCTTCTGTTGGGTGCCCTAGTCATTTGGAGAGATCTTCAAAAGTGGGAATTGCAAGGCCCTGAGACCTCTAAAACTCACTGGAGGGGATGGAACTAAGCTCCAAACAAGGGTCGGGGGGGGGGGGGGGTGAGGGGGGTTTATATCTCTGACCCTCTCTTCCACAACTCTACTGAGCCAGTCAGAAGCCATAGGGCTCAGAGGTCTCTCTCTAGTAGGGCAGCCATGGGGGGCCCCCTCTATGCTCCCCCAGCTACCAATGAGGGAGAGGGGAGAGCCTCACCTTCCCACCAGCATCTCAAAGACAAGCACCCCCAGGGTCCAGAAGTCCACAGAGAAGTCGTGGCCCTCGTGGCGCAGGATCTCAGGGGCCAGGTACTCTGGGGTCCCACAGAAGGAGTAGGTCTTCTCCCCCCGCTTCAGCGCCTTGGCAAAGCCAAAGTCCACCTGCAAAGGCCAGAGAAGCAAGATGTGGATGTGGGGAGAGTTATCAAGGGGCGGGGAGAGAAAGGACAGCACACACATGCCTGGTCTCACCCCACACAGCCCGGGCATCTGTCTCACCTTTGTGTTAATCATATTGGATGGGACAGCCACCAACTTAGGTGGACTTTAAGGGGAGATTGGCTAAACCCAGAGAGCTAGATGGAGAAGACGGGGATCCATTCTGAATAGTCTCAAGGCCACGGAAGAGCAAAGTCTACAGGTACCTGGACCTCAGGTGTGCAGCTACTTGTAGCCCTAAACACAGAGGTAACATTCCCTTCGCCAAGCTGCCGCACACCTGAAGTCCAGATGCATACAACAACACTATGTAACAAATTTTGAGTAACAATCTATTCCTGGTTTGAAAGTGTCATTCCTGTTTAATTGTGCAGTCCTGACTTTGAAAGTAGTTGTTCTCCTCCAGAAACTTCGTTTTTATGGCTGCCACAAACTAGGTTGAATAAGTTGAGTTCCTCAAAAACAAAGTTTTTGAAGTTCAATCAACTTTCCCCATGTTTTCATGACAGAACCAATTAGGAAATGCCATTTGTAACCCAGGAACAAAAACTGTGTCACATAGCATAATCTCTGTCTAAAGGCCCTTCCCTGAAGCTGTAGCACAGCCCCACATTTCTTAGTGGCCTGAAAGGTGTCAATTCCTGACCCTACTCTCATAGAATCATAGAGTTGGAAGAGACCTCATGGGCCATCCAGTCTAACCCCCAGACCACATCCTTTCTGACCAATGGCCAGTGGCAGACTCACATCTCCTCCCCAAAATCAGCTGCGTACCTCTAATCTTAACTTACAGGACCAGGTTGCGGCACAGCTGGTTGGGAGTCAGCTGCATTAAAATCACTAATGACCAAAAGGTCATAATTTTGATGCCAGCCCAGGTCGGAGTAAGCTCCTGACCATTTGTCTAGCTTGCTGTTGACCTTTGCAGCCCGAAAGACAGTTGCATCTGTCAAGAAGGAAATTAAGGTACCGCTTATGCAGGGAGGCTAATTTAATTAATTTATGATGCCATAAAACTCTCCAAAGTGAGCAAAAGAATGAGGAAGTACTCCAATGGTGTTACAAGTGGACGGTGAAGCAACAGCTCCCCCGGTGGCCGGAATTCGAGCATATCCTCACGAAGCTGGAAAGTTTAAATGCCTCTGTGTGTCTGTCTATAGTACCACTTATGCAGGGAGGCTAATTTAACTAATTTACGATGCCATAAAACTCTCCAGCAGTGAGCAAAAGAATGAGGAAGTACTCCATCAGTGTTACAAGTGGATGGTGAAGCAATAGCTCCCCCGGTGGCCAGAATTCGAGCATACCCTCACGAAGCTGGAAAGTTAAATTGCCTCTGTGTGTCTGTCTATAGTACCACTTATGCAGGGAGGCTAATTTAACTAATTTACAATGCCATAAAACTCTCCAGCAGTGAGCAAAAGAATGAGGAAGTACTCCATCGGTGTTACAAGTGGACGGTGAAGCAACAGCTCCCCCGGTGGCCGGAATTCGAGCATACCCTCACGAAGCTGGAATGTTAAATAGCCTCTGTGTGTCTGTCTATATATGTTGTGTGTCTATGGCATTGAATGTGTCATGTATATGTCCATTGTGATCCACCCTGAATCCCCTGCGTGGTGAGAAGAGTGGAATATAAATACTAGGGCTGGGCGGTTTCGTTTCGTTAATTCGTAAAAAATTCGTTATTTTTTTTTATAACGAAGTGATAACGAACCATTCTGGAGCAACTTAAAAATGGAACGAATTTTTAAATTCGTTTCGCAAATGCTTCGGATTTGTTATGTATTCGTTTCGTTATCGGTTTGAGGTCGTTTCGTTATTATTTCCGCATGTCTGGGGCAAGTTTTATAGTTGTTTTTTGTTTAATTAGTGAAAAAAAATTATAATATCACACCAACAGTCAACAAGAGAGGGAGAGGGAAGCTTCAGAAGTTCCCCCGGTCCCATTTGGAGGTTTTTCAGCGTATTGCGCGGTCGCGTCCGCCATTAACGAATCGATTCATTATTGTTTCGTATTTGTTTCGTTAATGTTTCGTAATTTTTTTAACATTTACGAAATTTCGTAAATATCGAACTTTTTAAAAGAAAAATTTCGGAATTCTTTTAAATATCGAAAAGCAAACCCCCCCAAAAAACGAATCGATTTTAGAAACAAATTTTTCCGTTGTTACCCAGGCCTAATAAATACTGTAAACAAACAAACAAACAAACAAATAATATTTCTGGTTGCCCTCCTGCTGGAACCGGAGCAATGGACCCTATACTTGTGCCAATATCTGGACTGTATGGCCCCATCTACACTGATTTTGGTTGGGTCATCTAGCCAAAAAAAGTGAGCGAGCATTAGATTGGAGTGAACAGGGGTGTCCTTACCAGCTTGACGTAGCCCTTGTCGTCCAGCATGAGGTTCTCCGGCTTCAGGTCCCGGTAGACGATGCCTTGGGAGTGGAGGTAGTCCAGGGCTTCGACCACACAAGCCGAGCAGAAGACGGCCACCGGCTCAGAGAAGCAGCGGCTGTCGGGGAAGAAGAAGAAGAAATGGACAACTCGCATAGCCAAGCATGGCTTGCAGGCAATAGTCCACAATGGCCTCCCACTTGTTCTTTGCCTCTTTGTAGAACGTGCCCAGAGACCTTGGGGAACCCTTTGCCAGTGTTGGAAGGGATCCCACAGAGGCCATCTAGACCCACCCTCATTTCTCATCATGCCCAAATAGGGACAGCTCACTATTAGGCTTGTTTGATTTAAAAAATGGTTGAAAACTCATTTCGGGTGTAGAGGGTGCTTGTGGTTCGATTCAGAAGTCAATTCCGAATCCTTCCTTAATGGTTTGAAAGTGTTATTTCCCGTTTCATTAGGTGGTGTTTACTTTGAAAGTAGTTGTTTTATTCCAGAAGCGTGGGGGGGGGGGGGGCAAAGGGAGGAAATTTATCCACTCTGCTTCATAACAGAAATGGCAGAAAAAGCTATGGAAGGGCAAAGGGACTTCCGGTTTCCTTAAAAACTTCGAAATCGCTTCAAAAAAATTATTTCCGAATTTATTCTGAATTACGAAAATTACAACCGACCCTAACCATGGCTATTCACTACCTCCATCCCAAGCTCTTAGGATTACCTGGGAAGGAATCCCACTGGAGCATTGCAGCGCACCCAAATACCTGGGAGTCACTTTGGACCGTGCTCTGACCTACAAGAAGCACTGCCTGAACATCAAACAAAAGGTGGGTGCTAGAAACAACATCATACGAAAGCTGACTGGCACAACCTGGGGATCACAACCAGACACAGTGAAGACATCTGCCCTTGCGCTATGCTACTCTGCTGCTGAGTACGCATGCCCAGTGTGGAACACATCTCACCACGCTAAAACAGTGGATGTGGCTCTTAATGAGACATGCCGCATTATCACGGGGTGTCTGTGCCCTACACCACGGGAGAAATTGCTTAGCTAGTATTGCACCACCTGACATCCACCGGGAAGTAGCAGCTAATAGTGAAAGGACCAAGGCAGAGACATCTCCAGCTCATCCCCTGTTTGGGTATCAGCCAGCACGCCAACGACTTAAATCAAGAAATAGTTTTCTTTCTAAGATCTACAGAGACACTCGCTGGAACACCTCAGCAAGCGAGAGTCCAAAAATGGCAGGCTCAAACCCGGAACCTCAACCCATGGCTGATACCAAATGAGAGACTCCCCCCTGGGCACACAGAAGACTTGGAAGGCGCTGAACAGACTGTGCTCTGGCACCACGAGATGCAGAGCCAACCTCAAGAAATGGGGCTACAAAGTGGAATCCACGACATGTGAGTGTGGAGAAGAGCAAACCACTGACCACCTGCTGCAATGCACCCTGAGCCCTGCCACATGATGCACAATGGAGGACCTCCTTGCGGCCACACCAGAGGCACTCCAAGTGGCCAGAGACTGGTCAAAGGACATCTAATCCACTACCAAGCTTGCAAACTTTGTGTTTTGTCTGTGTGTTTGTTTTGGTAAAAATGTAATACAACTGTCTAGTTGCTCCTGACACGATAAATAAATAATCCGTTGTGTTTTGCTCTGCTCATGTTATGCTCAAAAGAAAGGCCGAACTCTTTCAAGTGAATTAGTTTGCTTCTGGCCAAACTGCCCAGCCCTTCCACATATTGAGCATTTACATATCTAACTGGATCTCAATATAATTCGACATTTAGCCATTAATCCAAGGAGTTTCCTGACCCAGCAGCCCCCCAACTCCAAGGCCCATCGTCCACCCCAAGGCCCCGATCCGTACGCTTCACGCAGCTTCGCCCACAGCTCCCCTCCCTGGCAGAACTCCAGCAGCAGGTAGACGTGGCGACTGTCCCGGAAGGTGGCAAAGAGCCTGCAAGGAGAAGGAGAAGGGGAATGAAGAGGACCCCTCAAATGACCCCCAAGACCCCCATTTTGCAGCCTGCTTTCCAAGCCCTGGCCTTTCTCCTCTGTGACCACCTTATGCCCCCCTTGGCTTAGCTATTTACCCTTGAGCCCATCTCCCAAGCTAGTTCCTGTAATAATGGGCTTCTTTTCGTTCTTTATTCCAGTTTTGCAAACTTTACACAACTTACAATATTTACATGATGCAAACCTCCCATTGAGGAGGAAGGAGAAAGCTTTTTCACATGGACTGTTGTTGAGCCAGGCATCGTCCCCCATCTTGTATCTTTGCATTTCATTTTTTCTGCTTACGTGGAGTATCTTACATTTCCCCCTGTTGAAATGCATTGTGTTAGTTTTGTCCAATCAGCTCTCTCATCTGTGAAGGTCCTTTTGGATCCTGATCGTGTCCTCTGGAAGATGGTTCTGAATCCTGATCCTGTCCTCTTGGAGTCTTAGCTCTCTCTCCCAATTTGATCCCATCTGCAAACTTGATCAACCTGCCCTCTGAACCTTCATCCAAGTCACTGAGTGGGTTGTTGTAGGTTTTTTCGGGCTATATGGCCATGGTCCTCAGAGGTAGTGAGGTCTGACGCACAGTACTCACATCAATACAATCCCCATTACTTACTTAGGCGATCCCTTGCTTTCCGAGGATGATTGTCTTCCAGTGTTCTTGTGGGTCTGCGTGTGGCTGTGGAGCCCAATTCTTGACCTGCATCTTCTTCCGCAGTGAGGGCATCGGTTTCCAGGTGGAAGGCGGTCTTGGTCGGAGTTGCCTTGACGTGCCTTCCTCTTGTCACGCTTCTCCCTTTCGCCCTCCATTCATCCCTATTCAAATTCTGCAGCACTGCTGGTCACAGCTGACCTCCAGCTGTGGCGCTCAAGGGCCAGGGCTTCCCAGTTCTCAGTGTCTATGCCAGAGTTTTTAAGGTTGGCTTTGAGCCCATCTTCAAATCTCTTTTCCTGTCCACCAACATTCCGTTTTCCGTTCTTGAGTTCGGAGTAGAGCAACTGCTTTGGGAGACAGTGGTCAGGCATCCGGACAACGTGGCCGGTCCAGCAGAGTTGATAGCGGAGGACCATTGCTTCAATGTGGTAGTCTTTGCTTCTTCCAGCACGCTGACCTGCTGAACGTGACAATCCCCATAAACAGCTTGCATTCCCTGATGAGTCTCCTTTGGGCTGACACTTTCTGCTCTCAAGAATTCAATGACTGCACGTTGTTTAAGTCATATTGACCAACCATCTGCACAGGGTTCCCTACTTCGCACCTTAACAACACAACCATTCAATGCTAAGGCTTCCCTCCAAAATGGAACTGTAGAGGAGAGTCTACTGAACAAGCCAGTACTTGCTGCATACCAGTACTGCCATCTGTTGAGAAGTTACGAAGGTGGAGGCATGACTTTTCATTCAACCCTTGTAGATCCACTTAACAGTAGTACAGACCTTCACCCAAGTAATTCCTTGCCCCATGGAGCAACAGGGTCCCCAGGAAAAGGAACAACAACAACAGCAACAACAGGGTGGTGTTGCAACCCAGAGCAGGAAACGAGACCACAAGATAACAATCCACCACGCTTGACTGTGGGAAAAAACAATCCCTTTTTATTGATGAAAAATGGTTACAAAATAGAGGAAAATGCAAAGTCAAAAAGCCACAGTAAAATTCAGCAGTCAAGAATATCCATGAACTAGATCAAAATCCAAAAGCAACACTGTAAAAACCTGGAACCTGTTAGCAATCCACTAACCGTCCTTGGAGCACTAGAAGCCTCTTCGGATGTAGGCCACGGGAAACAGGAAATCTGCCAAGATAATGCCTCAGTCTAAACGATGCCTGATCTAACAAGATAACCCGGCGAGAGGGACTTAAAACTGAAGAAACTGTTTCGTGACACGCCTCCAGGCTTTGAAGCCTGTGTTTCCTTTTCCTTTAATCTGCCTGACCTTCGCAGACTCTGCGATTCACTCCTGTTTTTCCAAATCTGTCCTTTTCTATCCTCATTAAAGAAGCCAGGTGTTAGCTCCTCTGGAGAGCTATCACCACTTGGCTCTGAGGCGTTCTCATCATAGAATCATAGAATCAAAGAGTTGGAAGAGACCTCATGGGCCATCCAGTCCAACCCCATTCTGCCAAGAAGCAGGAATATTGCATTCAATCACCCCTGACAGATGGCCATCCAGCCTCTGCTTAAAAGCTTCCAAAGAACGAGCCTCCACCACACTCCGGGGCAGAGAGTTCCACTGCTGAACGGCTCTCACAGTCAGGAAGTTCTTCCTAATGTTCAGATGGAATCTCCTCTCTTGTAGTTTGAAGCCATTGTTCCGCGTCCTAGTCTCCAAGGAAGCAGAAAACAAGCTTGCTCCCTCCTCCTCCCTGTGGCTTCCTCTCACATGTTTATACATGGCTATCATATCTCCTCTCAGCCTTCTCTTCTTCAGGCTAAACATGCCCAGTTCCCTAAGCCGCTCCTCATAGGGCTTGTTCTCCAGACCCTTGATCATTTTAGTCGCCCTCCTCTGGAAACATTCCAGCTTGTCAATGTCTCTCTTGAATTGTGGTGCCCAGAATTGGACACAATATTCGAGATGTGGTCTAACCAAAGCAGAATAGAGGGGTAGCATTACTTCCTTAGATCTAGACACTAGGCTCCTCTTGATGCAGGCCAAAATCCCATTGGCTTTTTTTGCCGCCACATCACATTCCTGGCTCATGTTTAACTTGTTGTCCAGAATGTGTAGTTTCACTTTCCAAGCCACTGACCTCAGAATCAACATTTTCATTACCATCAGGGAAAAATACATTTTCAGCAGCATCAGGAAATACAATCAGAGAATCAGGTTCAGGTTCACACGCAGGCTGAACCCCAACAGGTGGGCCGTTTCTGTTACTGACCGGACGATGAAGGGGCACCGGCTCTGGAGCAGGACTCGCTTCTCCATCAGCACATGCTCCTGCTGGCGCTTCTGTACCACGTGGTCCTTGCGCAGGCGCTTCAGGGCAAAGAGGCGCTCAGCCAGCCCTTCCTCCGTGCACACGCTCCGCACCTGAGGCCAGAAAAGGAGGGATGAAGGGGAGACAAGCCCCTCCCTGGACCACCAAGGAAAGGGCCACCCAAGAGAAGGCACCACCTGAGGCTCACCAGCTCGACTGAGCCGAATCCGCCAGTTCCCAGGACCACGGGCTGCCCCTGCCGCTCGCCCTCCTGGTAGTGGACGGGCTGCAGGTCCTGGAGCCGCAGCGGAGGAGGAGGAAGAGGAGGAAAAGCCCCCGAGGAAGGAGAAGGAGAAGAAGGGGAGGCCAAGCCATCCGGAGGGGAACCCCTGCAAGGAGAGGAGGAAAGAAAGGGTCAGATGGGGTCACTCTTGGCCACTCCACCACAACCCCATTTCTCTAAAGCAGTGGTTCTCAACTTTCCTAATGCCGCAACCCTTTAATACAGTTCCTCATGTTGTGGTGACCCTCTCCCCCCCAGCCATAACATTATTTTCGTTGCTACTTCATAACTGTGTTGTGGCTGAGATGTTCTGTGATGATGAGGATGATGGGATTCAGATTCTTGGCTCTTTTTCTGTGCCTCAGATCTCTGGGCCTGCGGCTCCCACAGACAGCGCTGACAGTGCAGAGTCAACATCAACACGGCGGTTCCCAAGTGAAAGGAATTTTAACAAAGGAGATAGTGAACAGGTGGGGAGGCATTCGCCTCCTTCCTACGATGATACTGAAAGTACTGAAAGCCTTGACAGTGACCTGACCCGGTAGGCTCGTCTTGATCTCCGGGTCAGGCGGAGTTCTCGTCTGACCGGCAGATGAGAGGCCAGCTTGGTGAAAGGTCATTGCAATGATTTCATGTAATGTTTTCATGTTAGAAAGGTATTTAGGCTTCTTGCAAACCAAGGGAAAGCGTCAGTTCAATGTAGCTTATTAGCCTGAAAGCTTCATGGAATAACCTTAGCCTGGAAAGCAGTACGCTTGGGATTTCTTGCATTGTGATTCATGGGACAATTGTTTCATTGCTTGTACCTGGGACTCTGGTTTGTACTTTGCCAATAGGATTGTGTCTCCTGTTTTTACCTGAAGATCTTTGGAACTATATTCTGCATTTAACTTTGCAATGCTTATTCTTTATTTTGACTTGGATTTTTTCCTCAATAAACAACAGCTCTTGTATGGTGGTGTTTGGAAGCAAGGTGAAGCTTACTCTGAGTTGCAACAAACTGTAATTTTGCTACTCTTCTGAATCGTAATATAAATATCTGATATGCAGGATGCATTTTCAATGTTACTTCTCTTTCTCTCTGAGATTCGGCCATGGAGGGTCACTCCACCCCTCTCTAAGCCCCCCTCCCTGGGCCCTCCTCTCTCACCTTCTACGTCCACCATCTCCTCCTCCTTCCTCTTGCCTCTTGACTATGAAGCAAATCTCGTCCCTATCACCCCATCTCTTCCTCCTAAAATGGTGGAGGGGGTGTCACCACCTCCCTCCAGAGAAGAAAGGGGGCCTCTGGGAAGCAAAGGGGGCAGGAAAAAGTTAGTGTCTCGGTTCCTAAGACTATTGGAAATATGTGTTTTCCGATGGTCTTATGCGACCCCTGTGAAAGGATCATTCGACCCACAAAGGGGTCGTGACCCACAGGTTGAGAACCGCTTCCTTGAAGATTGCGGCAACAAAAATTCCAAGGGGGTTAGGCAAGTAAGGTAAGAGGACACACAGCCCCAAGTACAAGGAAACACAGCCCCAAGTACAATGCGGATGCCCCCCCCCCCATGCATGGCACAAATGGCCCCCTGCTTGCTTGCACAATCTGTCAGCTTGCACGATCTGTCAACTTGCGAAGAGCTCCTCGGAGTCCCCTTTTCATTCCCCCGCCTTCTATGATTGGCTTTCTCCACCCACGTTTGCTTCCCACAGCAGGGAACAATACTCAGCCGCAAACAAAGCAGGGAAGCCTCCCAAAGCCGTCTCCCAAAGCAACACACTCCCTCTCCAACTCTTTGGAAAACAAATCCAGCCAGTTCGGGGGAGTGAGGTTCCAACTTCTGGAAGGAGAGTAGTGGGCTTCTCCATTGTACGTCGTACACATGCAGCCACTGCGAAGGATTGTGGCCACATCCAGGAAGAAGCACGACTGCATCGCAAGTGCCCTTGTGCATTCAGGTGGGGAGGAGGGCTGCCACCGCTTCCCATCCTTCTTTCCTATTAAACACTTCCCTTTGTGCGTCTTTCAGGGTGTCCTCCCTCCTAGGCTGCTTCTTACACTCTGCCTCTATGGCCATTGCGCATTGTACCACTCTGCGCATGTGTTCCCCTATCTTGCTATTCTGCAAGTTGCACAGCAACTTGCAATGGCGTTGATCAGCATGTGGTTGTTTATGCTAAAATTGTGTGCGATTGCTTGCTTGCTTTTGTGTGTGTGTTGGGACTCAGCCTGTGCTTGAACCTGTGATTGTGTTTCAATCTCTTGATGTTTCTGTGTCTGATGTGGGTAATGAGGAGGGAAATCAGTCCCCTGTTGCTTCTGATCTGGGCGATGCTGGGACTGACTCTGAGGTGCAAGATGGAGACACTTTGGTCAATAAGTGTCATGCAGACACTGACAGAGAGGCTTCAGTGCAAAGGGCAGATTCTCATGAGAATGTTTCTGTTAGGCCTTGGGAGAAAGGTTTACTCCCTCCGTCTGTGAGCTCTCCAGATTCTAATTTGGAAAACAGTCTGACACCTGGTCAAGTTAATGAGGAGTCAGATAAGCAGTCGGTGGCTGGAGATTAGCCGGAATCTACAAGAGACCCAATGTTTACGTAGATATGAAAGAATTCGTCAGTTAAGGTCAAAGACTTGGGGAAAACGAAACCAGTTTTTGGGATTTAAGGTTTGCCTGTAGAAAATGTTGTCAGATCAGGCATCATTTGGAAACCAAGCTCAAGCTTCATGGAATTCCTGTTCAAGTGGTCTCGTCTTCATGGTTTTTTCTAGCCTTTCAAGTTGACTTGCAGCATCTGGTCTGTTCTTACTTCTTGGTTGATTCCTGTCTGTATAATCAGTGCCTTGGATTGTATTTTCATGTTTTTTGGACATTGCTTTTGATTGCTACGTTAGGACACTGTTTTACCTTGCTGCCTTGAATGCCTTATTAATTTTTGGAATCTTCTCTACCTTTACAAGCATTTATTTCTACTGGCTTTTTTGTTAAGTTTTAATAAAAGGATTGTTCCTTCCCTCAACATGTGGTGTGTTTATAGTCAGAGGGGCTATTTCCTGTTCTGGAGTGCAACAGTGTGTAGGACTATGTCATGCTTGTTCTGGCCTTGACCTTCCCTCTGTGTCTTGGCTCCCTTGCTTGGGCCACAGCAAGGCATGATTTGTGTAGATCAACCAGGAACCCCCAAAGGGCCTGCCCCCCCCCCCATTGCAATGGGAAGCACAGGCAATACAGCACTGACCGTCTGGAGTCGGGGAGGGTCTCTTGCGTGGTCCCTTCCCTGCAGAAAAGAAGAGGACAAGAGGGGGAGATTGGTCAAGCACATCTTTGGCAGGTATTTATTCAACCTGAAGCAGAGTTTCTCAGCTCAAACCTCCATGCAGTATTAAAGTCCTGTCTATAGTAGGGCTTTGGGTGAAATTAGCAATAGTTAAGCTATTGCTAATTTACCCCTTCCTGGAGAGAAAGAGCAACATGTCAGAAGGAGGAGAGTGTTCTAAAAAGACAAGAAGTTTTGCACCCCTCCCTCTCAAGGTGACATTTAAAGTGCATGCTATATGCCTGACTTAAGTTGCCGGAATATTAAGTTGCAAAATTACTCAGCTTACATAGGAAATGGGTTTGCGGTGAAGCGCCAAGTTTGCAAGGAAAGAACAAATTGAAGTTTTGACAAAGGTTCAGGCCAGGTGCAAGCATCAAAAGGTTGATGGGAGGGGTGTTGGAAAGAGTGAAAGGCCAACCATCAAAGGTACTTTCCATTCTCTTGTTTACCTAATGGTATAAAAGGTTTGCAAAAACCAAGGAGGGCGCGGCAGTCATTTGTAAGTGTTGGTGCCTGTGTGCACTTAACACAGACTGTCTGTCTGATTTCTTCATGGCCATGATGAAACTAAAATAAAACCTTGCCTTTGATCTCATCCTGGGACTGGACTCCTTCCTTCCTTCCTTACGTGTTCCCATGACCTGGACCCGAATATTAAGACCTGATTTTGGGTCTCCAACATTCTTAGATACTCTTGCACGATGCAATGTTCCATTCATGCTTTCATTAACGGATACACCTGATGTAAACCTTGTCAGTGTATGTTGATGTATCTAATGTGTTTTAGATGTAATTTCATGCATTAGAAATATGGATGCCACAAGATTGTATTTGCTGTGATGTATGTTTATGTTAGAGGCTGTGAGACAGTAACCCTGAGACACTCTCTGTGTGGAGTTGTGCGAAAATTAGGGAGTGTCTGGTATCTGCTAAGCAGATGCAGAATTGGGTTGTTGTAGGTTTTTCCGGGCTATATGGCCATGTTCTGGAGGCAATTTTTCTCCTGACGTTTCGCCTGCATCTATGGCAAGCATCCTCAGAGGTAGTGAGGTCTTGATTAGCATTCAATGGCTTGGAAGTGCCTGGGGGGGAATCTTTTGTTGAGAGTGATTTTATGTGCCTGTTTGTTTCCCCTCTGTTGTTTTGCTGTTGTAATTTTTGAGTTTTTTAATACTGGTAGCCAGATCTTGTTCAGATTTTGTTCAGATGCAGAATTGTTTACACTTCAACTTCCTTTGTCCTGCGTACTGTGTACTTCATGTCTGCTCGCTTACTATAATGGATGTGTTTTGGAACTGCTCTAAGTAAATTGAACCTGCTTTGTAACCAGACGTCTCCAGAGTCTATGTTTTCTTCTAAGCCTGTGCAAAACTTCCGCTAATGCTAAGAAACTTAACTTCAGGGTTTTGCTCTCCTCCTGCTTCCTCACTGTTTATTTATTTAGATCACTTTTATCCCACCCATATCAGCCCGAAGACGACTCAGAGTGGCGTACAAATCACCACAATTAGATGCCATATAGAATGACATACATTGGTTACAATACTTAAAGTAATACTTAAAGTCTTCAGAATAGATTAGCATATTTTAAAACTCCAACAAGCATCCCCTTCCATATGTACACACAAAGGACCAAGCACCCCATATTTCCAGGGCTGATGGAGCCCCAGATCCTACCCCATTAATGCCGAAAGGACTACCTTTTGTTTTGTGTGACCCATGTTGTTGGGGCCATGGAGGTGCTAGTAAAGTGGTCAGCAGATGACCGCTAGAGGAAAGAGGCTGGCTCTGGGATCCTGAGATTACTCTGGACCAGGACTCAAAGACAGCCCATTGCTCTTTATGGGATGTGTTCTGTCGCTGCTAGACCTGAAATGAAGTGCCTTTAAGAGAGGATGTATGGCTTGGATCCAGCGGGAAGCCAGGGGCCCCGAAAAGAAGCCTTTAGAGAAATTTCCCTTATTAAACAGTCTTTATGAGGCTTGAGCTTAAATATAACAGTCTTTTATTGATGAACAAACAGGAATTGTAAAGTTTTCTTAACAGTCTCTTGGCTCTTCCAATCTTGTTCACAGGGAACAGGCACTATCTTCAAAAACCTTGTTCAAAGGGAAATTCCCCTTTCTAGCTCCTCCCAGGCTGCTGTGAACCTAAACCTGACTGATTTGAATCCACTACCGGCTGAACTGCGTCTCAGAACCGAGTAGATGTACCAGCAGGCATGTAGTCACTTAGCTGTTTTGATGGTTAGAGCTGTTATTCCCTCCGGAATTCCTCAGGGCTGTAAGGCTGTTTCCCCGGAACCTTTGGGAATCTTCGGAGGCTCTCAAGACTGTTCTCTCCCGGAAAGTCTTAAGGGACGAAGCCTTTGCACGGGAGGACGTCTGTATACATCCTCTGCATTGACTTCCTTTGCTGAGACTGACTGAAAAATGGCCCCTTCCCTCCAAAAAAAACCCAGAGAGGGGCGGGACCAGGGATCCTAACTATAATAGACAGGTGGCTTGCCCTATAATTGCAAACTATAACAGGAAGCCACCCTGCTGCAAAATCCCAAGCCTGGGATTGCAAACCAACATTTAATCCAAAGCAAATAAATTTGGAGCTCCTGGAACAGCTGTTCCAGAACTGGATGGGTTTAGAGACTCGCTTTGCCATCAGCATCCCCCCCCCCACACACACACACACCCCAAAAAAAGAGGTCTCTGATACTCACGCCTCATGGACGCAGAGTGGGCTCAGCTCCTGGAAGTCTCTGCAGGGAGGAAACCATCATCATCATCATCATCATCATCATCAATAATACAATAATAACATCCCACCCCTTTCCCCAAACTGGGAGTCAATGCCACTTGCAAATTCAGGCAAATTCAAAATAGCCAATTTTGAATTTGCCTGATATTAAACCAGGCTAAAGCAAGAGCAAGCATGGGCCAACCTGGGCCTTCCCTCCAGGTGTTTTGGACTTCAACTCCCACAATTCCTAACAGCCTACCACTTAAGCTGCTAAGGAGGGAAAGGAAGGGGCCTGAGGCCATTAGGAATTGTGGGAGTTGTAGTCCAAAACAGCTGGAGAGAGGGCCCAAGTTGGCCCATGCCTGATCTACAATGTTAAGACCTGCCTACAAACATTATATTGCACTATATTCAGTTTTTGGTCTCTATTACCCCAACTTTAATTGTTTACACTACTAAAAATATTGGAAATTATGTGTTTCTTCTATGTTGTTTACATCTATTAATCATGTATCCTTTCATGGAGCATGTAAAAATCAGTTGGTGAGTGTGTTAACTGAAAAATGCAAAGCCTGAAGCTGATTGGTTGGTCCACGCTCAGGGAGCTAGCTGAGCCTGGGAGTTTTGGCAACACTTACATTTTTAGGATTGAGCTGTGAAGGTTGTCTGTCGCCTGTGGCTTGTGATAGCATTTATGCCACTGTTTTGCAAACAACTAACAGTCATAAGGTGCATCTACACCAGGCATGGGCCAACTTGGGCCTTCCCTCCATGTGTTTTGGACTTCAACTCCCACAATTCCTAAGAGCCTACCATTTAAGCTGCTGGGTGGAGGGGGAAGGGGCCTGAGGCCATTAGGAATTGTGGGAGTTGAAGTCCAAAACAGCTGTAGGGAGGGCCCAAGTTGGCCCATGCCTGATCTACAACGTTAAGACCTGCCTACAAACATTATATTGCATTACATTCAGTTTTTATTTATTTATTTATTATTTATTTATTTACTTTGCTTATATACCGCTGTTCTCAGCCCGGGGGCGACTCACAGTGGTGTGCAACATAGAAAGAACAAAATTCAAGACACAGTATAAAAACAATTCACAATCCAGCATTATACAAAAACATCGTCATTACTACGGAAACCATTCAGCGCCGTCTCATTGTCCAAACCACAATCCAGTATCCTTTTCCGTTGTTCCATTCCTATAGTCATTACCAATCATTGCACTTCTTGTTCGAACGCCTTCTTGAACAACCAAGTCTTTAATTTCCTACGGAATATCATCAGGGAAGGTGCCAGTCTGATGTCTACGGGAAGGGTGTTCCACAGCCGAGGAGCCACCACCGAGAAGGCCCTATCTCTCGTCCCCGCCAGCCGTGCTTGTGAAGCCGGCAGGATCGAGAGCAGGGCCTCCCCGGAAGATCTCAAAGTCCTGGTGGGCTCATAGGTCGAGATGCGGTCGGATAGGTATCTTGGGCCGGAACCGTTTAAGGCTGGCCATTTTTGGTCTCTATTACCCCAACTTTCATTGTTTACACTACTAAAAAGTTTGGAAAGTCTGTGTTTCTTCTATGTTGTTTAAATCTATTAATCATGTATCCTTTCTTGGAGCATGTAAAAATCAGTTGGTGAATGTGTTAACTGAAAATGCAAGGCACAAAGCTAATTGGTTACGCTACGCTCAGGAAGCTAGCTGAGCCTGGGAGTTTTGGCAACAGTTACATTTTTAGGTTTGAACTGTGCAGGTTGTCTGTCACCTGTGGCTCACGATAACATTTCTGCCAATGTTGTGCAACAACTAACAGTCATAAGGTGCATCTATACCATACAAATGACAGCCCCCCTATGACATTGTATTGCTCATAAAGAGACAATGAGTCAACTTCCTTGTCACCTGTGTTGCATTTTGCTTTGATATAAAAACTTTGCCATCTCTTGGCCCTTGTACTTGCAGGCTCCGAATGCAAAGTGACAGGCCCTCTATGATGTTGGAGGAGGCACTCCTTGGTGTCCATGCGCTGTGTCTGTCGCCTGTGGCTCTCAATAGCATTTATGCCAAAGTTTTGCAAACAACTAACAATCAGGTGCATCCCTCCAGGTGTTTTGGACTTCAACTCCCACAATTCCTAACAGCCTACCACTTAAGCTGATGAGGGGGGAAAGGAAGGGGCCTGAGGCCATTAGGAATTGTGGGAGGTAAAGTCCAAAACACCTGTAGGAAAGACCCAAGTTGGCCCATGCCTGGTGTAGATGCACCTTATGACTGTTAGTTGTTTGCAAAACAGTGGCATAAATGCTACTGCAAAACAGTGGCATAAATTCACCAACTGATTTTTCATGCTCCAAGAAAGGAGACATGAAAAAACACAGACTTTCCAAAACTTTTAGTAGTGTAAACAATGAAAGTTGGGGTAATAGAGACCAAAAACTGAATGTAATGCAAGATAATGTTTGTAGGCAGGTCTTAGCATTGTAGATCAGGCATGGGCCAGCTTGGGCCCTCCCTCCAGCTGTTTTGGACTACAACTCCCACAATTCCTAATGGCCTCAGGCCCCTTCCTTTACCCCCCTCATCACCTTAAGTGTGGGAGTTGAAGATCAAAACACCTGGAGGGATGCACCTTATGACTGTTAGTTGTGTGCAAAACAGTGCCATAAATGTATTGTCGAAGGCTTTCATGGCTGGAATCACTAGGTTCTTGTGGGTTTTTTCGGGCTATAGAGCCATGTTCTAGAGGCATTTCTCCTGACGTTTCGCCTGCATCTATGGCAAGCTTCCTCAGAGGTTGTGAGGTCTCACAACCTCTGAGGAAGCTTGCCATAGATGCAGGCGAAACGTCAGGAGAAATGCCTCTAGAACATGGCTCTATAGCCCGAAAAAACCCACATGAACCTAGTGCCATAAATGCTATCGAGAGCCACAGGCGACAGACACAGTGCATGGACACCAAGGAGTGTTTCCAACGTCATGGAGGGCCTGTCACTTTGCATTCGGAGCCTGCAAGTACAAGGGCCAAGCGATGGCAAAGTTTTTATATCAAAGCAAAATGCAACAAGGAAGTTGACTCATTGTCCCTTTATGAGCAATACACAACAACAAAAGCAGGAGCATAACAACAACAGGTAAGTGGATCTGTTCTCGCTGAGCAATCTTCGGAGCCAATTGCACCCCCCAGATGTTGAGCTTTTCTGTCGTGTATTAATCCCTGTTAAAGCTGCCAACACTTCCCCGTTCCTCTCACTAATAACGGCTTCCCACAGAGTCCTGTGCGTCAGATGGAGCCTACTGTTGACCTAGAAAATCCATCTGATATTTGATATTTCTTTATCTTGCGTAACCCTCTTAAGATGGAGAGGCAGAGCTCCAAAGGATTTGTGGCTGGATGCTTGTGGTCGAACCCTTGCCCACCGCTGGCTCTTGGTTGCTTTGACGCGGAAAACTGGCCAGATGTGGACACCGCAGCAGCACCAGCAACTGGCCAAAGGCCACAAAAGGAAGCCGGGCGTTTGCCTTGGCCGGCCTTCCATCTCCTCCAAAGACTCCCAACTTGTGAGTGACACCGTCTCATCCCAGGATTTGGGGCTCTAATGCTCTTAAAGCACCAAGTGCTGCTTACAGCTAATGCCGGCGTCGACTGTCAGGCTCAGGAAATGCTGCTTTGCTTTGTTTGGCACATGCGGATGCTGGCTTCTCTTAAGTATGTGCACCGGAATGGGGCCAAACAAGAGAACTGAAGCAAGCATTGTGTCTCGCATTCAGGAGATGCGCTGGATCCAGAGAATGCAATGCAAAGCATAGGTCCGTTCCAGCCCAGAGCAACAATGCAATGCACACTGGACAATAACACTATGTTGCTACACATAACAGAATTGGAAGAGAACCACAAAGGCAATCCAGTCCATCCCTATTCTGCCAGGCAGGAAAAGCACAATCAAAGCCTTCCTGACAGATCCAGCCTCTCCTTGAAAACCTCCAAAGAAGGAAACTCCATTGCAACCCCAGGCAGCTACATATTCCACTTTCAAACAGCCCATACCATCAGGAAGTTCATTTTAATGTTTAGGTGGAATCTCAACCACACCCCCCCCCCCCCCCCCACAATTTGAATCCATGGCTCCATTGTGTCCCTGTTCTAACCTGGTCAGATTCTGAATGCTTGGAAGATGAGGAAGGAGATGCTGGGACAGATTCAGAGGGGGATGGAAGTGGCCTGGAGAGAGTTGTTTTGGAATCTCCTGGCAGTTCTCATGAGACTGGTGAGAACAATATCAGTTTTCATGAGAATCTGTCAGAAGTGCTGGCTGAGAGAAATGTGGGAGATGAATGCTTGTCCAGATCCAGGTGCTTGGAACTTCAGAGACAGAGTGTACAACAGAGACAGACTCATTTTTCCCAGAGCCTTAGAGATAAGGAGAGGGAAGCAGGTGTGTAAGAAATTGGGAGGGATAGCCAAGACTCCAGAGGACAGGAGCAGGATTCAAAACAATCTTGACAGATTAGAGATGATGGGCCAAAACTAACAAAAAGAAGTTCAACAGGGACAAATGCAAGATACTCCACTTTGGCAGGAAAAACGAAATGCAAAGAGACAGAATGGGGGACGATGCCTGGCTCGAGAGCAGGACGTGTGAAAAAGATCTTGGAGTCCTCGTGGACAACAAGTTAAACATGAGAAAACAATGTGATGTGGTGGCAAAAAAAGCCAATGGGATTTTGGCCTGCATCAATAGGAGCATAGTGTCTAGGTCCAAGGAAGTAACGCTACCCCTCTTTTCTGCTTTGGTTAGACTACATCTGGAATATTGTGTCCAATTCTGGGCACCACAATTCAAGAGAGATATTGACAAGCTGGAATGTGTCCAGAGGAGGGCGACTAAAATGATCAAGGGTCTGGAGAACAAGCCCTATGAGGAGCGGCTTAAAAAGCTGGACATGTTTAGCCTGAAGAAGAGAAGGCTGAGAGGAGATATGAGAGCCATGGATAGGTATGTGAGAGAAAGCCACAGGGAGGAGGAGGGAGCAAGCTTGTTTTCTGCTTCCCTGGAGACTAGGACGCAATGGAACAATGGCTTCAAACTACAAGAGAGGAGATTCCATCTGAACATGAGGAAGAACTTCCTGACTGTGAGAGCCGTTCAGCAGTGGAACTCTCTGGCCTGGAGTGTGGTGGAGGCTCCTTCTTTGGAGGCTTTTAAACAGAGGCTGGATGGCCATCTGTCAGGGGTGATTTGAATGCCATATTCCTGCTTCTTGGCAGAATGGGGTTGGACTGCATGGCCCAGGAGGTCTCTTCCAATTCTTTGATTCTAGGATTCTATGAAATGATGTCATGGGAGGGATTGAGGCCCTGGTGAGAACAGTATCAGTTCTCATGAGAATCTGTCAGAAGTGTTGGCTGAGAGAAATGTGGGAGATGAATGTTTTGTCCAGATCCAGGTGCTTGGAACTTCAGAGGCAGAGTGTACAACAGAGACAGACTCACTTTTCCCAGAGGCTTAGAGATAAGGAGAGGGAAGCAGGTGTGTCAGAAATGATGTCACGGGAGGGACTGAGGCCTTCTAAAATGGTTGCTGCTGGTACGATCCTTTACGAGAGCAACATTGTATTCAAGTGAACAGCTCTCAGTTCTTGGTCCTACAGTTTTGGAATTCATGTATTCAAGTTTCTAAGTTGTTCCTGTTTGTAGTTCATGTGTGGCATTGATTGCCTGCCTTGGATTGATACTCTCAAATAGAATCAAAGAGTTGGAAGAGACCTCATGGGCCATCCAGTCCAACCCCATTCTGCCAAGAAGCAGGAATAGTGCATTCAAATCACCCCTGACAGATGGCCATCCAGCCTCTGTTTCAAAGCTTCCAAAGAAGGAGCCTCCACCACACTATAGGGCAGAGAGTTCCACTACTGAACGGCTCTCACAGTAAGGAATTTCTTCCTAATGTTCAGATGGAATCTCCTTTCTTGTAGTTTGAAGCCATTGCTCAGTGTCCTAGTCTCCAGGGAAACAGAAAACAAGCTTGCTCCCTCCTCCTCCCTGTGGTTTCCTCTCACATATTTATGCATGGCTATCATATCTCCTCTCAGCCTTCTCTTCTTCAGGCTAAACATGCCCAGCTCTTTAAGCCACTCCTCATGGGGCTTGTTCTCCAGACCCTGGATCATTTGCGTCGCCCTCCTCTGGACACATTGGATTGATACTCTCATGTTTATGGATATATCTGTGGATTGACTGTGGAGACCATATTTGAAAGGATTTTGGACTCTCGGATATCTTGGAAATACCTTTTGGGACTTTGATTCTCTTTGCTTATTTGTTACATACTTTTCTCTAAATAAACATTTACTTTCTGGATTGTGGTTTGTGGGGGAAAGGTGTTTCAGGGCTCTAGCACAACACTCCTGGTCTCCAGAGCAAAAAGAAAACAAAGCATGTCACCTCCTCAATGGGACATCCTTTCCAATATTTACGCATAGTTTTTTAGGTCCCCTTCTCCCATCCTTCTCTTCTCCAAGTTAAACATTCCCCATAGCTCCACAAGCCAGTCCTCAGTGGAATTCACAGTTTCCAGACCTTTGGCCCTTTTGGTGGCCCTTATCCGGACACCCCCCACCTTCTCCATCTCCCCCTTGGCTTGCTTTGACCAGAACTGGACAGATGAATAGTATTCCAGGTGAAGAGGTCTGCCTAGAGAAGAACAGACGCTTCCTACTTACTCCTTGGAGACGGCGATGCAGGTGACCTCCTCCAGCGCCCGGCAGCTGGCCGTCCGGCGGATGTTGCTGCAGCCAAGAAAAAGCAGAAAGGCAGAGAGAGAGAGAGAGTGGGGAGGGGAATACATTTAATTACTTATTTATTATCCAAACTTATATACCGCCACTCCCCTAGGGCTCGGAGCAGCTTACAAGAACAGACTAAAATCTAAAACAATTTAAAAAACAGCAATATCAAAGATCAAAAGCCTGTCGAAATAGATATGTCTTACATGCCCTGCGGAAAGCTGATAAGTCCCGCAAGGCACGGACTTCAGGTGGCAGAGTATTCCAGAGTGATGGTGCCACTGCTGTGAAGGCTCTGCGCCTGGTTGCTGTTAGGCGCAAGGTCTTGACACTGGGGACTTCCAATAGCTCTTGGTCCTCAGAATGGAGGGATCTCTGGGGTTGGGAGGGGGAGAGGCGGTCCCTCAGGTACATCGGCCCCAGACCATGCAAGGCCTTAAAGGTGAGTCCCATCCCATTGAAAGTGATCCGGTGCTCAATGGGTAACCAATGCAGCTGCAGGAAGATTGGGGTGATGTGGCATCTCATTGGAATTCCCTTCTGAATTTTGTACCAACTTGAGCTTCCGGATCACCAACAGAGGAAGGCCAATGTTGAGGGCATTACAGTAGTCCAGTCTTGAGATGACCGCAGCCTGGATGACCGTAGCGAGGTCGTCCCTGGACAGGGAGGGGGCCAGCCGTCTAGCCTGCCGCAGGTGAAAGAAGGTGGTTCTGCTCACGGCGGAGAGAGACCTGGGCCTCCATCGTCAGCAGAGGGTCCAAGAGGACTCCCAGACTCTTGACCAACGAGGACGGGCGTAGCACCTCGCCATCCAGGGTAGGCCGCTGGATGTCCCCACTGCCCGGTCGACCCAGCCATAGGATCTCCGTCTTTGCCGGATTCACCCTCAACCTGCTGGCACGCAGCCATCCAGTCACGGCCTCCAGGCACTGATGGAAACTATCAGGTACAGAGTCTGGACGGCCTTCCATCTTCAGCACCAGCTGAGTGTCATCGGCATACTGATAACACTCAAGCCCAAAACCTCGAACCAGCTGAGCAAGTGGTCGCATAGAGATGTTAAACCACAGAGGGGAGAGAATGGCCCCCTGAGGAGGAACCCCACAAGAGAGAGAGAGGGGACCTCTCGGAGAACAGGCATCCCCTCTCCACTCGCTGTCCACGGTTCTGAAGAAAGGAGGACAGCCCTGACTCCAGCAACAGCAAGGTGGTGGGTCAAAAGGTTGTGGTCAACTGTGTCCAATGCTGCTGTGAGATCCAATAACACAAGCAGCGCTGACCCACCCTGGTCAAGCTGGCATCGAAGGTGGTCATGATGGAGACCAGCACAGTCTCTGTCCCGTGCCCCGCACGGAAGCCGGACTGGAGGGTGAAGAGCCTGGGCCTCCCATGACAAGTCTCAATCATAGAATCCTAGAATCCTAGAGTTGGAAGAGACCTCCTGGGCCATCATCCAGTCCAACCCCATTCTGCCAAGAAGCAGGAATGTTGCATTCAAATCACCCCTGGCAGATGGCCATCCAGCCTCTGCTTAAAAGCTTCCAAAGAAGGAGCCTCCACCACGCTCCGGGGCAGAGAGTTCCACTGCTGAACGGCTCTCACAGTCAGGAAGTTCTTCCTCATGTTCAGGTGGAATCTCCTCTCTTGTAGTTGGAAGCCATTGTTCCCTTGCGTCCTAGTCTCCAGGGAAGCAGAAAACAAGCTTGCTCCCTCCTCCTCCCTGTGGCTTCCTCTCACATATTTATACATGGCTATCATATCCCCTCTCAGCCTTCTCTTCTTCAGGCTAAACATGCCCAGCTCCTTAAGCCGCTCCTCATGGGGCTTGTTCTCCAGACCCTTGATCATTTGAGTCGCCCTCCTCTGGACACATTCCAGCTTGTCAATATCTCTCTTGAATTGTGGTGCCCAGAATTGGACACAATATTCCAGGTAAAGTGGTCTAACCAAGGCAGAATAGAGCATGGGTAGCATTACTTCCCTAGATCTAGACACTAGGCTCCTATTGATGCAGGCCAAATCCCCCAAACGGTCACAGTCCTGAGAGCAGAGGAGCAAGTGTCCCCCACCCCCTCTCCCCCATCCCTCCTTCTGGCCCCTCAAACAGCTCACCGGATGAGGGAGAGCTCCCCAAAGTGGTCCCCGCCCTTGAGGATGCGGATGTGCTTCTCCTGGCCTTCCACGTTCATGGTCACGTCAACCTGTGGGAGAAGAAAGTGGGGGGGGGGGGGAGAAGATAGTGTTGGAAATGGCAACCTTCTACAAGCCCCCTATACTAGTTATTCATTACGTATATAATTCAGATTGCTTACTGTATTGTATATATATGTGTGTGTTGGTATGCAGTTTTCCTTAACTCTTTGTTGTGGGAGGGACTGCAGAGCATGTAATCAGATCTGGGATTGTTCAGGACTCAGACTCTATTTGGGAAACAGTATGCTTTCAGATGCCAGTAGAGGCAGAATCCTTAAGAAGCTCCATTGGACTTTCAGACTAGACAGAGACTCTGTTAGATTCTGAGATCAGAGAGATGCTATACGGACTAAAAGCTGGAGTGGACTCAGTCTCTTATTGCAAGGAACACCATCGCAAGGCTGGTTCGGAAGGGGTTTCTTGCTGGTAGGAGCTGGGGGGCAGGTGAAAGTGTGTGTGATGGCGCGAGTGGTGCCACCTATGTATAGAACTGTTAGTTGCAAGGTTTAAACTGTTGTATCATGCTTAATCCTGCCCCTTTTTCCCTGTTTATGTATAGTTGTATGGATTGGTTACTTATAGCTGTCAATCAGTACTGTTTGACTCCACCTCTTCCTGCAGGAGGGGAGTGCTTCCTTTCTTTTCATTCTGCCATCAGAGTTTGTACCAGATGGACGTGAGTAAGAGACTTGACTCTAAAAGACCCTGATTTAAGTTACCTCTTAGCACCAGTTCTGGGGTTTTTTACCCCTGGGACTCATGCTTTATGTCCAGATCGTCCTGGACAATTATTGAGGAGACCCAAGCGCCTTCAAACAGGTTTTTTTGGCACCAAAGGAAGATCCCGAGTCTTCAAAACATAGGCCATCTGAACTGGGATTGTGGTTTGCCCCGGCATTCACAGCCATTGAGGAAAGAGGAAACTTGGTGAGGCTTCAACCTCCTTGGACCCAGGACTAACTGAGACTGTAATGTATATTTTCCTTCACCCCTCTGAAGTTTTCCAGCTCATTGCTTTAAAGAAATGACTTTGTGATCAATAAAACTTATTTTGAGTTATTTACAGCATTTTGGGTTTTTGGGAGTTCCAGTTTCCTAAAGGAGGGCAAGAAGCAATCCCTTGGGGGAAAGATGCCACGTCCATCCCTCCTTCATTAAGAATAATAGCCCCCAAGCGCAATGGCACAGTGTGTGTGTGTAGGTCTCCAAACCTGATTCCTGGGAGGGGCAGGTGAATTGGGGAGGGGTCCTTGTCTGTTTACTCACCTGTCCGCAAAGGATGTAATAGAAGGTCCGGGCCTCGTCCCCTTCCTGGATGATGAGCTCACCTGGGGCAAAGGTGCGCTGGGAGAGGGAGAGAGACAGGTGTCACATTGATGCAATAAGGAAAATAGGCCGTCCCTAAGTTACAAACAAGAGAGGTTCTGCAGGCCTTTCTTAAGCTGAATTTGTATGTAAGTCAGGACAGGGCCATTTATTAGGTGAAACTCCAGCCATATAGATAGATAGATAGATAGATAGATAGATAGGCTTTAGCACATCTATTTATTTATTTATTTGTATTTACAGCTTTTCTCTTCCGCCCTTCTCCTCACCCCGCAGGGGACTCAGGGCGGATTACAGTGTACACATATATGGCAAACACTCAATGCCAATGTTTGACATACAAACATATACAGACATAGACAGAGGCTATTTAACTTTTTCTGGCCGCCAGGGGAGCTGTCGCTTTCATCGTCCATCTGCGACGCTGATGAAGCACTTCCGCATTCCCCGCATGCTTCCCCACTGGAGTCTTCTTTATGGCCTCATAAATCAGTTAATTTAGCCTCCTCACACTTTAAGGTGGTACCTAATTTTCCTACTTGACAGATGCAACTGTCTTTCGGGTTGCAAAGGTCAACAACAGGCTACACAATTGGTTGGAAACCCACTCCAACTCGGACTGGCTTCGAACTCATGACTTTTTTGGTCAGAGTGATCTTAATGCAGCTGACACTCAACCAGCTGCGCCACAATCTCGGATCTGGTAAATCACCAGCTATGATAAGATCTACCAACTGAAAGGTTGCCAGTTTGAAGCCCCAGGATGGTGTGAGCACCTAACTGTCAGCCCAGCTCACTGTTTACCTAAGCAGTTGGAAAACGGCTTGAGCTGTAAGTAGAGAAATTAGGTACCGCTGGATTTGAATACAACCTCCAAGGCGCCAAAACGCTGGATGTCAACACAACATACCTCTGTATTGTTGAAAGCTTTCACGGCCGCAATCACTGGGTTGTTGTAGTTTTTTTCAGCCTATATGGCCATGTTCTAGAACATGGCCATATAGCCCGAAAAAACCTACAACAACACAACACACCTCCTTTCTGTTCAGTCTTTCTCTATCCTAACTGTCCAAAACGGCATTGAGTGTTAGTCGTGTATGTGTACTGTGATCCACCATGAGTCCCCTTGGGGAGATAGAACAAAACATAAATAAAGTGTTGTTGTTGTTGTTATTAATATATATAATCATAGACTCCTAGAGTGTGAAGGGACCTCCCAAGGTCATCTAGTCCAACCCCCTTTCTTCTGCCATGCAGGAAAAGCACCCTTCCCCATGCTATCCAAAGCATGCTATCTATCTATCTATCTATCTATCTATCTATCTATCTATCTCACAGAGATTTAGACGACATAGGGAAGGTTAGCACCCTTCTGGGTTTGCTTTGCTGTCTGCGCAGCAAAGATTCCACCTCACTTTCTGTCCCTGTAATCATAGAATCAAAGAGTTGGAAGAGACCTCCTGGGCCATCCAGTCCAACCCCATTCTGCCAAGAAGCAGGAATGTTGCATTCAAATCACCCCTGACAGATGACCATCCAGACTCTGTTCAAAAGCTTCCAAAGAAGGAGCCTCCACCACACTCCCTCCGGGGCAGGGAGTTCCACTGCTGAACGGCTCTCACAGTCAGGAAGTTCTTCCTCATGTTCAGGTGGAATCTCCTCTCTTGTAGTTTGAAGCCATTTTTCCATTGCGTCCTAGTCTCCAGGGAAGCAGAAAGGAAGCTTGCTCCCTCCTTTCTATGACTTTCTCTCACATATTTATACATGGCCATCATCATGTCTCAGCCTTCTCTTCTTCAGGCTAAACATGCCCAGCTCCTTAAGCTGCTCCTCATAGGGCTTGTTCTCCAGACCCTTGATCTGCTCCCTCCTCCCTGTGGCTTCCTTTCACATATTTATACATGGCTATCATATCTCCTCTCAGCCTTCTCTTCTTCAGCTAAACATGCCCAGCTCCTTAAGCCACTCCTCATAGGGCTTGTTCTCCAGACCCTTGATCTGCTCCCTCCTCCCTGTGGCTTCCTTTCACATATTTATACATGGCTATCATATCTCCTCTCAGCCTTCTCTTCTTCAGGCTAAACATGCCCAGTTCCCTAAGCCGCTCCTCATAGGGCTTGTTCTCCAGACCCTTGATCTGCTGCCTCCTCCCTGTGGCTTCCTCTCACATATTTATACATGTCTATCATATCTCCTCTCAGCCTTCTCTTCTTCAGCTAAACATGCCCAGCTCCTTAAGCCGCTCCTCATAGGGCTTGTTCTCCAGACCCTTGATCATTTTAGTCGCCCTCCTCTGGACAAATTCCAGCTTAGAGTCAATATCTCTCTTGATCATTGGGCTTTGGCTTGTTGTGGAAGCAAGGTTTGGAGATATAGCTCCAGTGGATGCTTGTAACTCAAGGACTGCCTGTATTGGGATACTGGGATGGGGATTCAGGAGGGTCCCTTTCGACCCCGGTCCCATGCATGCACCTCCTGTTACCTCTTCTGCAGAATCCAGCAGCTGGGACAGGGCTGCGTCCGACAGACCTTGCAGGGGCTTCACCCTGGTTGGGGAATGAGAAAAGGGGGCAAGAAGAAGTAGCGGGGAGAGGTGCATAAAATAGTCCTGCTGATCCAAGAACAAAAACTGTGTTGCATATTGTGGGTAAGAGGTCACTCACCATGATCATCAGCAATATTAATATCCCTCTTTCATAACAACACTCAAAGTGCCTCATCACACGAGAGCTGAAAGAGTATGCATCCCACCTGACAGCCTAGATTTGCTTCCTCCTGCAGGATTCTGGGGCTTGCAATTAAATGAGACCTAGAACTTCTCTGGCTCCTCCACCATCAACTCCGCTGGACCAGCCACATTGTCCGAATGCCCAACCACCGTCTCCCAAAGCACTTGCTCTACTCCGAACTCAAGAAAACAGAATGTTGGTGGACAGGAAAAGAGATTGTAAGATGGGCTCAAAGCCAACCTCAAAAACTGTGGCATAGACACCGAGAACCGGGAAGCCCTGGTCCTTGAGTGCTCCAGCTGGAAGTCAGCTGTGACCAGCAGTGCTGCAGAATTCAAAGACGCACGAATGGAGGGCGAAAGAGAAAAACGTGCCAAGAGGAAGGTGCGTCAAGCCAACCCTGACCAGGACCGCCTTCCGTCTGGAAACCAGTGAACTCACTGTGGGTCAAGAATAGGGCTCCACAGCCACCTACGGACACCACATCTGGAAGACAATCATCCTTGAGCTACGAGGGATCGCCTGAGTAAGTAAGGACCTCTTTGGCTGAGCATTTTAAAAGCCTCTCTCAACTACAAGCCCCAGAATCCTGTAAAAAGAAGCAGCCACAGAATTTCAGATAGGATGCATACTGGCGTGTTGTGCGGTTTCCAATGTGTTCTAGCAGCATTTTCTCCTGACGTTTCGCCTGCATCTGTGGCTGGAATCTTCAGATGGGGTGTCTACTCTCTGCCCACTCTTTCAGCTTGAGTGTGATATCGGCGTGGCTTGGTCTGGATCTACACTGCCATATAATCCAATGCCATGTAGTCAATGCATTCAGAAGCTGGACGATACGGCAGTGTAGACGGGACCAAGGTTGCTTTTTTGGATGGCACAATGCATTCCTCCTCCTCCAGTCTCCTGCCAGGATCAAGGATGTGACTGATCCTGCTGACAGTCTCCTGGAATTTCTATCCAAATACATAGTTCTTTAAACAAAATCTTTTATGACTTTTAGAGCTTGACTTTGTTCCTGTATTGCTGAAACGCAATCGCTCTACTACTGGCACTAGAAGCTTCTGAACTGCTACTACTGCTGTTGTTGTTGCTGCCTTACCATTTTGAATGCTTTTCCTATATTACTGAAACTCAATCGCTCTACTACTGGCACTAGAAGCTTCTGTACTGCTACTACTGCTGTTGTTGCTGCCTTACCATTTTGAATGCTTTTCCTGTAGTGCTGAAACTCAATCGCTCTACTACTGCCACTAGAAGCTTCTGAACTGGTACTACTGCTGTTGTTGCTGCGTCACCATTTTGAATGCTTTTCCTGTATTGCTGAAACTCAATCGCTCTAATACTGGCATTAGAAGCTTCTGAACTGTTACTACTGCTGTTGTTTCTGCCTTACCATTTTGAATGCTTTTCCCCGGAGATCGTCCGGGGAGGCCCTTCTCCTGATCCCGCCTGCCTCACAGGCGCGCCTGGCGGGGATGAGGGATAGGGCCTTCTCCGTGGTGGCCCCCCGGCTGTGGAACACCCTCCCTGTGGACATCAGACTGGCGCCCTCCCTTATGTCATTCCGCAAGAGACTAAAGATGTGGTTGTTTGAGAAGGCGTTTGAGTAAGTGCTGCAAGAACTGGCAATGACGATTGGAACGGAACATGGATAACGAGATTTGGATTGTGATTAAACAATGAGACGTCGCGAATGATTTAGTGTAATTGTATTATTGATAGTGATGTTGTTTAATGTTGTTGTGATATTGCGTATGTCGTAAATTGTACCTGTTTTTACATGTTGTACACTGCCGTGAGTCGCCCTAGGGCTGAGAACGGCGGTCTACAAGTGCAGTAAATAAATAAATAAATAAATAAAATAATAAATATTGTTGAAACTCAATTGCTCTACTACTGGCACTAGAAGCTTCTGAGCCACTGCCACTGCTGCTGTTGTTGCTGCATTACCATTTTGCATGCTTTTCCTGTATTGCTGAAACTCAATTGCTCTACTACTAGCATTAGAAGCTTCTGAACTGCTACTACTGCTGTTGTTGCTGCGTTACCATTTTGAATGCTTATTATTATTATTATTATTATTATTATTATTATCCCGCTGTCCCACCATCGCGTCACAAGCTTTGCTCACCCTCTGAGGCCGGCCAGCACCTGGGCGCGCTTCCGCTTGGCATTCTGGGTGATGATGGTGCGGTACGCCTGCCGATCGATGGCCCACAGCTGCACCAGAGTCACCGCTGGGAATTGGGGGGAGACAAAAGGGTTAATGGTGGGGGGATAGTCAGGAACAAGGACCAATGTAGTGGAGGGGTGTGTGACTGCACTAGGCTCCAGGGTGAGTTTGCATGCATTTCAAGGCATTTCTCAGGCAATATCCTCCCTCTGAAACAGAGCCTCATGTCACCTGTTGCTCGTTGCCTGCTTCCCATCCAAATCCTAATCACTGTGCTGTCATGCGCTGGGCCTATAGCAAATAGCTTTTGAACAGGGCATGCTCTTTGTGCCCAGTGGGAAGCCGGGGTGCCTCGAGTGAGAGGCCCTAAGGATTTTCCTATACAGAGTCTTTAAAAGCTTGAAAAGTTTAACAATGTCCTTTATTATTGTATTGTCGAAGGCTTTCATGGCCGGAATCACTGGGTTGTTATAGGTTTTTCCGGGATACATGGCCATGTTCTGGAGGCAATTTTTCTCCTGACGTTTCGCCTGCATCTATGGCAAGCATTGCCATAGATGCAGGCGAAACGTCAGGAGAAAAATTGCCTCCAGAACATGGCCATATAGCCCGGAAAAACCTACAACAACTCCTTTATTCTTGCTTAGGTCTTCAACAAAACAATCAAATACTTCTCAGATCTCCAACAGGTCAAACAAATACTTCAAGGTTTTGAATCAACTGGTGGTTTTCTTATAGAATCATATAATCAAAGAGTTGGAAGAGACCTCCTGTGCCATCATCCAGTCCAACCCCATTCTGCCAAGAAGCAGGAACATCGCATTCAAATCACCCCTGACAGATGGCCATCCAGCCTCTGTTTAAAAGCTTCTGAACATTAGGAAGAACTTCCTGACTGTGAGAGCCGTTCAGCAGTGGAACTCTCTGCCCCGGAGTGTGGTGGAGGCTCCTTCTTTGGAAGCTTTGAAACAGAGGCTGGATGGCCATCTGTCAGGGGTGATTTGAATGCAATATTCCTGCTTCTTGGCAGAATGGGGTTGGACTGGATGATGGCCCAGGAGGTCTCTTCCAACTCTTTGATTCTATGATTCCAAAGAAGGACCCTCCACCACACTCCAGGGCAGAGAGTTCCACTGCTGAACGGCTCTCACAGTCAGGAAGTTCTTCCTCGTGTTCAGATGGAATCTCCTCTCTTGTAGTTTGAAGCCATTGTTCCCTTGCGTCCAAGTCTCCAAGGAAGCAGAAAACAAGCTTGCTCCCTCCTCCTCCCTGTGGCTTCCTCTCACATATTTATACATGGCTATCATATCTCCTCTCATCCTTCCCTTCTTCAAGCTAAACATGCCCAGTTGCCTAAGCCGCTCCTCATAGGGCTTGTTCTCCAGACCCTTGGTCATTTTAGTCGCCCTCCTCTGGACACATTCCAGCTTGTCAATATCTCTCTTCAGTTGTGGTGCCCAGAATTGGACACAATATTCCAGATGTGGTCTAACCAAAGCGGAATAGAGCATGGGGAGCATACTTACTTAGATCTAGACACTATTCTCCTATTGAAGAAGCCAAAACCCCATTGGCGTTTTTTGCCGCCACATCACATTGTTGGCTCATGTTTAACTTGTTGTCCACGAGGACTCCAAGATCTTAATCTTGTTCACAAGGGACAGGCAACTGGCTTCGTGAACGGTTTCTTTTCTTTAAGAGGAAAACCCTTTTTAACCCCTCCTTGGGCAATCTACTTTCTAAACTTTGTTGGTGTGGGTTCTACTCCCGGCTCCAAACCGCTTCTTGGGTCCCGAGTAGACTTACCAGGCAAGGCTTTGTAGATTCTCCAGCTGGAGTCCTTTGGAACTGTTTCCCCCCGGAATTTCATAAGAAACAAAACTTCTCTACAGGTGGAGCTGATTCACGTCCTGTAGCTAAGCTTTCAACTGTAAGACTGAGCTAAAATGGCTCCCTTTCCTTCCTGAACCCTGGGGAAAGGGGCGGAACTAAAAAACCCAACGATGATAGGCAGGTGGCTGCAAAGCAAAGGAAGCCACCTTATTGCAAAATGCATGGAACTTTGGAATTCATGCAAATACTCAAAGATAGAAAAGGAAATTGGATCTCCTGGTACAGCTGTACCAGCACAATCACTGTCCAGTCCTTATTTAGTTTCCAGGATCAGCTGGCTTCCAATGCCTTCAGGGTATCCAGGCAATGGGTTGGCCCCTTTAAGTCTCCTTTTATGTCATGAATTTCTCATAGATTTCCTCAGCTAGGAATGTTCGGAACTCATTTTGCCTCTTCCTTTCTCTGAAATGTTCCCGAACTCCTTCCAAGTATTAACCAGGGCCAGCCCTACTGAGCTTTCAAAATCAGATCGGATCAAGAGACCCTGCATAGGTAGGTTGGGCAACCCAAGGGGAAGTTGTGAACAAGCCACACTCTCCCAGCTCTATAGAGAAGCAAAGGGAAGCCAATTGCGCCAAGAAAATCCAGAGATGGGTTTATTACCTCATAGGAAACCTGCTACAAAACAGGAGCTTTTTTGTTGAGTTCCAGGGCCAGAGAAGCAGATGGCGGAAACAGAAGAACGGCCTGCCTCAGTGGAGCGTGCTTGCTCCAGCCATGTTCAACATCTACACAAATGGCCAGCCACTGCCAGAAGGGACAGAGAGTTTCATCTATGCTGATGATCGTGCCATCACCACTAAAGCAGGGAGCTTTGAGATGGTAGAACAGAAGCTCTCCGAAGCTCTAGGTGCTCTTACTGTCTACTACAGGGAAAACCAGCTGATCCCTAACTGCCTTGGTCCTTTCACTATTGGTTGCTACTTCCCAGCGGATGTCAGGTGGTGCAAGACCGGCTAGACAGTGTAGTTTCTCCAGTGGTGTAGGGCACAGACACTCCGTGATGATGCGGCATGTCTCATTCAGAGCCACATCTACTGTTTTAGTGAGGTGAGATGTGTTCCACACTGGATCTAGGGAAGTCATGCTCCCCATGCTCTATTCCGCCTTGGTTAGACCACACCTGGAATATTGTGTCCAGTTCTGGGCACCACCATTCAAGAGAGAGATTGACTCTTAAGCTGGAATGTGTCCAGAGGAGGGCGACTAAAATGATCAAGGGTCTGGAGAACAAGCCCTATGAGGAGCGGCTTAGGGAACTGGGCATGTTTAGCCTGAAGAAGAGAAGGCTGAGAGGAGACATGATGAGAGGCATGTATAAATATGTGAGAGGAAGCCACAGGGAGGAGGAGGGAGCAAGCTTCCTTTCTGCTTCCCTGGAGACTAGGACGCAATGGAACAATGGCTTCAAACTACAAGAGAGGAGATTCCATCTGAACATGAGGAAGAACTTCCTGACTGTGAGAGCCGTTCAGCAGTGGAACTCTCTGCCCCGGAGTGTGGTGGAGACTCCTTCTTTGGAAGCTTTTAAGCAGAGGCTGGATGGCCATCTGTCAGGGGTGATTTGAATGCAATATTCCTGCTTCTTGACATAATGGGGTTGGACTGGATGGCCCATGAGGTCTCTTCCAACTCTTTGATTCTATGATTCTATGATTCTATGATCATCAGCATAGATGAAGCTCTCTGTCCCTTCTGGCAGTGGCTGGTCATTTGTGTAGATGTTGAACATGGATGGAGCAAGCACGCTCCACTGAGGCAGGCTGTTCTTCTGTTTCCGCCATCTGCTTCTCCGGCCCTGGAACTCAACAAAAAAGCTCCTGTTTTGTAGCAGGTTTCCTATGAGGCGGGTTGTCCATGACTTGAAGCAACAGTCGAGGGAAGCAGCTCCTCCTTGCCATGCTCCTCAGTTTCAGGACAGCAAGGTATCCCATGGCCTGGCACATTGGACCTACCTGCTGTTGTCAGGTATTTATTTATTTATCTATCATGTCAGGAGCAAACCAAAACAGTTGTATTGCATTTTTAACAAACAAAACACAAAGTTTGCAGACTTGACATTCCATTAAATGCCCTTTGACCAGTATCTGGACACTTGGGAGTGCCTCTGGTGTTGCCGTAAGAAGGTCCTCCCTTGTGCATGTGGCAGGGCTCAGGATGCATTGCAGCAGGTGGTCAGTGGTTTGCTCTTCTCCACACTCTCATGTCGAGGATTCCACTTTGTGGCCCCATTTCTTGAGGTTGGCTCTGCATCTCGTGGTGTCAGAGCGCAGTCTGTTCAGCACCTTCCAAGTCGTCCACTCTTCTGTGTGCCCAGGAGGGAGTCTCTCATTTGGTATCAGCCATTGGTTGAGGTGCTGGGTTTGAGCCTGCCACTTTTGGACTCTCGCTTGCTGAGGTGTTCCAGCGAGTGTCTCTGTAGATCTTAGAAAACTATTTCTTGAGTCGTTGATGTGCTGGCTGATACCCAAACAGGGGATGAGCTGGAGATGTCTCTGCCTTGGTCCTTTCACTATTGGCTGCTACTTCCCGGCGGATGTCAGATGGTGCAATACCGGCTAAACGGTGTAGTTTCTCCAGTGGTGTAGGGCGCAGACACCCCATGAT
Organism: Anolis sagrei; assembly: GCF_037176765.1. Lineage (NCBI taxonomy): Eukaryota > Metazoa > Chordata > Lepidosauria > Squamata > Anolidae > Anolis > Anolis sagrei. The sequence goes on along the minus strand of NC_090021.1, from coordinate 1,814,697 downwards.
GATGCGGCATGTCTCATTAAGAGCCACATCCACTGTTTTAGCATGGTGAGATGTGTTCCACACTGGGCATGCATACTCAGCAGCAGAGTAGCACAGCACAAGGGCAGATGTCTTCACTGTGTCTGGTTGTGATCCCCAGGTTGTGCCAGTATTATATTATTTCTAGCACCCACTTTTTGCTTGATGCTCAGGCAGTGCTTCTTGTCGGTCAGAGCACGGGTTGCCAGGTGACCCACCATCAATACCTTTCCATTGTGCCAAGACAGGCAGGCGGGCTTCTCCATGGGGAGCCTTCCCACCGCCTTCCTCTCTCTCTCTCTTTGCGCACTCAACACAAAGCCCGACTGTCACAGTGCTCTGCGAAGAAGAAGGAGCGCCACTTGCCACCACGGCTTGCTCTTCCTCCGCTCTGTGTGGGCTGCGCCTTTGCCATTAACTTTATTTTTTTTGCATCGTGATTGATGCCAAAGACAAAAGGGAAGGAAGCCGCATGGCAGCAGCGACAGCAAGTAGTGTTTCCGAAGGCGCATAATGCAAGGGAAGGAGGATGCTCTGGGAAGATGGGGAAATGGAGAGGAAGGGTCTGCCAAGAGGAGGAAGAAGAAGAGGGAGGGTGAGCGGTCCCACTGGGTGGGCCACCGTCTCCAGCCACCAGCGGAGACGCGGCTGTGCCATTCCCATGGCAACGACACCAAAGATGCCCCCGCATCCGTCACTTGCAGAGGCCGTGAATGCCAACAAGAGGAAAGGGAAGGAGGGAGGCGATGCGTGCGCGCCACCCACTCAGCCCACCCTGCTTTTGCCAAGGCTCCCCCCCCCAATGCATTCGCCACATCACTTTGGGGTCCACGTCCCTCACCATACTCAATCCAGAGTCCCTGCTCAAGCTAATCATGTTAAGATAGATGGGAGTCGTTCAAAGCAATTAAATTAGCGCATAAAATTCCCGACAGGCAGCCATGTTCATCCTTCACAGCCAAATCGACAAAAGAAACGCCGAGCCCATCAACACTAACAAGCGCATAATGTGCAAGAGAGATATTGACAAGCTGGAATGTGTCCAGAGGAGGGCGACTAAAATGATCAAGGGTCTGGAGAACAAGCCCTATGAGGAGCGGCTTAAAGAGCTGGGCATGTTTAGCCTGAAGAAGAGAAGGCTGAGAGGAGACATGATAGCCATGGATAAATATGTGAGAGGAAGCCACGGGGAGGAGGAGGGAGCAAGCTTGTTTTCTGCTGCCCTGGAGACTAGGACACGGAACAATGGCTTCAAACTACAAGAGAGGAGATTCCATCTGAACATGAGGAAGAACTTCCTGACTGTGAGAGCCGTTCAGCAGTGGAACTCTCTGCCCCGGAGTGTGGTGGAGGCTCCTTCTTTGGAAGCTTTGAAGCAGAGGCTGGATGGTCATCTGTCAGGAGTGATTTGAATGCAATATTCCTGCTTCTTGGCAGAATGGGGTTGGACTGGATGGCCCATGAGGTCTCTTCCAACTCTTTGATTCTATGATTCTATGAAAGCGCATAATGCGCTCAGCACATCGAAAAGGCTAAAAGCCTTCGTTTCGTTGCCGTTTCCCGCTCTAAAAGTGAGTGGGATGGGAATCATGGTGTCACCCCCCAAAACACAGTCAACGCAGGGTTGTTGTGAGTTTTCTGGACTGCTCCAGAAGCATTCTCTCCTGACATTTCATCCACATCTATAGCAGGCATCCTCAGAGGTTGTGAGGTCTATTGGAAACTAGGCAAGTGGGGCTGGAAACTAGGCAGGTAAAGGTAAAGTTTTTCCCTTGACATTAAGTCCATAAACACTGACAAGCACATAATGTGCACAGCGCATAATGCGCTCAGCACATCGAAAAGGCGAAAAGGCTTCGTTTCGTTGCCGTTTCCCGCTCTAAAAGTGAGTCGGATGGGAGTCATGGTGACACCCCCCCAAACGCATTCAACGCAGGGTTGTGAGTTTTCTGGGCTCTTCCAGAAGCATTCTCTCCTGACATTTCATCCACATCTATAGTAGGCATCCTCAGACGTTGTGAGGTCTGTTGGAAACTAGCCAAGTGGGCTTTTTCAGAAGCATTCTCTCCTGACATTTCATCCACATCTATAGCAGGCATCCTCAGAGGTTGTGAGGTCTGTTGGAAACTAGGAAAATTGGCTTGCCTAGTTTCCAACAGACCTCACAGCCTCTGGGGATGCCTGCCATAGATGCAGGTGAAACATCAGGAGAGAATGCTTCTCAACCAGGGCCAGCTGACACCTTCCAACAAAGGATTCCCCCGGGCAGGGAGTAGCCAGGTTTCGAAGCTGCAAGGCCTTTCAACGCTAATCAAGCTGGCCAATTGCAACATTCACACTTGCCTCCACCAGACAAGAGTTCTTTCTCCCACCTGGATATCATTCCGCAGGGATATCAACCCCACTTGCCTAGTTTCCAACAGACCTCACAGCCTCTGAGGATGCCTGCCATAGATGTGGGCGAAATGTCAGGAGAGAATGCTCCTGAAAAAAGCCCATTTTCCTAGTTTCTAACAGGCCTCACAACCTCTGAGGATGCCTGCCATAGATGTGGGCGAAATGTCAGGAGAGAATGCTCCTGAAAAAAGCCAAATTTCCTAGTTTCCAACAGACCTCACAACCTCTGGGGATGCCTGCCATAGATGTGGGTAAAATGTCAGGAGAGAATGCTCCTGAAAAAAGCCCATTTTCCTAGTTTCCCACAGGCCTCACAACCTCTGAGGATGCCTGCCATAGATGTGGGTGAAATGTCAGGAGAGAATGCTCCTGAAAAAAGCCAATTTTCCTAGTTTCCAACAGACCTCACAACCTCTGAGGATGCCTGCCATAGATGCGGGCAAAACACCAAGAGAGAATGCTTCTCAATCAGGGCTGGCTAATACCTTCCAACAAAGGATTCCCCCAGGCAGGGAGTAGCCAGGTTTTAAAGCTGTAAGGCCTTTCAACGGTAATCAAGTTGGCCAATTGCAACATTCACACTTGCCTCCAACAGACAAGAGTTCTTTCTCCCACCTGGATATCATTCCACAGGGATATCAACCCCACTTGCTTAGTTTCCAACAGACCTCACAACCTCTGAGGATGCCTGCCATAGATGCAGGCAAAATGTCAGAAGGGAATGCTTCTGGAACATGGCCATAGAGTCCAGAAAACTCACAGCAACCCAGTCATTCTGGCCATGGAAGCCTTTGTCAATACAGAGTCAACACACTTTTTGGAAAGGGAAAAGCATGAAGAGAGGGAACATGTGCCAACTCAGGGATTAGCAAAAGAACACCTTGCAAGAGTCAAAAGCCTGGTGCTCTGCAGACTTCCCTTCAGCTGGAACAAAGTACTAAAGGGGAATGAGAGCCAAACAGAGCAGATCCCACACCTGGCACACATGGGAAAGGCATGGAGGGAGAGCATGTGCCAACGCATGAGCAGAAGGACACCTTGGAGGAGAGAATGGCAGCCATCTCAGGTCAAAGGTGCAACAGATGTAATTTCCAAAACATCGACGTCAGGAGGATTGCCAGCATTGTTTGCTTGCACATGTTGCAGACACACAAGCATATAGACGTATGTTCCTTTCTCTCCTCACCTGTGACGGTGGCCGTGCGCCGGCAGTTGTACAGGACGGCCAGCTCCCCGAAGACATCCCCCGGGAGCAGCGTGCGCAGCTGGCGCCCCTTCTGCGTCACCCGCAGCTCTCCCTCTGCCAAGGGGAGAAAGAGAAGGAGAAGACATAAACATCATGCTAATATGACATTCCCTTACTCAAGAGGTTTGTATCCCTAGGTCAGGAGGAGACATGCGCAAACTTTGGCCCTCAGGGCATTTTGGACTGCAACTCCCACAATTCCTAACCACCGTTAGAGTTGTAATAGTACAACTCTAGTTTGAGCCACAATCTGCTCCTGGTCTTCTTTTGGCAGAGATCGGGGAGCTTTTCCATCTTTTGCTTCTGATTATGTTATCTCTCTGATTACTACATTGCCCATCAAGTGATGTCCACATATGCAGTTGCTTCTTGAAATGCATCCTTACCATGCTATAGCTCCCAGGACTCCACAGTAGTTAAAGTGGGGTCAAACTAACATTATTTCTACAGTGTAGATACAGTGCTTGATGGATGTCTTTGTAACGAACCAACTGTTTTATATATATATATATATATATATATATATATATATATATATATATACACATACACTTTATTTGTACCCCGCTAGCATCTCCCAAGGGATTCGATGCGGCTTACAAAACTAAAACGAGTCTCTCTCCTTGCCCGTAACACCCAGAGTCCAAAACACCAGAGTCCAAAACACCCGAAAGGCTGAAGTTTAACCATACCTGATTTACACTGTAGAATTAATGCAGTTCTATCTCACTTTAATTGCTCAAGGCTATAACCATGGGACCTGCATTTTGACAAGGCATCTGTCCTCTACAGAAGAGAAGGCTGTAGGCTTTGTGAAGCTACAGCTCCCATGATTCCACAGCATGGAGTCATAGTAGAGAAAGTGGTGCAAAACTATTTATTCAACAGTGTAGATGCACCCAATATCCCTGCTTTAGTTCGGAGTTCTTCTGACCCCAGGCAATTAGGATTAATAGTACAATCTATTAATAGTACAATCTACAATTCGGAGTTCTTCTGGCCCCAGTCAATTAGGATTAATAGTACAACTCTAGTTTGAGCCACAATCTGCTCCCGGTCTTCTTTTGGCAGAGATCGTGGAGCTTTTCCATCTTTTGCTTCTGATTATGTTATCTCTCTGATTACTACATTGCCCATCAAGTGATGTCCACATATGCAGTTGCTTCTTGAAATGCATCCTTACCAAGCTACAACTCCCAGGATTCCATAGTTAAAGTGGGATCAAATTAACATTATTTCTACAGTGTAGATACATTGCTTGATAGATGTCTTTGTAATGAACCAACTGTTGGCCTTGCAAAACTAAAACGAGTCACTCTCCTTGCCCATAACTTCTAGAGTCCAAAACACCGGAGTCCAAAACACTGGAGGGCTGTCCAAAATACCTGGAGGGTTGAAGTTTGCTCTCCACTGCTTTTCAAACTATGGATCCCTTTAGCTCAGTGTTTGGCTCAGATCAATGTTGACAATAGTAAAGGTTTCTGAATGCCACCTAGTGGCTGTTGTCGGCATTGACACTAAATCTGTCGTACAGTGATTGCAATGGATGCTTCAGCTGTACTTCATAAAAAAGGGAAAATCCACTTTTTAGGTGAGCCTTTCCAATGCTGATTTGTATCAATGGATGCTTCAGCTGTACTTCATAAAAAAGGGAAAATCCACTTTTTAGGTGAGCCCTTCCAATGCTGATTTGTATCAATGGATGCTTCAGCTGTACTTCATAAAAAAGGGAAAATCCACTTTTTAGGTGAGCCTTTCTAATGCTGATTTGTATCAATGGATGCTTCAGCTGTACTTCATAAAAAAGGGAAAATCCACTTTTTAGGTGAGCCCTTCCAATGCTGATTTGTATCAATGGATGCTTCAGCTGTACTTCATAAAAAAGGGAAAATCCACTTTTTAGGTGAGCCTTTCTAATGCTGATTTGTATCAATGGATGCTTCAGCTGTACTTCATAAAAAAGGGAAAATCCACTTTTTAGGTGAGCCTTTCTAATGCTGATTTGTATCAATGGATGCTTCAGCTGTACTTCATAAAAAAGGGAAAATCCACTTTTTAGGTGAGCCCTTCCAATGCTGATTTGTATCAATGGATGCTTCAGCTGTACTTCATAAAAAAGGGAAAATCCACTTTTTAGGTGAGCCTTTCTAATGCTGATTTGTATCAATGGATGCTTCAGCTGTACTTCATAAAAAAGGGAAAATCCACTTTTTAGGTGAGCCCTTCCAATGCTGATTTGTATCAATGGATGCTTCAGCTGTACTTCATAAAAAAGGGAAAATCCACTTTTTAGGTGAGCCTTTCTAATGCTGATTTGTATCAATGGATGCTTCAGCTGTACTTCATAAAAAAGGGAAAATCCACTTTTTAGGTGAGCCTTTCTAATGCTGATTTGTATCAATGGATGCTTCAGCTGTACTTCATAAAAAAGGGAAAATCCACTTTTTAGGTGAGCCCTTCCAATGCTGATTTGTATCAATGGATGCTTCAGCTGTACTTCATAAAAAAGGGAAAATCCACTTTTTAGGTGAGCCTTTCTAATGCTGATTTGTATCAATGGATGCTTCAGCTGTACTTCATAAAAAAGGGAAAATCCACTTTTTAGGTGAGCCTTTCCAATGCTGATTTGTATCAATGGATGCTTCAGCTGTACTTCATAAAAAAGGGAAAATCCACTTTTTAGCTGAGCCTTTCCAATGCTGATTTGTATCAATGGATGCTTCAGCTGTACTTCATAAAAAAGGGAAAATCCACTTTTTAGGTGAGCCTTTCCAATGCTGATTTGTATCAATGGATGCTTCAGCTGTACTTCATAAAGAGGGAAAATCCACTTTTTAGCTGAGCCTTTCCAATGCTGATTTGTATCAATTGATGCTTCAGCTGTACTTCATAAAAAAGGGAAAATCCACTTTTTAGGTGAGCCTTTCCAATGCTGATTTGTATCAATGGATGCTTCAGCTGTACTTCATAAAAAAGGGAAAATCCACTTTTTAGCTGAGCCTTTCCAATGCTGATTTGTATCAATGGATGCTTCAGCTGTACTTCATAAAAAAGGGAAAATCCACTTTTTAGCTGAGCCTTTCCAATGCTGATTTGTATCAATGGATGCTTCAGCTGTACTTCATAAAAAAGGGAAAATCCACTTTTTAGGTGAGCCTTTCCAATGCTGATTTGTATCAATGGATGCTTCAGCTGTACTTCATAAAAAAGGGAAAATCCACTTTTTAGGTGAGCCTTTCCAATGCTGATTTGTATCAATGGATGCTTCAGCTGTACTTCATAAAAAAGGGAAAATCCACTTTTTAGGTGAGCCTTTCCAATGCTGATTTGTATCAATGGATGCTTCAGCTGTACTTCATAAAAAAGGGAAAATCCACTTTTTAGGTGAGCCTTTCCAATGCTGATTTGTATCAGCAAATGTTTGGTTGTTATGCCCATTTTATATACTTATTTACCTGGGTTCACGTAAACGTATCTTGGGCCAAAAATTCAAGAAGCCCTGATCTACTCCAAGTTTCCCACTCGCCAGATTTCAGGATTTACGTTCCAGCTGCTTCACCTTCGTGCAGCCCAAAGTTGGCTCTCTCTGGTACTTAGGAAAGAGATGAAAGATGGATCTGCATCTCATTTGCATAGCAATGACGCCTTAACCCATAGGCCTGAACCGCTTCCTCAGGAGCTTTGTGCGGGTGTCAGGAAACTGGAGGACCGGAAAATCCGCTGCTCAAGCTTCCTCCCCATCTTTATTCATAAGCACACACACATACACACATACACACACACACAATAAGCCCTTTGCTTGGCTTGTATGGGGTGCAAAAGCAGCAGCTGCTCAAAAGACACCTCAAAAGTGGTCATCATCTTGGACTTGATGAGCTTCCTTAGAACCCATTGAGAACTTTGGAGTGAGTCATGGAAAGCCCTCTGGACCAGCTCAGAGGCACTCTTGGCTTTCTTAACTCATACAACAACAACAACAACAACAACAACAGCAACAACAACAACAGTAACAACAACAACACTTCCTAGCCTTTAAGGAGCATCTTCCTTGGCCTTCCTCTCTGCCTCGGTTTCCCCAGCGGCCCTTTTCCCCTGTCACAAATGGTCTAAATGACGTTTGTTCATTTTAGTGTTGACCTTTTGCATGTTTTTAACGATGTCGGAGTCGTGCTAATTTGCAGTCCACCTTGCGCTCCAGTCTTGAGAGAGGAATATAAATAATGCTAATATTGGGCTGCTGTGAGTTTTTTGGGCAGTCTGACCATGTTCCAGGAGCATTCTCTCCGGATGTTTCACCTGCATCTGTGGCAGGCATCCACAAGAGGTTTGTTGGCAGCGAGGCAAGTGGAGTGTATATATCTATCTGTAGAATGTCCAGGATGGGAGAAAGAATCCTTGTCTACGTAAAGCAATTGTGAATGTTGCAATTAGCAAGACTGAATAGCATTAAGTAGCTATGAAGCTGCAAAGTCAATCAGTGAGGGTATCTGCATAGAGGAAATGAAGCAAGTGTAGTGTATATATGCCTGTGGAATGATGTCCAGGATGGGAGAAAGAACCCTTGTCTGTGGAAAGCAATTGTGGATGTTGCAGTTAGCAAGCTTGAATAGCATTGAGTAGCTATGCAGCTGCAAAGTCAATCAGGGAGGGTATCTGCATAGAGGTAGTGAAGCAAGTGCAGTGTATATATGCCTGTGGAATGATGTCCAGGGTGGGAGAAAAAACCCTTGTCTGTGTAAAGCAAGTGTGGATGTTGCAATGGGCAAGCTTGAATAGCATCGAGTAGCTATGAAGCTGCAAAGTCAATCAGTGAGGGTATCTGGATAGAGGTAGTGAAGCAAGTGCGGTGTATATATGCTTTGTGGAATGATGTCCGGGGTGGAGAAAGAACCCTTGTCTACGTAAAACAATTGTGGGTGTTGCAATTAGCAAGCCTGAATAGCATTGCAAAGTCAATCAGTGAGGGTATCTGGATAGAGGTAGTGAAGCAAGTGCAGTGTATATATGCCTGTGGAATGATATCCAGCGTGGGAGAAAGAACTCTTGTCCATGTAAAGCAATTGTGAATGTTGCAATTAGCAATTTTGAATAGCATTGAGTAGCTATGAAGCTGCAAAGTCAATCAGTGAGGGTATCTGCATATATGCCTGTTGAATAATGTCCAGGGTGGTGGTGGTGGTGGGGGGGGGGGACCCTTGTCTGTGTAAAGCAATTGGGAATGTTGCAATTAGCAAGCTTGAATAGCATCGAGTAGCTATGAAGCTGCAAAGTCAATCAGTGAGGGTATCTGCATAGAGGAAATGAAGCAAGTGCAGTGTATATATGCCTGTGGAATGATAACCCGGGTGGGAGGAAAAAAAACCTTGTCTGTGCAAAGCAAGTATGGATGTTGCAATTAGCAAGCTCGAATAGCATTGACTAGCTATGAAGCTGCAAAGTCAATCAGTGAGAGTATCTGCATAGAGGTAGTGAAGCAAGTGCAGTGTATATACGCTTGTGGAATGATGTCCAGGGTGGGAGAAAGAACCCTTGTCTACATAAAGCAATTGTGAATGTTGCAATGCAAAGTCAATCAGTGAGGGTATCTGGATAGAGGTAATGAAGCAAGTGCAGTGTATATATGCCTGTGGAATGATAACCCGGGTGGGAGGAAAAAAAACCTTGTCTGTGCAAAGCAAGTATGGATGTTGCAATTAGCAAGCTCGAATAGCATTGACTAGCTATGAAGCTGCAAAGTCAATCAGTGAGAGTATCTGCATAGAGGTAGTGAAGCAAGTGCAGTGTATATACGCTTGTGGAATGATGTCCAGGGTGGGAGAAAGAACCCTTGTCTACATAAAGCAATTGTGAATGTTGCAATGCAAAGTCAATCAGTGAGGGTATCTGGATAGAGGTAGTGAAGCAAGTGTAGTGTACATATGCCTGTGGAATGATGTCCAGGGTGGGAGAAAGAACCCTTGTCTGTGTAAAGCAATTGTGAATGTTGCAATTAGCAATTTTGAATAGCATTGAGCAGCTATGAAGCTGCAAAGTCAATCAGTGAGAGTATCTGCATAGAGGTAGTGAAGCAAGTGCAGTGTATATACGCTTGTGGAATGATGTCCAGGGTGGGAGAAAGAACCCTTGTCTACATAAAGCAATTGTGAATGTTGCAATGCAAAGTCAATCAGTGAGGGTATCTGGATAGAGGTAGTGAAGCAAGTGTAGTGTACATATGCCTGTGGAATGATGTCCAGGGTGGGAGAAAGAACCCTTGTCTGTGTAAAGCAATTGTGAATGTTGCAATTAGCAATTTTGAATAGCATTGAGCAGCTATGAAGCTGCAAAGTCAATCAGTGAGGGTATCTGCATAGAGGAAATGAAGCAAGTGCAGTGTATATATGCCTGTGGAATGATGTCCAGGGTGGGAGAAAGAACTCTTGTCTACGTAAAGGAATTGTGAATGTTGCAGTTAGCAAGCCTGAATAGCATTGAGTAGCTATGAAGCTGCAAAGTCAATCAGTGAGGGTATCTGCATATATGCCTGTTGAATAATGTCCAGGGTGGGGGGGGGGGGACCCTTGTCTGTGTAAAGAAATTGTGGATGTTGCAATTAGCAAGCTTGAATAGTATTGAGTAGCTAGGAAGCTGCAAAGTCAATCAGTGAGGGTATCTGCGTAGAGGTAGCCTTGCCTCAGTTTGGGAGGTGTTCATAAGAGGTAGCCTGGCTTCTGTGACCTAAAGGCATCCTCTGTTTGTGAGGTGTTAACTTCCAGAGGGAAGATTCCTCTCACTTCCTGTTGTCTCATCCTGTTCTTATCTAGAAGTCATTTGTCCGTAAGGTGTTTGCAACCTGGGGACTGCCTGTAGTGAAACTGTAAATAACGCAGTGTATGGGGATCTCATGAAACCCTTGCATGCATATTTCTAAAAATATGACGACGTTTTGCTTATTTCGCCTAGACTCAGAGGTTTCTTGCCACATTGGTGCGAGACACCCACACAATGCCGCCAACACACAATTGTGCCGCAACGCACGGTGTGGAAAGCTCTGGCTTAGATGGAATCTCGCTTCCTGGAATTTGCATCTATGGAGCCATCGCTTCCTACTCTCTGGAGCTTCAGGAAGCAAGGCTGTCCTGTCCTCCTCGATGGCACCTCTTCTCCTACTTCTCTTCTCCCAGGCTTCTCTTCTCGATTGGACAACAAGGTAAACAAAGCCAAGAGTGTGATGCGCCGGCTCAAAAAGACAATGGGATTTTGGGCTGTATCAAAAGGAGTCTGGAGTATGGATCAGAGAGAAGATCAGACCTCTTGTCTTAGGCAATCCCTCGTTGGCCGAGTAGGATAGTCTTCTAGGATCAGTGTTCTGGTGGGTCCGTAGGTGACTGTGGAGCCCTCTTCTTGACCTGCATCTTCTTCCACAGTGAGAGCATTGGTTTCCAGGTGGAAGCTCCTTCTTTCACTGACTCATAGAATAGTAGAGTTGGAAGACCAGCAGTGCTGCAGAATCCAAAGAGGCACCAAAGGGAGGAACGTGCCAAGAAGATGAAGGCACATCAAGCCAACCCTGCCTTCTGTCTGGAAACCAATGTCCTCACTGTGGGAGAAGAACGGCCTGCCTCAGGGGAGCGTGCTTGCTCCATCCATGTTCAACATCTACACAAATGACCAGCCACTGCCAGAAGGGACAGAGAGTTTTATCTATGCTGATGATCGTGCCATCACCGCTCAAGCAGGGAGCTTTGAGATGGTAGAACAGAAGCTCTCTGAAACTCTAGGTGCTCTTACCGCCTATTTCAGGGAAAACCAGCTGATCCCTAACCCATCTAAAACACAGACATGTGCCTTTCACCTCAAGAACAGACAAGCATCCCGAGCTCTGAGGATTATGACCTGGGAAGGAATCCCACGGGAGCATTGCAGCGCACCCAAATACCTGGGAGTAACTCTGGACCGTGCTCTGACCTACAAGAAGCACTGCCTGAACATCAAGCAAAAAGTGGGTGCTAGAAACAATATCATACGAAAGCTACTGGCACAACCTGGGGATCACAACTAGACACAGTGAAGACATCTGCCCTTGCACTATGCTACTCTGCTGCTGAGTATGCATGCCCAGTGTGGAACACATCTCACCACGCTAAAACAGTGGATGTGGGTCTTAATGAGACATGCCACATCATCATGGGGTGTCTGCGCCCTACACCACTGGAGAAATTACACTGCTTAGCCGGTATTGCACCACCTGACATCCACCGGGAAGTAGCTGCCAATAGTGAAAGGACCAAGGCAGAGACATCTCCAGCTCATTCCCTGTTTGGACATCAGCCAGCACATCAACGACTTAAATCAAGACATAGTTGTCTAAGATCTACAGAGACACTCGCTGGAACACCCCAGCAAGTGAGAGTCCAAAAGTGGCAGGCTCAAACCCAGAACCTCAACCCATAGCTGATACCAAATGAGAGACTCCCTCCTGGGCACACAGAAGACTTGGAGGGCGCTGAACAGACTGTGCTCTGGCACCACAAGATGCAGAGCCAACCTCAAGAAATGGGGCCACAACGTGGAATCCTCGACATGCGAGTGTGGAGAAGAGCAAACCACTGACCACCTGCTGCAATGCAACCTGAGCCCTGCCACATGCACCATGGAGGACCTTCTTGTGGCAACACCAGAGGCACTCCAAGTGGACAGAGACTGGTCAAAGGACATTTAACCAACTACCAAACTCTCAAATTTTGTATTTTGTCTGTTTGTTTGCTTTGTTCTGTTAGAAAAGTAATATAATTTGACCAGTTGTCCTGACATGACAAATAAAACTGTTGAAGAACATGCGGATCAAGAATAGGTCTCCACAGCCACCTGTGCATCCACTACCAAGAGGACCATCACCTTGGAGGACCATCATCCTCGAGCTAAAAGGGATCGCCTAAGTAAGTAAGAGTTGGAAGAGACCACATGAGTCATCTAGCCTAACCTGACAGATGCCTTCTTTGGAGGCTTCTAAACAAAGGCTGGATGACCATCTGTCAGGGATGCTGTGATGGTGCTTTTCCTGCATGGCAGAAGGGGGCCTGTGTAGTCTTCTCCAACTCTGCGATTCCATGATTCTCTGAGACAGATGGCCATCCAGGCTGTGTTTCAAAACCATCCACAAACCTGGATGGGGAATGGGAGGCAGGCCAAGATCTCTGCCTTCCAACAGTTGCCAAGCTCTCCTGAAGAAGTCCATCCACTTGTCCAGCCCTCTTCCAACTCTATTATTGTGTTGTCGAAGGCTTTCATGGCTGGAATCATCGGGTTGCTGTAAGTTTTTCAGGCTGTACGGCCATGTTCCAGAAGCATTCTCTCCTGACGTTGACTACTTCAACCAGAGACATCAGCCAGAGCAGAGCACCTGAGGAACCAACCTGGACACAGCATATGATTTGAGAACACGGAAATGCTGGACCACTCTCACAACCACAGAGAAGCCATTGCAATCCACAAGAAGCACATGGACAATTTCAACAGAAAGGAGGAAACCATGAAAATGAGCAAAATCTGGCTACCAGTATCAAAAAACACCAGAATGAAGACAGTAAATAAACACAGGGGAGCTCCAGACAAGAAAACAATTAGGGACAGCTAATCACCTGTCCACAAAGAATGCTTCCAGGTAGTAAGAAGACACCCCTTGAGAACTGCTAGGCCACTAAATGCTAATCAAGGTAGTCAATGCTCTAAAATCAGGATAGTAAATAAAGACAGGGGAGTTCCAGACAAGAAACAATTGGGGACAGCTAATCACCTTTCAACAAAGGATGCCTCCAGGCAGTAAGAAGCGACGCCTTGAGAACTGCTAGACCATTAAATGCTAATCAAGGTAGCCAGTGGTCTAAAATCAGGATAGTAAATAAAGACAAGGGAGCTCCAGACAAGAAACAATTGGGGACAGCTATTCACCTCTCAACAAAGGATGCCTCCAGGCAGTAACAAGCCATGCCTTGAGAACTGCTAGGCCATTAAATGCTAATTAAGATAGCCAGTGGTCTAAAATTAGGACAGTAAATAAAGACAGGGGAGCTCCAGACAAGAAACAATTAGGGATAGCTAATTACCTCTCAACAAAGGATGCCTCCAGGCAGTAAGAAGTGACACGTTGAGAACTGCTGGGCCATTAAATGCTCAAGGTAGCCAATGGTCTAAAATCAAGATAGTAAATAAAGACAGGGGAGTTCCAGACAAGAAACAATTGGGGACAGCTAATCATCTCTCAACAAAGGATGCCTCCAGGCAGTAAGAAGCCACACCTTGAGAACTGCTAGGCCATTAAATACTAATCAAGGTAGCCAGTGGTCTAAAATCAGGACAGTAAATAAAGACAAGGGAGCTCCAGACAAGAAACAATTGGGGACAGCTATTCACCTCTCAACAAAGGATGCCACCAGGCAGTAACAAGCCATGCCTTGAGAACTGCTAGGCCATTAAATGCGAATTAAGGTAGCCAATGGTCTAACATCAGGACAGTAAATAAAGACAAGGGAGCTCCAGACAAGAAACAATTGGGGACAGCTAATCACCTCTCAACAAAGGATGCCTCCAGGTAGTAACAAGCCACACCTTGAAAAGTGCTAGGCCATTAAATGCTAATCAAGATGGCAAATTACAACATTCACACCTACCTCAAGCAGACAAGAGTTCTTTCTCCCACCCTGGACAACATTCCACAAATATATACACCCCGTTTTCCTAGTTTCCAACAGACCTCACAACCTCTGAGGATGCCTGCCATAGATGTAGGTGAAACGTCAAGAGAGAATGCTTCTGGAACATGGCCAGACAGCCCAAAAAACTTACAGAAACCCAGTGATTCCGGCCGTGAAAGCCTTTGACAACACGTCCATCAACACGTCCATCAACTCACAACAATCCATCAACCCACAACACGTCCATCAACCTATAACACATCCATCAACATGTCAATCAACCCACAACACATGCATCAACACTTCCATCAACCCACAACACGTCCATCAACACGTCCATCAACCTACAACATGTCCATCAACATGTCAATCAACCCACAACACATCCATCAACACATCCATCAACCCACAACACATCCATCAACACGTCCATCAACCCACAACACATCCATCAATAAGTCCATCAACCCACTTCCATAAGTGTCCTGGAGCACAGAGAATGGGAACCAGGCCAAGACCCATGTCTTCCAATGGTTGCCATGCTCTCCTGAAGAAGTCCATCCACTTATCAAGCCCTCTTCCAACTCTATTATTCAAGGTTGAACATCCCCAGTGTCCTTCACAGAGGGATTCTTAGCTTCAGGGTAGACTTCAAGTGGCAATGGGAGGGACATCTATCTCCAGTGGTGGTTCTGCCCACCACGTTGCCCCTTGGTCACCCACAACACACACACACTCCCCTCTATTGTGTGCTCCTCACCGGCCACGATGTACATGGCGCTGCCGTCGTCCCCCTCGGCCACCACGTTCTGCCCCGGGAGGAACTCTTGTGGGGTGAAGCTCTCCACCAGCGGCTGGTCCTGTCCTTCGCCCAGGCAGCGCAAGAACTGGTTGCGCTTCACGGCTTCCAGGATGAGGCTGGCATCCCTGCAACGGAAAGAGAGTTGGCAAAGGATGGAGATAGGCTTGGGCCAAGTTGGGCCTTCCCTCCCGAGGTTTTGGACTTCAACTCCCACCATTCCTGGCCTCAGGCCCTTTCCTTTTCCCCCTCAGCCACTTAAGCGGCTGAGGGGGAAAAGGAAAGGGCCTGAGGCCAGGAATATAGAGGAGATTAGGGGATAAAAGTGCCAAATACAGAATCTGTAGCCAGACGAAGCAATGTTGGGATTGAATTAAGACATTTATCTTTAACTTTGTAGCCTTGCCTTGGATGGATTCAAGTTGTCCCTTGGAAATTTACCTTGGAAGTTCCTATGTTAGTTTTTCATGAACTCTGATGGGCTTAGTTCCTGGATTATTTGTTCCTGCTTATCTTTCTACCTACTTGGATTTACCTATTTTGCACACCAATCTCTTAGGCGTCCTGCCAGGCTGAGAGAGAAACTGATAAGAAAATCAAGGCTGCAAAAAATCCTTTTCTGGAGGCTTGGCATATGGAGTAGATTAGGGGATAAAAGTGCCAAGTACAGAATCTGTAGCCAGACGAAGCAATGTTGGGATTGAATTAAGACATTTATCTTGAACTTTGTAGCCTTGCCTTGGATAGATTCAAGCTATGCCTTGTTTGATTCCATGATTCAAGTTTGGAATTTTACCTTGGAAGTTCCTATGTTAGTTTTTCATGAACTCTGATGGACTTATTTCCTGGATTATTTGTTCCTGCTTATCTTTCTACCTACTTGGATTTACCTATTTTGCACACCAATCTCTTAGGTGATCTGCCAGGCTGAGAGAGAAACTGATAAGAGAATCAAGGCTGAAAAAAAATCCTTTTCTGGCGGCTTAGCATATAAAGGAGATTAGGGGATAAAAGTGCCAAGTACAGAATCTGTAGCCAGATGAAGCAATGTTGGGGTTGAATTAAGACATTTATCTTGAACTTTGTAGCCTTGCCTTGGCTGGATTCAAGTTATGCCTTGTTTGATTCCATGTTTGGAATTTTACCTTGGAAGTTCCTATGTTAGTTTTTCATGAACTCTGATGGACTTATTTCCTGGATTATGTGTTCCTGCTTATCTTTCTACCTACTTGGATTTACCTATTTCGCACACCAATCTCTTAGGCGTTCTGCCAGGCTGAGAGAGAAACTGATAAGAGAATCAAGGCTGTAAAGAAATCCTTTTCTGACGGCTTGGGATATAGAGTAGATTAGGGGATAAAAGTGCCAAGTACAGAATCTGTAGCCAGACGAAGCAATGTTGGGATTGAAATAAGACGTTTGTCCTGAACTTTGTAGCCTTGTTTTGGATGGATTCAAGTTATGCCCTGTTTAATTCCATGATTCAAATTTGAAATTTTACTTTGGAAGTTCCTATATTAGTTTTTCATGAACTCTGATGGACTTATTTCCTGGATTATTTGTTCCTGCTTATCTTTCTACCTAATTGGATTTACCTATTTCGCACACCAATCTTTTAGGTGATCTGCCAGGCTGAGAGAGAAACTGATAAGAGAATCAAGGCTGAAAAGAAATCCTTTTCTGGTGGCTTGGCATATAAAGGAGATTAGGGGATAAAAGTGCCAAGTACAGAATCTGTAGCCAGATGAAGCAATGTTGGGATTGAATTAAGACATTTATCTTGAACTTTGTAGCCTTGCCTTGGATAGATTCAAGCTATGCCTTGTTTGATTTTATGATTCAAATTTGAAATTTTACTTTGGAAGTTCCTATGTTAGTTTTTCATGAACTCTGATGGACTTAGTTTCTGGATTATTTGTTCCTGCTTATCTTTCTACCTACTTGGATTTACCTATTTCATACACCAATCTCTTAGGCGTTCTGCCAGGCTGAGAGAGAAACTGATAAGAGAATCAAGGCTGAAAAGAAATCCTTTTCTGGTGGCTTGGCATATAAAGGAGATTAGGGGATAAAAGTGCCAAGTACAGACTCTGTAGCCAGACGAAGCAATGTTGGGATTGAATTAAAACATTTATCTTTAACTTTGTAGCCTTGCCTTGGATGGATTCAAGTTATGCCTTATTTGATTTCATGATTCAAATTTGAAATTTTAGTTTGAAAGTTCCTATGTTAGTTTTTCATGAACTCTGGTGGACTTCGTTCCTGGATTATTTGTTCCTGCTTATCTTTCTACCTACTTGGATTTACCTATTTCACACACCAATCTCTCAGGTGTTTTGCCAGGCTGAGAGAGAAACTGATAAGAGAATGAAGGCAGAAAAGAAATCCTTTCCTGGTAGCTTGGCATATAGAGTAGATTAGGGGATAAAAGTGCCAAATACAGAATCTGTAGCCAGATGAAGCAATGTTAGGGTCCTTTCCTGGGATGGCTCACCTGGGGGACTTGGGGACGCAAGGCACCTGCCAATCTTCATCGGTGAGGAGGGGCTCCGGCACAATGGCCCCTCCCCAGCTGCGCCTCCCAGATGTTTCCTCCATTGGGGGCTGCTCCTCCGGGGACCACTCGTTGGGAGGGTCCCCTTCATCCCCACCTGGGAATAGAAAGAGAGATAGGGAGGTGGTACCAAAATGCTTGACCTCTGACCCTGGAGAAGGACACCCCCTGAATTGGCATCTCTGGCTCCTTGAGGGGGCTTTGATCTTTCCCCATTGACCACCAGGGATATCCCCCAATGGAAGAACGGCCTGCCTCAGGGGAGCGTGCTTGCTCCATCCATGTTCCACATTTACATGTGTGTTTCTCAACCTGGGGGGTCATGAGGGGGTGTCAGAGGGCTCACCAAATATCATCATAAAATACTGTATTTTTTGTTGTTCATGGGGGTTCTGTGTGGGAAGTTTGGCCCAATTCTATTGGTGGGATTCAGAATGCTCTCCCCAAGCCCCACCACCACCACCACCACCTTTTCCTCCCCTTCCTCTTCTCTCTTGGAGGCAGAAAGTGAAACAAAGACAGGAAAAGTTTGGATCCCAAAAGGGTTGGACTTGGTGGATAGGAGAGAAGAAGTGAACCCATTAGAACCCACATTTCCTGCTCCTGATATAGAATCCTAGAGCTGGAAGGGACCCCTAAGGGCCATCCAGTCCAACCCCCTGCCATATGAGAAGGCACAATCAAAGCGCTCCCAATAGATAGACAGCCTCTGTGGGAAATCCTCCAGAGAAGGAGACTCCACCACATACCCAGGCAACCTGTATGACTCTCCAGGAAGTTCTTCCTAATTGTTTTGGTTGACTCTCTTTCCCTGCCATTTGAACCTATTTCTCCCTTGTGTCCTGGTCTCGAGAGCAACCAGAAAGTCAGTTTTTCCCCTCCCTAGTCCTCCTCCTCAATGGGGCACCCTTTGAAATCCTGAAACGTCATTCTCATGTTCCCTCTCTACCTTCTCTTCTCCCAACTAAACATCCCCCAGGAGGAAAGGAGGAAGGAAAAAGAGAAGGAAGGGAGGAAGGGGTGAAGGGAATGGAGGGAAGGAGGAAAGAGAGAAGGAAAGAAAGAGAAAAGGGAGGGAGGGAGGGAAAAAAGGAAGGAAGGAAGGAAGGAAGGAAGGAAAGGAGGGAGGAAAGGAGGGAGGAAAGAAAGACAAAAGGGAGGGAGAGAGGGAAGGGAGGGAGGGAAGGATGGAAGGGAATGGAGGAAGGGAGGAAAGAGAGAAGGAAAGAAAGACAAAAGGGAGAGAGGGAAGGGAGGGAGGGAAGGAATGTAGGAAGGAATGTAGGAAGGAAGGAAGGAAGGAAGGAAGGAAGGAAGGGATGGAAGTGAATGGAGGAAGGGAGGAAAGAGGGAAAGAAAGACAAAAGGGAGAGAGGGAAGGGAGGGTAGGAAGGAAGAAAGGAAGGAAGGGAAGGATGGAAGGGAATGGAGGGGGGAAGAGAGGAAAGAGAGAAGGAAGGAAAGAGAAAAGGGAATGGAGGAAGAAGAAAGAGAGAGAGAGACAGCAAAGAGGGAAGGAAGGATGAAAGTTGGAAGGAAGAAAGGAAGGAAGGGAAGGATGGAAGGGAATGGAGGGAGGAAGAGAGGAAAGAGAGAAGGAAGGAAAGAGAAAAGGGAATGGAGGAAGAAGAAAGAGAGAGAGACAGCAAAGAGGGAGGGAAGGATGAAAGTTGGAAGGGAAGTAAGGACGAGAAGGAGGTAGGAAGAAGATAAGGAAGGAAGGACGAAAGGGTGGAAGTGAATGGAGAGAGGGAGAAAGAGGGAGGAAAGGGAAAGAGGGAGGAAAGAGAAGGAAGGAAAGACAAATGGGAAGGAAGGAAGGAAGGAAGGAAGGAAGGAAGGAAGGAAGGAAGGAAGGAGAAAGAGGAACGAGGGAAGGAAAGAAGGATGAAAGGGTGGAAGGGAAGGAAGGATGGAAAGAGAAAGAAGGAGGGAAGGGAGGGAGGGAAGGAAGGAAGGAAGGAAGGAGGAAGGAAAGAGATGAAAGGAAGAATAGGACGAGTGAGAGAGGGGAGCTGGACTTATATTTATATTTCATATTTCAGGTGTATAAAAGAGAAACACAAACTCACTTCTAGTCGATAGATCTGTAAATGGACCCATATTCTGTCATGTTTAAGTACGGTAAACAATGTTTACATGAAGATTATTGTCTTTGCTTGGTTCACCTAAGCATTAGGAGCCCCCCACCCCACCCCACCCACGGTGGTGCAATGGGTGACGGCAGGACTGAAGACCCACAGGTTGGAGGTTCGAATCTGGGGAGAGCACAGATGAGCTCCCTCTGTCAGCTCCAGCTTCCCATACGAGGACATGAGAAAAGCCTCCCACAAGGATGGTAGAACATCAGAACATCTGGGCAGCCAATTCTCTCACACCAAAACCTAAGTATTGTGGTTGGGGGGTCAACCCTTTGTGGTTGGGGGTCAGGAGCACTTCCAGCAGCCAATGCGGACACTAAATAGGGGGCAGTGGAAGCCCCTCCCCAGTCTCTTCCAAGGTTTTTGGGGCATCAATTGGAGACCGAAACTCAAGACCCCCCTCCCATCTCCACCGAGCCTGACCATCAGATGGACTACAGGGAAAATGGGGGGGGGGCAGGGCTGGAAATTTTCAGTGGGGGCAAGAGAAGAATCATCAAATCCTTGAGTTGGAAGTGACCTGGGGGGCCATCTAGTCCAACCCCATTCTGCCCAGAAGCAGAGGAGCTGCTTCTGGGCAGACTCAACCCTTGAGCCCCCTCCCCAAATGGCAGCTATTGTGCTATGGTAATAATATAATATATTATATTTACATATTAATTGAGTCCCCTTCAGGGTGAAAAGGGCGGCATATCAATGTCATAAATAAATTGGGGGGGGGGAGTGGGTTGGGGCTTGGAGGGTCTCAATGGGGAGAGTGGGAGAAGGGCCCCAAACTGGCTCCCGGTGTCACTTCCAAGGCAAGGAGCCCCTTATTAGGAAGACCTGAGACTGACCTCTTGAAGACCCCCCCCCCCATTACTATCATTAATGCAGTGTTTCTCAACCTGGGGGTCTGGACCCCCAGAGGGGTCGTCAGGGGGTGTCAGTGAGTGGGCACAAAGTGGGGAGGGGGCAATGGAAGAGCTGGCCCCTCTTCTGAGTCTCTTCCAAGGCATTAGGAGACCCGAGCTCAAGACCCCCACCCGTGGGAGACCCGACCCCTGGCTTCCTGGATTTACCCCTTGAATGATCACAAAGGGGGAGCAAATGGGGGTCTGGCGGGGGTTTTGAGCCCCTTGGATTGGGGAATGATGGGTGGAGGTGGGAATGGGGAACCAGCTGGGGGTCAGTGTGAGTGGGCACAAAGTGGGGAGGGGGCAATGGAAGGGGACACAGAGCTGACCCCTCTTCTGAGTCTCTTCCAAGGCATTGGGAGACCTGAGCCCAAGACCCCCACCCTTGGGAGACCCAACCCCTGGCTTCCTGGATTTACCCCTTCCATCATCACAAAAGGGGTGCAAATGGGGGTCTTCTCGGGGGTTTTGAGCCCCTTGGATTGGGGAATGATGGGTTGAGGAGGGAATGGGGAAGTGGCTGGGGGTCAGTATGAGTGGACACAAAGTGGGGAGGGGGCAATGGAAGAGCTGACCCCTCTTCTGAGTCTCTTTCAAGGCATTGGGAGACCCGAGACCAAGACCCCCACCCTTATTTTATTTATATATTTACTTTATTTGTATACCACCCCTCTCAATCCTAAGGCGACTCCAAAGCATCGAGACACCTGAGCCCAAGACCCTCACTCTTGGGAGACCCGGCTGCCGGCATCACAAAAGGGGTCCAAATGGGAGTCTTCTGGGGGGGCTTTGAGCCCCTTGGATTGGGGGAATGATGGGGAGGGGGAGTGTTCTCTGGCTCATCTCAAACTGCGGCGAAGACACTTGTTGCGCAGCGGATCCAGAGACTGAGTTCTTGGTGGGGAGGGGGCTGAATTGGGGAGGGGGTCCCTGGATGAAGAAGAAGAAGGGGTGCCTAAGAGAGAGACCCCCTCCTCACTTCTGAGAGAAGCCAGGACCCTCTGGAGGGTCTCCCCCTCCTTCCCTTATTGATGGGGAGGGGGCTCCTCAGAGGTGGGCTGAATTGGGGAGGGGGTCCCTGGATGAAGAAGAAGAAGGGATGCCTAGGAGAGAGACCCCCTCCTCGCTTCTGAGCAAAGCCAGGACCCTCTGGAGGGTCTCTTCCTCCTTCCCTTATTGATGGGGAGGGGGTTCCTCAGAGGTGGGCTGAATTGGGGAGGGGGTCCCTGGATGAAGAAGAAGAAGAGGTACCTAGGAGAAAGACCCCCTCCTCGCTTCTGAGCAAAGCCAGGACCCTCTGGAGGGTCTCCCCCTCCTTCCCTTATTGATGGGGAAGGGGCTCCTCAGAGATGGGCTGAATTGGGGAAGGGGTCCCAGGATGAAGAAAAAGAAGAGGTACCTAGGAGAAAGACCCCTCCTCAGGACCCTCTGGTCTCTCCCTCCTTCCCTTATTGATGGGGAGGGGGTTCCTCAGAGGTGGGCTGAATTGGGGAGGGGGTCCCTGGATTATGATGAAGAAGAGGTACCTAGGAGAAAGACCCCCTCCTCAGGACCCTCTGGAGGGTCTCCCCCTCTTTCCCTTATTGATGGGGAGGGGGCTCCTCAGAGGTGGGCTGAATTGGGGAGGGGGTCCCAGGATGATGATGAAGAAGAGGTACCTAGGAGAAAGACCCCCTCCTCAGGACCCTCTGGAGGGTCTCCCCCTCCTTCCCTTATTGATGGGGAGGGGGCTCTTCAGAGGTGGGCTGAATTGGGGAGGGGGTCCCTGGATGATGAAGAAGAAGAGGTAACTAGGAGAAAGACCCCCTCCTCAGGACCCTCTGGAGGGTCTCCCCCTCTTTCCCTTATTGATGGGGAGGGGGCTCCTCAGAGCTGGGCTGAATTGGGGAGGGGGTCCCTGGATGAAGAAAAAGAAGGGGCACCTGGGAGAGAGACCCCCTCCTCGCTTCTGAGAGAAGCCAGGACCCTCTGGAGGGCTTCCCCTTCCCTCCCACCTTTCTCTTGAAGCCCCCTCCCCAAGAAGCCCCCTCCTCACCTGCCTCCCCAGCCGGGGGTCTGGCCATGCTCTCCAGGAAGGCGCGTTCTTCTTGAAGGCGCATCTCTCGGAGACGGAGGTCCATGGTGGGATATGCTTATTTGGGGCGGGGGTCTTCTTTGGGTCCCCTCCCTCCTCTTCCTCTTCCTCTTCCTCCTCTTCTTCACTCACTCTCCCCTTGGCAAAAAAAGAGAGGGGTGGGTTTCCTAGATGAGAAGCAAAGTCCACCTACGGAGTGGGGGGTCCCGAAGGGTCTCCTCCTCCTCCTCAGACCTCACCTGAGGTGGGGAGGGGTCTCCTCTGCCCAAAGAGGGGTCCTCCGACTGGGAGCGGCTCCTCCGAATGAGTGAGAGAGAGAAGGAGAGAAGGAATGAATCAGCGGGGCTTGCTTCAGGGGGCGAAGGGGGAGGGGGCGATGGGCGTGGCCACCCCTCCCTCACTCCCTCTCACTCCCCCTCCCCTTCCTCCTCCCCTCCCCCTCCTTTTCCCGATGCCAAGGTGTTACCAGGCAACCAGCCAGTTTGCCAAGGCGACCCGACCGTCGCTAGGTAGACATCTCCCCCCTCCCCTCCAAAAAGAAAGCAAGCAAGCAATGCAGAGCCCCAATGGACCCCCAGAGGAAGGGGTGGGCGAGGGAAAGAAGGGGAGAGGGAGACCCCTCCTCAATAGCACAGATGGTCAACTTTCCAAGACCTTTCCATGGAAAGTCTAGGAAGAGGAGGCGGTGGGCTTGGGTGGCCCCCTCCTCCTCTTCTTCCTCGCCCCAATGGACCCCCAGAGGAAGGGGTGGGCGAGGGAGGGAGGGGAGAGGGAGACCCCTCCTCAATGGCACTGATGGTCAACTTTCCAAGACCTTTCCATGGGAAGTCTAGGAAGAGGAGGAGGTGGGCTTGGGTGGCCCCCTCCTCCTCCTCCTCCTCCTCCTCCTCTCCCCAGAGACCCCTCCCCAAGGATTTGACTTCAGTTGGGACCCTTCCCCCTTTAAGACCCCCTTCAGCCACTGCTTTCGGCCAGAGGTGGAGGACCCATTCTAATAATACTAATGATGATGATGAATCCTAGAATCCTGGAGATGGAAGAGACCTCGTGGGCCATCATCCAGTCCCACCCCAAGAAACAGGAAAAACACATTCAAAGAACCCCCAACAGATGGCCATCCAGCCTGTTTCAAACCCTGCACCACATTCTGTAGCAGAGAGTTCCACTGTTGAACAGCTCTCACTGTAAGGAACCGGAAGCTCTAGGTGCTCTAACTGCCTCTTACAGGGAAAACCAGCTGATCCCCAACCCATCTAAAACACAGACATGTGCCTTTCATCTCAAGAACAGACAAGCATCCCGAGCTCTGAGGATTATTACCTGGGAAGGAATCCCACTGGAGCATGGCAGCGCACCCAAATACCTGGGAGGAGTCACTCTGGACCGTGCTCTGACCTACAAGAAGCACTGCCTGAACATCAAGCAAAAAGTGGACGCTAGAAACAATCTCATACGAAAGCTGACTGGCACAACCTGGGGATCACAACCAGATACAGTGCAGACATCTGCCCTTGCGCTGTGCTACTCTGCTGCTGAGTACGCATGCCCAGTGTGGAACACATCTCACCACGCTAAAACAGTGGATGTGGCTCTTAATGAGAAATGCCACATTATCACGCCCCACACGCACTGGAGAAATGACACTGCTTAGCCGGTATTGCACCACCTGACATCCGCCGGGAAGTAGCAGCCAAGAGTGAAAGGACCAAGGCAGTGACATCTCCAGCTCATCCCCTGTTTGGGTATCAGCCAGCACGTCAACGACTTAAATCAAGACATAGTTTTATAAGATCTACAGAGACACTCGCTGGAACACCTCAGCAAGCAAGAGACCAAAAGTGGCAGGCCCAAACCCAGCACCTCAATCCATGGGTGATACCAAATGAGAGACTCCCCCCTGGGCACACGGAAGATGGGGCGACTTGGAAGGTGCTGAACAGACTGCGCTCTGGCACCACGAGATGCAGAGCCAACCTCAAGAAATGGGGCCACAAAGTGGAATCCTCGACATGCGAGTGCGGAGAAGAGCAAACCACTGACCACCTACTACAATGCACCCTGAGCCCTGCGGCAACACCAGAGGCACTCGAAGTGGCCAGATACTGGTCAAAGGACATTTAACCCACTACCAAGTTTGCAAAATCTGTGTTTTTTGTTTTAATCTGTGTGTTTGTTTTGTTCTGTTAGAAATGTAATACAATGGTAGGATTGCTGATGGCATGATAAATAAATAAATAACCCCACAAGGGACTCAGGGCGGATTACAGTGTACACATATATGGCAAACATTCAATGCCAATTTTGCCATACAACGTATACAGACATACACAGAGGCTATTTGACTTTTTCTGGCCGCCAGGGGAGCTGTCGCTTTCCTCGTCCATCTGCGACGCTGATGAAGCACTTCCGCATTCCCCGCATGCTTCCCCGCTGGAATGCTTTTGCTGGAGTCTTTTTTATGGCCTCATAAATCAGTTAATTTAGCCTCCCCACACTTTTTTAAGGTGGTACCTAATTTTCCTACTTGACAGATGCAACTGTCTTTCGGGTTGCAAAGGTCGACAACAGGCTACACAATTGGTTGGAAACCCACTCCAACCCGGGCTGGCTTCGAACTCATGACCTTTTGGTCTGAGTGATCTTAATGCAGCTGACACTCAGCCAGCAGCACCACAATCCCAGTGTTGGATCTGTTATCTCTCTCTCTCCTTCCTTATAGGCTTTGAAGCAGAAGCTGAGTGGCCATCTGTAGGAAGGGCTTTGATTGCACATGGCAGAATGAAGGGGGGTAAGACTAGATGGGCTCAAGAGGTCTCGCTCAGCTCCAGAATCCAATGACTGTCTATCTATCCATCTATTTATCTCCTTCGTTGGAAGGGCTGGGTGGCTATCTGTCAAGGGGGCTTTGGTGGTGCTTTACATCATGGCAGAATGAAGGGGGTGGACTAGATGAGCTCAAGAGGTCTCTCCCACCTCTAGACTCCTATGACTCTATCTATATCTCACTCTCTCCTTCCTTGGAGGCTTTGAAGCAGAGGCTGGATGCCCATCTGTCAGAGGGGCTTTGATTGTGCATGGCAGAATGATGGGGGTTGGACTAGATGGGCTCAAGAGGTCTCTCCCAACTCTAGAATCTGATGACTATCTATCTATCTATCTATCATCTATATATCGATCTCCTCCCTTAGAGGCTCTGAAGCAGAAGCTGAGTGGCCATCTGTCAGATCGGCTTTGATTGTGCATGGCAGAATGAAGGAGGGTTGGACTAGATGGACTCAAGAGGTCTCTCCCAACTCTAGAAGCCGATGACTCTATCTATCTATCTATCTATCTATCTATCTATCTATCTATCTATCTCCTTCGTTGGAAACTTTGAAGCAGAGGCTGGATGGCCATCTATCAGAGGGGCTTTGATTGTGCATGGCAGAATGAAGGAGGGTTGGACTAGAGGAGCTCAAGAGATCTCACCTAACTCTAGAATCCAATGACTCTATCTATCTACCATCTATCTATCTATCTATCTATCTATCTATCTATCTATCTACTTTGTTGGAAGCTTTGAAGCAGAGGCTGGATGGCCATCTATCAGAGGGGCTTTGATTGTGCATGGCAGAATGAAGGAGGGTTGGACTAGAGGAGCTCAAGAGGTCTCACCTAACTCTAGATTCCAATGACTCTATCTATCTACCATCTATCTATCTATCTATCTATCTATCTATCTATCTATCTATCTATCTCCTTCATTGGAAACTTTGAAGCAGAGGCTGGATGGCCATCTATCAGAGGGGCTTTGATTGTGCATGGCAGAATGAAGGAGGGTTGGACTAGAGGAGCTCAAGAGGTCTCACCTAACTCTAGAATCCAATGACTCTATCTACCATCTATCTATCTATCTATCTATCTATCTATCTATCTATCTATCTCCTTTGTTGGAAACTTTGAAGCAGAGGCTGGATGGCCATCTATCAGAGGGGCTTTGATTGTGCATGGCAGAATGAAGGAGGGTTGGACTAGAGGAGCTCAAGAGGTCTCTCCCAACTCTAGAAGCCGATGACTCTATCTATCTATCTATCTATCTATCTATCTATCTATCTCCTTCGTTGGAAACTTTGAAGCAGAGGCTGGATGGCCATCTATCAGAGGGGCTTTGATTGTGCATGGCAGAATGAAGGAGGGTTGGACTAGAGGAGCTCAAGAGATCTCACCTAACTCTAGAATCCAATGACTCTATCTATCTACCATCTATCTATCTATCTATCTATCTATCTATCTATCTATCTACTTTGTTGGAAGCTTTGAAGCAGAGGCTGGATGGCCATCTATCAGAGGGGCTTTGATTGTGCATGGCAGAATGAAGGAGGGTTGGACTAGAGGAGCTCAAGAGGTCTCACCTAACTCTAGAATCCAATGACTCTATCTATCTACCATCTATCTATCTATCTATCTATCTATCTATCTATCTATCTATTATCTATCTATCTCCTTCTCTCTTTCGCCCTCCATTCGTGCCTCTTCAAATTCTGCAGCACTGCTGGTCACAGCTGACTTCCAGCTGGAGCGCTCAAGGGCCAGGGCTTCCAAGTTCTTGGTGTCTATGCCAGAGTTTTTAAGGTTGGCTTTGAGCCCATCTTTCAATCACCAACATTCCGTTTTCCGTTCTTGAGTTTGGAGTAGAGAGACGGTGGTGAGGCATCTGGAGAACGTGGCCGGTCAGGCCGAATTGATGGCGGAGGACCATCGCTTCAATGCTGGTGGTCTTTGCTTCTTCCAGCATACTGACGTTTGTCCACTAGTCTTGCAGGATTTTCCAGAGGCAACACTGGTAGAATCGACCAAAGGAGAGAGATATAGATAGATAGTCATCGGATTCTAGAATTGGGAGAGACCTCTTGAGACCATCTAGCCCAACCCCCTTCGCCCTGCCATGATGTAAAGCACCACCAAAGCCCCCTCGACAGATAGACATCTCACCTCTGCTTCAAAGCCTCCAAGGAAGGAGACGGATAGAGTGATAGGAGTCTAGAGTTGGGAGAGGCCTCTTGAGGCCATCTAGTCCAACCCCAGCCATTCTAAGGCACCATCAAAGCACACCCAGAGGAAAAAGGATGGGGTGGTCCAGGCTCCCCCATCAAAACTCACTTCCTGGAGGGCGGTCAGGCGGGCACTTCCTCCCTTCTTCCCCTTTCCCCTTTGGACCCTGCAATGGGTAAGGGGCTTTCCTCCTCCTCCTCTTCTTCCTCCTCCACTTCCTCGTCTCCCTTCAAGCAGCCGCGCCCTCCCCACCGGGTTACACATTAACCCCTAGGAAGGCGGACTCTGGACGGCGGAGGACCCAAGGGGAATTCAGGGTTTGCTCCTGGCCGGAATGAAAGGAGGGACCCCAAGAGGCCATCCAGCCCACCCCTGTGGCCTGCCAGGCAGGGAAAGGACTCCCACCTGCTTCCCCATCTGCCCACAGGAGGAGGGAGGCTCCCCCTGACCCCCAGGTGAGGTCTCTTCTCTAGAGATAAGGTCTACCTCCCTCCCACCAGGCAGGAGGACACAACCCAAACCCTCCTGCCAGATGAGAGAGCAGATTGGCCCGAACTCACACAAGGCATTTCCACAAGGGGAGATCTTGGAGTCCTCGTGGACAACAAGTTAAACATGAGCCAACAATGTGATGTGGCGGCAAAAAAAGCCAATGGGATTTTGGTCTGCGTCAATAGGAGCATAGTGTCTAGATCTAAGGAAGTAATGCTCCCCATGCTCTATTCTGCTTTGGTTAGACCACATCTGGAATATTGTGTCCAATTCTGGGCCCCACAATTCAAGAGAGATATTGACAAGCTGGAATGTGTCCAGAGGAGGGCGACTAAAATGATCAAGGGTCTGGAGAACAAGCCCTATGAGGAGCGGCTTAAGGAGCTGGGCATGTTTAGCCTGAAGAAGAGAAGGCTGAGAGGAGATATGATGAGAGCCATGTAAAAATATGTGAGAGGAAGCCACAGGGAGGAGGAGGGAGCAAGCTTCCTTTCTGCTTCCTTGGAGACTAGGACGCAATGGAACAATGGCTTCAAACTACAAGAGAGGAGATTCCATCTGAACATGAAGAAGAACTTCCTGACTGTGAGAGCCGTTCAGCAGTGGAACTCTCTGCCCCGGAGTGTGGTGGAGGCTCCTTCTTTGGAAGCTTTTAAACAGAGGCTGGATGGCCATCTGTCAGGGGTGATTTGAATGCAATATTCCTGCTTCTTGGTAGAATGGGGTTGGACTGGATGGCCCAGGAGGTCTCTTCCAACTCTTTGATTCTAGGATTCTATGATTCTATGATTCTATGATTCTATGACAGGTGCCACACTTAGGTAGAAAACAATCCAACTCAAAGGTACAGGACAGGTGAGGCCTGGCTCCACAACACAATCCTAGAATCCTAGAGTTGGAAGAGACCTGGTGGGCCATCATCCAGTTCAACCCCATTCTGCCAACATACAGGACAATCACATTCAAAGCACCCCCAACAGGTGGCCATCCAGCCTCTGTTTAAAAGCTTCCAAAGAAGGAGCCTCCACCACACTCCCTCCGGGGCAGAGAGTTCCACTGCTGAACAGCTCTCACAGTCAGGAAGTTCTTCCTCATGTTCAGGTGGAATCTCCTCTCTTGTAGTTTGAAGTCAAGAAGCAAGAAAATTGCGTTCAAAGCACCCCTGACAGATGGCCATCCAGCCTCTGTTTCAAAGCCTCCAAAGAAGGAGCCTCCACCACACTCCCTCCGGGGCAGAGAGTTCCACTGCTGAACAGCTCTCACAGTCAGGAAGTTCTTCCTCATGTTCAGGTGGAATCTCCTTTCTTGTAGTTTGAAGCCATGGCTGCATTTACTGCATTTGTTGACCGCCGTTCTCAGCCCTAGGGCGACTCACGTCCGAGTCTCCAGGGCAGCAGAAAGGAATCATAGAATCATAGAATCCTAGAGTGGGAAGAGACCTCCTGGGCCATCTAGTCCACCCCCATTCTGCCAAGAAGCAGGAATATTACATTCAAATCACCCCTGACAGATGGCCACCCAGCCTCTTTTTAAAAGCCTCCAAAGGAGGAGCCTCCACCACGCTCCGGGGCAGAGAGTTCCACTGCTGAATGCCTCTCACAGTCAGGAAGTTCTTCCTCGTGTTCAGGTGGAATCTCCTCTCTTGTAGTTTGAAGCCATTGTTCCATTGTGCCCTAGTCTCCAGGGAAGCAGAAAACAAGCTTGCTCCCTCCTCCCTAGGTCTTCCCCCTCACATATTGATCCCTGCCCCTCATGTCTCCTTTCAGCCTTCTCTTCTTCAGGCTAAACATACCCAGCTCTTTCAGCCACTCCTCATCGGGCTTGTTCTCCAGACCCTTGACCATTTGAGTCGCCCTCCTCTGGACACATTCCAGCTTAGTATTGACTACTGCAACGCTCTCTATGTTGCACTAATTGCCCAGAAGCTGCAATTAATCCAACATTTGGCAGCCAGATTACTAACGGGAGCAGGGTACAGGGAGTGCACAACTCCTTTTTTGTGCCAGCTCCACTGGCTGCCAATTAGCTTCCGAGCACAATTCAAAGTGCTGGTTTTAACCTACAAAACCCTATACGGTTCCGGCCCAGTTTACCTGTCCAAATGTATTTTCCCCTATGAACCATCAAGACAATTAAGATCTTCTGGTGGGGCCCTGCTCTCGGTCCCATCACCCTCGCAATCGCATCTGGTGGGGACAAGAGACAAGGCCTTTTCTGTGGTGGCCCCTTGGCTATGGAACTCTCTCCCAATTGAGATCAGATCTGCCCCCTCCCTCCTGTCCTTCAGGAGGCTGGTGAAATCCTGGCTATGGAAGGAAGCATTCCCAGAGTAATGGTTGAGACCAGCTACTGAAGAAAGTGATCGACCACACATACAGATTGAGTATAGCAATGTAAATGCATCCCGAACTCTGAGGATGATTACCTGGGAAGGAATCCCACAGAAGCCTTGCAGCGCACCCAAATACCTGGGAGTCACTCTGGACCGTGCTCTGACATACAAGAAGCACTGCCTGAACATCAAGCAAAAAGTGGGCGCTAGGAACAATATCATACGAAAGCTGACTGGCACAACCTGGGGATCACAACCAGATACAGTGAAGACATCTGCCCTTGCGCTGTGCTACTCTGCTGCTGAGTACGCATGCCCAGTGTGGAACACATCTCACCACGCTAAAACAGTGGATGTGGCTCTTAATGAGACATGCCGCATTATCACGGGGTTACAGGAGAAATTACACTGCTTAGCCGGTATTGCACCACCTGACATCCACCGGGAAGTAGCAGCCAATAGTGAAAGGACCAAGGCAGAGACATCTCCAGCTCATCCCTTGTTTTGGGTATCAGCCAGCACGTCAACGACTTAAATCAAGAAATAGTTTTCTAAGATCTACAGAGACACTCACTGGAACACCTCAGCAAGCGAGAGTCCAAAAGTGGCAGGCTCAAACCCAGAACCTCAACCAATGGCTGAATGAGAGACTCCCTCCTGGGCATAACTGGGCGACTTGGAAGACACTGAACAGACTGAGCTCGGGCACCACGAGATGCAGAGCCCACCTTCAGAAATGGGGCCACAAAGTGGTGTCCACGACATGCGAGTGCGGAGAAGAGTGAACCACAGACCACCTGCTGCAATGCAACGTGAACCCTACCACATGCACCATGGAGGACCTTCTTGCGGAAACACCAGAGGCACTCCAAGGGGACAGAAACTGGTCAAAGAACATTTAATCAACTACCAAGCTTGCAAACTTTGTGTTTTGTATGTTTGTTTGTTTGTTTTGTTCTGTTAGAAAAGTAATACAATTGACTGGTTGCTCTAACATGACAAATAAATAAATAGTAGAGAAAGTGGTGCAAAACTATTAATTCAGCTGTGTAGCTGCACCCATTATCCCTGGCTTTAGTTCAGAGTTCTTCTGGCCCCAGTCAATTAGGTTTAATAGTACGAATCTAGTTTGAGCCACAATCTGCTCCTGGTCTTCTTTTGGCGGAGATCATGGAGCTTTTCCATCTTTTGCTTCTGCTTCTGTTATCTCTCTGATTACTACATTGCCCATCAAGTGATGTCCACATATGCAGTCGCTTCTTGAACTGCATCCTTACCAAGCTACAACTCCCAGGATTCCATAGTAGTTAAAGTGGGGTCAAACTAACGAGAGACAGGGCCTTTTCTGTGGTGGCCCCTTGGCTATGGAATTCTCTCCCAACTGGGATCAGATCTGCCCCCTCCCTCCTGTACTTCAGAAGGCTGGTAAAATCCTGGATATGGAAAGAAACATTCCCAAATTAATGGTTGAGACCAGCTACAGAACAAAGTGATCGACCACACATACAGATTGAGCATAGCAATGTAAATGCACCCCGAGCTCTGAGGATCACCTGGGAAGGAATCCCACTGGAGCATTGCAGCACACCCAAATACCTGGGAGTCACTCTGGACCGTGCTCTGACCTACAAGAAGCACTGCCTGAACATCAAGCA
The DNA here is from genome assembly GCF_037176765.1 of Anolis sagrei. Lineage (NCBI taxonomy): Eukaryota > Metazoa > Chordata > Lepidosauria > Squamata > Anolidae > Anolis > Anolis sagrei. Next base: position 1,782,389 of record NC_090021.1, on the reverse strand, counting down.
AAAAGTGGGTGCTAGAAACAATATCATACGAAAGCTGACTGGCACAACCTGGGGATCACAACCAGACACAGTGAAGACATCTGCCCTTGCGCTTTGCTACTCTGCTGCTGAGTACGCATGCCCAGTGTGGAACACATCTCACCACGCTAAAACAGTGGATGTGGCTCTTAATGAGACCTGCCGCATTATCATGGGGTGTCTGCGCCCTACACCACTGGAGAAATTACACTGCTTAGCCGGTATTGCACCACCTGACATCCGCTGGGAAGTATCAGGCAATAGTGAATGAGACATCTCCAGCTCATCCCTTGTTTGGGTATCAGCCAGCACGTCAACGACTTAAATTAAGAAATAGTTTTCTAAGATCTACAGAGACACTCGCTGGAACACCCCAGCAAGCGAGAGTCCAAAAGTGGCAGGCTCCAACCCAGAACCTCAACCAATGGCTGATACCGAATGAGAGACTCCCCGCTGGGCACACAGAAGACTGGGCGACCTGGACAGACTGCTCTCTGGCACCACGAGATGCAGAGCCAATCTTAGGAAATGGGGCTACAAAGTGGAGTCCATGACATGCGAGTGTGGGGAAGAGCCAACCACTGACCACCTGCTGCAATGCACCCTGAGCCCTGCCACATGCACAAGGGAGGACCTTCTTGCGGCAACACCAGAGGCACTCCAAGGGGACAGAGACTGGTCAAAGGACATTTAATCAACTACCAAGCTTGCAAACTTTGTGTTTTGTATGTTTGTTTGTTTTGTTCTGTTAGAAATGTAATGCAATTGTCTGGTTGCCCCTGACGCGATAAATAAATAAATGTAAATGCATTCAAATATGAGTATAAAATTCATAATAACAAACCATTAAACCCTTTGTGTCATGCAAGAATTCAACAGTCCAGCTTTCCCAACCAGACATAGAAGATGGAATATTGTGTCCAATTCTGGGCACCACAATTCAAGAGAGATATTGACAAGCTGGAATGTGTCCAGAGGAGAGCGACTAAAATGATCAAGGGTCTGGAGAACAAGCCCTATGAGGAGCGGCTTAAGGAGCTGAGCATGTTTAGCCTTAAGAAGAGAAGGCTGAGAGGAGATATGATGAGAGCCAGGTATCAATATGTGAGAGGAAGCCAGAGGGAGGAGGAGTGAGCAAGCTTGTTTTCTGCTTCCTTGGAGATTAGGACGCAATGGAACAATGGCTTCAAACTACAAGAGAGGAGATTCCATCTGAACACGAGGAAGAACTTCCTGACTGTGAGAGCCGTTCAGCAGTGGAACTCTCTGCCCCGGAGTGTGGTGGAGGCTCCTTCTTTGGAAGCTTTTAACCAGAGGCTGGATGGCCATCTGTCAGGGGTGATTTGAATGCAATATTCCTGCTTCTTGGCAGAATGGGGTGGGACTGGATGGCCTAGGAGGTCTCTTCCAACTCTTTGATTCTATGATTCTATGATTCTATGGCATGGAGCATCTCAACTGCTATATTCTCTTTACCTTTCCGCATCTCGCCGGTTTCCTTCCAATTCCTCATCTTCTTTGGGTTTCTTGGCTGCAGCCTCCGCTCTGATTAATGGCTGAACCCAAAGGACGGGAAATCTGGAGCGATTTCAATGCCTTCATCCTCTGCGTTAAAGTTATCTCAAACCATCTGCGGCTAGGATGTGTTTTTGTTTTCATCACGCTCCAACCCTCAACCTTGCCTTTGCACTTTCTTCACAAATCTTTGCTGTGTTCTTCTCGTCGGGTGGTATTGCCTGCATCGCATGAACCGGCTGCAAAGAGGGAAAGTCTTGGCATTCCTCCTGAACAACGGGTGCATCTACACCAGGCATGGGCAAACTTTGGCGTTTTGGGATCCTGGGAGTTGTAGCATATGTGGACATCACTTTCCAAATAATGTTTATGAAGCATTTGCAAATAAAAAAAAATACGAATGGGGAGGGGGTAAGGGAAAAAGAACAGAAAAAAGAATAATATGTAGATAGTAGATTGTTATTGGTTAGTTAGACCTTTGCAAATCTTTAATATGTCACAAAGGAAGTAAGGGTTGTTGGGAAGCGGGAGGTTCTTATGCAAGACAATCATTTTTTTCCAACTAAATTATCATCTCTGTTCCATTGATACACATTAGATAAGATACTGAAAATTCCGACAATTCTAATTTTAAGTCCAGTAATTATACTTTCTTGTTCCTTCTTATATTGTCTCATGTTCTTATTTTCATTTCAAGCTCTTCTTTATTAAATATTAATCTTGATTATTCATGGAAAATTGCTGTGTTTCATGGCCGGTAATCCCAGAGGCTTGTATTTATCAAGTTCATGGTTAGTAAAAGACTAACAGGTTCCTGGTTCTTGTTTTGTGGCTTTTGAAATTTTGCTCAAGTTCAGAGATTCTACTGACTGCTGTGATTTCTGTGGCTTTTTGACTTTGCATTTACCTTTCTTTTGTAACCAATTTTTCATCAGTAAACAAGGATTGCTTTTTCTACAGTCCAGTGTGGTGGATTTAATCTTATGGTCTCGTTTCTTGAACTGGGATGCAACACAAGGCAACTTCTGTTCTGTCACGCGCTGGGCCTCTAACAGCTGTACTCTTCTATAGGACGTATACTTTAAGCCCAGCGGGAAGCCAGGGGTGCCTCAAAGAGAGGTTCTCAGGGATTTTTCTGAAGTGATGGTCTTTAGAGTCTTTAATGATACAACAAAGTCTTTATTATGGAACAAACAACAAATCTTCAATGGTTCAAACAACACTTCAAGGCTTTCTTCGTCTAGTCCTCAATGGGCTGGTACCCAACTTTAGTTAACTGAACCTTCTCTGTAGGAAAACCCCTTTTTAAACTCTCCCAGGCTGTTTACTATCTTTGCCTCTTCGGTGTGGGTCCTACTACCAATTCCAAATGTGTCTGGGTATCGAGTAGACCTACCAGCCGAGGCTTGAAGATATTTCCGCTGGAATTCTGTGGATCTGTAGTGCTGTCCTCCCTCAGAGAATTCTTTGAGAACTTCAGGGCTGTTTTCCCTCTGTTTGCTGTGAGGCTGAAAGGCTGTGAGCTCTCAGCCAGAGTCTTGAGACCTTTTCCCTGGATGCTATTGAGAAAAGAAGCTTTTCTACGGGACGAGCTGGTCTACGTCCTATAGTCTAGCTTCCTTGTGTGAGACTGCCCAAAATGGCTCCTTTCCCTCCCAGAGCCCTGAACAAGGGACAGAACCAAAGCTTAATTATGATGGACAGGAGGCCTGCCCTATAACTGCAAACAGATAACAGAAAGAAAATAAAGTTGGAGCCTGTTGCAATCCAGAGCAGGGAATGAGGCCCTAAGATAACTATCCACCACACTTGACTGTGAAAAACAATCCTTTTTTATTGAAGAAAAATGGTTACAGAATAAAGGGAAAATGCAAGTCAAAAGCCACAGCAAAATCAGCAAACATGAATTTAAATGCACAAGAACAAAACCCAAAGCCACACTGTAAAATACTGGAACCTGTTAGCAATCCACTAACCGTGCTTGATATCCTAGAAATCTTTCAAGACCATGGCCAGGGAAACCGGGAGAACTGCTAAGGTCTTCATCAATCTGAAACGATGCCTGAACTGAGAAAGTCAGCCCGACGGAAGGCACTTAAAGCCTAAGAATTGGTTCCATGAACCGCCCCTCTGCTTTGAAGCCGTTGTTTGCATTTCTTTTAATTGGGAAGACCTTCGCAAGCTGAGTGATTTACTTCTGTCTTGCCAAATTTGGCCCCTTCTGTTCTCATTAAAGTTACCAGGTGCAGAAGGGAGTGAAAGGTCATGGCTTCCCTCTGAAACATTCTCATGAACACTGGTACTTACATTTTCCAAATCTACAGAAGTTCCTTCCTCACTAATTTCAGGAACATTGGCATTTTCCAAACCTACAGAAGTTTCTTCCTCACTAATTTCAGGAACATTGGCATCAAGAGGTACATTTTCATTAGCATCAGTAATTATATTTACATTAGCATCAGGAGGAACAAACAGAGAATCAGGTTCAAGTTCAAACTCAGGCTGAACCCCAACAGAGCCGTACCAGCACAACTTCCTGATACATTTTTCCAACAAAGGGAATGGGGCAGAAAGGGTCAGGAGAAGGTTACACACAGGAGAAAATATGAAAATATAGAAATCATAATACAGAGAGTAAACCCAACTATCCTCTCCCAGTGTCCATAGTTCATATTATTCATAGGAAGGTCCATAAAGGGAAATATATCCCTGAGGGGGAAAGAGAGTCCCTTATTTGTGAGAAGGGGGGACCATCAGGAGCCCAGGTGTGCCTCAGGTGGAAAAAGGCAAATACTTTTGTGGCATGATTTTCAATAATAAATTGGTTACCTTCTGCTATAAACATATGAAAATAGGGCATAAAGCCTTGATTAAATGATACGCACCAAATTGACCAAGGCTTAACCCATACCAAAAAAGGGAAATGCGAAAGACTGCTCCAACTTCCGTACAGTGGCCCCTATTTCTCATCATGCCAGGAAGGGAATGCTCAAGGTCCTGCAAGGAAGAAGACTCCAGCAAGACATGGAGCGAGAGTTGCCAGATGTTCAAGCTGGGTTTAGAAAAGGCAGAGGAACGAGAGACCAGATTGCCAATCTCCGGATGCTGGAGAATGGAGGAAGGCAGGGAGTGTCAGAAAAACATCTACTTCTGCTTCATTGACTCCTCTAAAGCCTTTGACTGAGTGGATCATAATAAATTGTGGCAAGTTCTGGGTGGGATGGGCATCCCAAGCCCCCTTCCCTCTCTCCTGAGGAATCTGTACCAGGACCAAGGAGCAACAGTCAGAACTGACCACGGAACAGGAGACGGGTTCAAGATTGGGAAAGGCGTCCGGCAAGGCTGCATCCTCTCACCCAACCTTTTTAACTCGTATGCAGAACACATCATGCGAGGATGTGCGGGGCTTGAGGAATGCAAAGCTGGGATGGAAATGGCTGGAAGAAACATTCACAACCTCAGATATGCAGATGACACCACTCTGATGGCCGAAAGCGAGGAGGAGCTGAGGAGCCTTCTAATCAAGGTGAAAGAAGAAAGCGCAAAAGCCGGGTTGCAGCTAAACATAAAAAAAAACCAAGATTATGGCAACAAGAATGATTGACAACTGGAAAATAGAGGGAGAAAATGTGGAGGCCGTGACAGGGTTTGTATTTCTAGGTGCAAAGATGAGTGCAGACGCAGACTGTGGCCAGGAAGTCAGGAGACGCTTCCTTCTTGGCAGGAGAGCAATGTCCAGTCTCGATAAAATAGTAAAGAGCAGAGACATCAGACTGGCAACAAAGATCCATTGCCTAGTCCAAGCCATGGTCTTCCCTGTAGTAGTCACCTACGGATGTGAGAGCTGGACCTGAGGGAAGGCTGAGCCAAGGAAGAGAGATGCTTTTGAACTGTGGTGTTGGAGGAAAGTGCTGAGAGTGCCTTGGACTGCGAGAAGATCCAACCAGTCCATCCTCCAGGAAAGAAAGCCCGGCTGCTCATTGGAGGGAAGGAGACGAGAGACAAAGTTGAAGTCCTTTGGCCACATCATGAGGAGACAGCAAAGCCTAGAGAAGGGAATGATGCTGGGGAAAGTGGAAGGCAAAAGGAAGAGGGGCCGACCAAGGCCAAGATGGATAGATGGCATCCTTGAAGGGACTGGACTGACCTTGAAGGAGCTGGGGGTGGTGACGGCCGACAGGGAGCTCTGGCGTGGGCTGGTCCAGGAGGTCACGAAGAGTCGGAGACGACTGAACGAATGAACAACAACAACTAACCCTTATTATCCAGTCTGGTGTCCTTGCCCTTAGCAAAACTATAAGTTACTATCTCTTATTGGGGGGGGGGGGGGTCATGTTCGACTTCACAACCACTTGCGGTGGACCATGCAGTCTCTTCCAAATCAATTCTTCTATGATTCTATGATAATGAACATATGATTGGCCTTGCAAAACTCAAGGAGTCTCTCTCCTGCTCTGTGTTTTGATCCTTGGCCAATTTACGATTAGCAAGTGTTCCTGTTTTGGCGTGAGATCAATTTCCTCCTGGATCCCATCATAAAACCTGACAACGTCTTCCTCTTCTGTGTCCGCATTTGGAGGATCAACATGACAGATTGTGGTTAGATGGAGGGCTTTCCCCTGAAATCTTGTTGACATGATTTGGCCAGGCTTTGCATTCTCCTGCTTTATGACCTCCTTGGCTTCCTTTGGCTCCTTGTTCTTCACTTCCTGTGTCAACAATACCTATCTGACTCAAAAGGCCCTCGTCGCATTTGCTTCAGTTTGCTCTCCCCAAACATTGCAATGTTTGCGCATTCCATTTTCTTCTTTTACAAGGTCTGCTTTCCCATCCCTGTCTCTCACATCCCATATTCCTATATAATATATCCATATTGGGCTGCTTCTGACTTTCCATTCACCGCTGAGCAGGTCAGCAGCTGAACACTTTTTAAAAGTTTGAATCTGGTTGCACCATAGAATCCTAGAATCCTAGAGTTGGAAGAGACCTCCTGGGCCATCCAGTCCAACCCCATTCTGCCAAGAAGCAGGAATGTTGCATTCAAATCACCCCTGACAGATGGCCATCCAGCCTCTGTTTCAAAGCTTCCAAAGAAGGAGCCTCCACCACACTCTGGGGCAGAGAGTTCCACTGCTGAATGGCTCTCACAGTCAGTAAGTTCTTCCTCATGTTCAGATGGAATCTCCTCTCTTGTAGTTTGAAGCCATTGTTCCCTTGCGTCCTAGTCTCCAGGGAAGCAGAAAGGAAGCTTGCTCCCTCCTCCTCCCTGTGGCTTCCTCTCACATATTTATACATGGCTATCATATCTCCTCTCAGCCTTCTCTTCTTCAGGCTAAACATGCCCAGTTCCCTAAGCCGCTCCTCATAGGGCTTGTTCTCCAGACCCTTGATCTTCTCCCTCCTCCCTGTGGCTTCCTCTCACATATTTATACATGGCTATCATATCCCCTCTCAGCCTTCTCTTCTTCAGGCTAAACATGCCCAGCTCGTTAAGCCACTCCTCATAGGGCTTGTTCTCCAGACCTTTTAAGCAGAGGCTGCGTGGCCATCTGTCAGGGGTGCTTTGAATGCAATATTCCTGCTTCTTGGCAGAATGGGGTTGGACTGGATGACCCATGAGGTCTCTTCCAACTCTAGGATTCTATGAAAACCTTCTGATCCCAATCTCCAGATCAGACCCCCTCCCTGGGAACACATTGGGGATGAGCTAACACCCCGAAAACCCATTATTTTCCCAGCCAAAACCCATTATCTTCTTCCAGGTGGACCAGAACAGCTCTTTTAGTCCCATTAATACTGGTTTTCCTCCCACACCCCTCCAAGAAAACAGCCACCAAACTCCAAATGGAACGACATTTATTAACCCCCCCCCCCCTTCCAAAGCCCCTTCAAATCAATCAATTGCAGTGGCGGATGTCGCATCTCTGCCAACCGACAAGCGGATCCTAGCCGGCCGCGGTCAGGACCAATCAGTATCCATAGTGACCAAATCATTTTGTTTCGAACCACCGTCAAAGTGCTATAAATACATCTATATGCCTGTAATTGAGTCATGTCTGTTTTTGGAGCGCGGGCTCTGCTGACATCCGCTTTGGCCAAGTTGAGTCAATGCCACTGCCGTCAATCATCCCGTGTCTCGTTTGGTCCTTTGGGAGCTTGACACGCCGGGACCCGAAACTGTGGTTGTTGAGGAGCTGAAAGCATGGCACAAAGGGATGGAAAAAGGAGCCGAAGAGACACCAGAGATGGAGGGGAAGGGGCTACGCTGGGTCTCTTAGGTCCCTTCCACACTGCCATATATAATCCAGATTATCTGCTTTGAACTGGATTATATGGCTGTGTAGACAATGTATTGTCGAAGGCTTTCGTGGCCGGAATCACTGGGTTGTTGTCGGTTTTTTCAGACTATATGGCCATGTTCTAGAGGCATTCTCTCCTGACGTTTCACCTGCATCTATGGCAAGCATCCTCAGAGGTAGTGAGGTCTGTTGGAACTAGGAAAATTGGGTTTATATATCTGTGGAATGACCAGGGTGAGACAAAGGACTCTTGTCTGCTGGAGCTAGGTATGAATGTTTCAACTGACCACCTTAATTAGTGGGTTGTTGTAGGTTTTTTCGGGCTATATGGCCATGGTCTAGAGGCATTCTCTCCTGACGTTTCGCCTGCATCTATGGCAAGCATCCTCAGAGGTAGTGAGGTCTGTTGGAAGTAGGAAAAAGGGGTTTATATATCTGTGGAATGGCCAGGGTGGGACAAAGGACTCTTGTCTGCTGGAGCTAGGTGGGAATGTTTCAACTAGATGGCCATGTTCTAGAGGCATTCTCTCCTGACGTTTCGCCTGCATCTATGGCAAGCATCCTCAGAGGTAGTGAGGTCTGTTGGAACTAGGAAAATGGGTTTATATATCTGTGGAAAGACCAGGGTGAGACAAAGGACTCTTGCCTGCTGGAGCCAGGGGCAGCTCAACCCATTACGCAGAAGTAAGCATTCGCAGTAGACTTGATTTTGCCCAGGGGCGCTCTTGAGGCGCTCTTGGGGGAAAATAGACCTTGACATATGCGAGCTGTAGTTACTGGGATGTATAGTTCACCTAAAATCAAAGAGCATTCTGAACTCCACCAATGATGGAATTGAACCAAATATGGGACACAGAACTCCCATGATGAACAGAAAATATATATGAATTATTTGGGGGGGGGGGGGTTTGGGGGGGGGGTGCCAAAATAGTGTTTGCTTACCTAGGGCCACCTCTGGCTGGAGCTAGGGGTGAATGTTTCAACTGACCACCTTGATTAGCATTTGATGGCCTGGCAGTGCCTGGAGCAAACTTTTGTTGAGAGGTGGTTAGATGTCCTTGTTTGTTTCCTCTCTGTTGTTGTGCTGTTCTAATTTTAGAGTTTTTTTAATACTGGTAGCCAGATTTTGTTCATTTTCATGGTTTCCTCCTTTCTGTTGAAATTATCCACATGCTTCTTGTGGATTTCAGTGGCTTCTCTGTGTAGTCTGACATGGTGGTTGTGAGCGTGGTCCAGCATTTCTGTGTCCCCAAGTAATATGCTGTGTCCAGGCTGGTTCATCAGGTGCTCTGCTATGGCTGACTTCTCTGGTTGGAGTAGTCTGCAGTGCCTTTCATGTTCCTTGATTCTTGTGTTGGGCAATGCTACTGCGTTTGGTGGTCTCTATGGAGACTTCTTGTCCACAGCTGCATGGTATACGGGAGACTCCTTCAGAAGTGAGAAGGTCCCTCTTGTCCTTTGCTGAATGGAGCATTGGTTGGATGTTCTTGGTGGGTCTGTAGATAGTTTGCATGTTGTGTTTCCTCATCAGCTTCCCTCTGCGGTCAGTGGTTCCCTTGATGTCTGGCAAGAACCCTTTCCCTCTGGGTGGGTCTTGGTCTTGACTCTCGTGGCTTGTTCTCGGTGGTCTTGCAGCTCTTCTGATGTCTGAGGTGGAGTCTCCCTTGGCCTGGAGAGCCCAGTTGAGGTGGTTCAGTCCATCTCGGAGGAGGTGGGCTTCGCAGATTCTTTTTGCACGGTCTGCCAAGGCTTTAATGGTGCTTCTTTCTTGACTTAGGTGATGGTTGGAGTTTTGATGTAGGTATCTACCTGTGTGTGTGGGTTTTCTGTAAATGGTGTGACCGAATTGTTGATCTGGTTTGCGGATGACTAGGACATCTAGAAAAGGCAGTCTTCCTTCGTTTTCTTTTTCCATGGTGAACTGGATGTTTGGGTGGATGCTGTTGAGGTGGTCCAGGAACCTGTTGAGTTCTTCTTCACACAACATACGCAACATACAAACTATCTACAGACCCACCAAGAAAATCCAACGAAAGGACAAGAGGGATCCTCTCGCTTCTGCAGGAGTCTACCATGTACCAGGCAGCTGTGGACCAGAAGTCTCCATAGGGACCACCAAACACAGCAGCATTGCCCAGACACGCATCAAGGAACATGAAGGGCACTGCAGACTACGTCAACCAGAGAAGTCAGCCATAGCAGAGCACCTGGTGAACCAACCTGGACACAGTGTATTATTTGAGAAGACAGAAATGCTGGACCACTCTCACAACCACCATGTCAGACTGTGTAGAATCCATTGAAATACACAAACTTGTGGACAATTTCAACAGAAAGGACGAAACCATGAAAATGAACAAAATCTGGCTACCAGTATCAAAAAAACTCTAAAATTACAACAGCACAACCACAGAGAGGAAACAAACAAGGACATCTAATCACCTCTCAACAAAAGTTTGCTCCAGGCACTGTCAGGCCATTATATGCTAATCAAGGTGGTCAGTTGAAACATTCACACCTAGCTCCAGCAGACAAGAGTCCTTTGTCCCACCCTGGTCATATAAACCCTTTTCCTTACTTCCAACAGACCTCACTACCTCTGAGGATGCTTGCCATAGATGCAGGCGAAACGTCAGGAGAGAATGCTTCTAGACCATGGCCATATAGCCCGAAAAAACCTACAACAACCCAGTGATTCCAGCCATGAAAGCCTTCGACAATACAGTTTCCAACATTACTTTTATCTGCCATGGTTCGACGGTATAGGATCATGGGAGTTCTAGTTTATTGAGGTCTTTACTCAAAAGGAGCTGGGGACTCGCCAAACTACAATTCCCAAGACCCCACAGCATTGCGTAGTTGCAGTTAAGGTGGTCTCAAACGGCAGTAATTCAACATGTCTTTATTTATAACCCCCCCCCTTTTTTTTTTTTTTACCTCCGGATTGGGGCTCAAGGTGGCTTACAATATCGAAAATCCCGCAGGCAAAATCATATGTCACCAAAGAAGTACAAAATCCACCAAGATTAAAATAGTATTAAACTGCCTACTCTACCTGATGGAAACCATTTAAAATAATTACCTACAGCACAGAATAAAAGGATGCGAAACTCTTTGCAGGTGAAACATGCTGTTCCTGAAAGCTTTGGTGCTTGTTTGCAATGAATCATAGACCAGAGTTTCTCAACCTGGGGGTGGGGTGGGGGATTGTTCTGTTGCGTTGGTCTTGTAAATAGTTGTCTTTAGAACAGGACGTGCAACCTTTGCCCAACGGGAAGCCAGAGGGCCCAAAGTTCTCAGAGGTTTCCACCACAAACAGTCTTTAGATGGCTTGAGAAGTACAACAAAGTCTTTTATTAATGAACAATCAAACAGAAACTTCTCTTGTCTTCAGTCAAGTTAAGTAAACGATTCCAAGCTTTTGGGCAACTGGTGAATTCCTAAACTTGCCCACGAAGGACAGGCAACTATCTTCAATAACTTCTTCTTTACTTTAAAGGAAAAATCCCCTTTTTAACTTCTCCCAGGCTGATTGTAAACTTAAACCTAACTGATGTGGGCACCACTACCGGGTTGAACTGCGTCTCAAAGCACCGAGTGAACCTACCAGCAAGGCCTGTAGTCTCTTCAGCTGGAGTTCTTTGATCTTTAGGGCTGTTTCCCTGGAAAGTCTTTGGAGACTCTTTTCATAGAATCATACAATCATAGAATCATAGAATCAAAGAGTTGGAAGAGACCTCATGGGCCATCCAGTCCAACCCCATTCTGCCAAGAAGCAGGAATATTGCATTCAAATCACCCCTGACAGATGGCCATCCAGCCTCTGCTTAAAAGCTCCCAAAGAAGGAGCCTCCACCATACTCCGGGGCAGAGAGTTCCACTGCTGAACGGCTCTCACAGTCAGGAAGTTCTTCCTAATGTTCAGATGGAATCTCCTCTCTTGTAGTTTGAAGCCATTGTTCCATTGCGTCCTAGTCTCCAAGGAAGCAGAAAACAAGCTTGCTCCCTCCTCCTCCCTGTGGCTTCCTCTCACATACTTATACATGGCTATCATGTCTCCTCTCAGCCTTCTCTTCTTCATGCCCAGCTCCCCAAGCCGCTCCTCATAGGGCTTGTTCTCCAGACCCTTGATCATTTTAGTCGCCCTCCTCTGGACACATTCCAGCTTGTCAATATCTCTCTTGAATTGTGGTGCCCAGAATTGGACACAATATTCCAGATGTGGTCCAACCAAAGCAGAATAGAGGGGTAGCATTACTTCCTTAGATCTAGACACTATGCTCCTATTGATGCAGGCCAAAATCCCATTGGCTTTTTTTGCCGCCACATCACATTGTTGGCTCATGTTTAACTTCCTGTCCACGAGGACTCCAAGATCTTTTTCACACGTACTGCTCTCGAGCCAGGCATTGTCCCCCATTCTGTATCTTTGCATTTCATTTTTTCTGCCAAAGTGGAGTATCTTGCATTTGTCACTGTTGAACTTCATTTTGTTAGTTTTGGCCCTTCATCTCTCTAATCTGTCAAGATCCCTTTGAGTCCTGATCCTGTCCTCTGGAGTCTTGGCTCTCCCTCCCAATTTGGTCCCGTCTGCAAACTTGATGATCATGCCTTCTAGCCCTTCATCTAAGTCATTAATAAAGATGTTGAACAAATTTGATTGATTTGTTGAAGATTTAAGCATTAATAAAGAACCTTGTTAAACTTTCTAAAGACTTTGTATAGAGAAACCCATAGGGCCTCTCAGCCGAGGCACCCCGGGCGTCCCGCTGGGCATATAGAGACCACGTCCTATTAATACACAATTGCTATAGGCCCAGCGTGTGACAGCACAGAGCCCTCATGTCCTAATACAGCGCTCAAACACTAATCATCCACGCTCTCCCCGGTTTCGAACCTGTACAAGGGTTTAACTTTAACCCATTCTGATGTGAACGATGGCTGACCTAACACAGAAGGCTTTGGATAAGTAATTAGCTGGGCTTGGACTGAACACACTAGCTCCACCTAGTGGCTGATGGTTAATAAATAGCACCAAAAGTAAAGACTTGTTATCTGTTGTTGTAGAGTTTGTACTGTTCTGCGCATGCAGGCCAATGGTTTCAAGTCTCTACTTACTGTGAAGGAGGACTGACCTGCAATGATGTATGAATCTACACAGCCACGTAATCCAGGCCCCTTCTACACAACATCCCAGGATCTGATCCCAGATTATTTGATTTAAAATGAATTGTATGAGTCTCCATTGCCATATAATCTGAGGACCGGGACCTCCATAGAGACCACTGTACTTGTATATAAAGCTATTGTCCTCCCAACCCTGCTCTACGCCTGCGAGACGTGGACTGTCTACAGACGTTACACACAACTCCTGGAACGATTCCATCAGCGCTGCCTCCGGAAAATCCTGCAAATCTCTTGGGAAGACAAGCGGGGAAATGTCAGTGTGGTGGAAGAAGTCAAGACCACCAGCATTGAAGCGATGCTCCTCCGCCATCAACTCTGCTGGACTGAATGTTTGTGTATATATATGTGGTTTTGCACTGCGTTGTATTGTATTTTTTAATTTTTGGCTTTTTAAAGTCCCTTCCGCTGTGTTTTTCAGTTTTTTTATGAGTGGTGGTCACTTGTTGGCCTGAGAGGTGTCTTGTGTCCAAATTTGGTGTCAATTCATCCAGTGGTTTTTGAGTTATGTTAATACCACAAATGAACATTACATTTTTATTTATAGAGATAGGTATATACACACTCCACTTGCCCCACCTCCAACAGAACTTCTGAAGATGCCATTAGCCAAAGATGCAGGCTAAACGTCAGGAGAGAAAGCTGTTGGAAGATGGCCAGACAGCCCGGAAAACTCACAACCACCTTGGTCCATTTCTGCACAAAGGAATGAAGAGATCTTGGCAATTCCAAGCCCAGAAAGGGCAGAGTTCAGGAACCAGCGGGAGGACGTTGATGCCCAAAGGACTCTTTGTCACTGACCCGATGGGAGCCACGTTGGAATGAAGGAATCCGAAATGGAACATGACAGGAATACCAAGAGAGATCATGAGCCACAAAAGGCTGCCATTGTGCTCTTTGTTTGTTTGTGTTTACAGAGTCACTCTGCGAGAGGTCTGGCCAGAGAGGGGCTCCGTACACACGGCCGGCCGTATAATGTGTTATACGGCAGTGCAGACTCATAGAATCCAGTTCAATTAGGTTGCATTCTGAAAGTGCACTGTATATGGTCAGTGTAGATCAGGCATGGGTAAGCTGGAATGTGTCCAGAGGAGGGCGACTCAAATGATCAAGGGTCTGGAGAACAAGCCCAATGAGGAGCGGCTTAAGGAGCTGGGCATGTTTAGCCTGAAGAAGAGAAGGCTGAGAGGAGATATGATAGCCATGTATAAATATATGAGAGGAAGCCACAGGGAGGAGGGAGCAGATCAGGGGTTTGGAGAACAAGCCCCATGAGGAGCGGCTTAAGGAGCTGGACATGTTTAGCCTGAAGAAGAGAAGGCTGAGAGGAGATATGATAGCCATGTATAAGTATGTGAGAGGAAGCCACAGGGAGGAGGAGGGAGCAAGCTTGTTTTCTGCTTCCATGGAGACTAGGACGCAATGGAAGAATGGCTTCAAACTACAAGAGAGGAGATTCCACCTGAACATGAGGAAGAACTTCCTGACTGTGAGAGCTGTTCAGCAGTGGAACTCTCTGCCCCAGAGTGTGGTGGAGGCTCCTTCTTTGGAAGCTTTTAAGCAGAGGCTGGATGGCCATCTGTCAGGGGTGCTTTGAATGCTATTTTCCTGCTTCTTGGCAGAATGGGGTTGGACTGGATGGCCCATGACTGTGAGAGCCGTTCAGCAGTGGCACTCTCTGCCCTGGAGTGTGGTTGAAGCTCCTTCTTTGGAAGCTTTGAAACAGAGGCTGGATGGCCATCTGTCAGGGGTGATTTGAATGCAATATTCCTGCTTCTTGGCAGAATGGGGTTGGACTGGATGGCCCATGACTGTGAGAGCCGTTCAGCAGTGGCACTCTCTGCCCCGGAGGGAGTGTGGTGGAGGCTCCTTCTTTGGAAGCTTTTAAGCAGAGGCTGGATGGCCATCTGTCAGGGGTGATTTGAATGCAATATTCCTGCTTCTTGGCAGAATGGGGTTGGACTGGATGATGGCCCAGGAGGTCTCTTCCAACTCTTGGATTCTAGGATTCTATGATTCTATGAAACTTGGGCCCTCCAGGTGTTTTGGACTACAATTCCCACAATTCCTCTATTTACTCTCATATTAAATCTCTGGACTCCCAAGTTAGAGATAGCAATGACATTTGGGAAAAGTGGGCAGAGTGCATTCCTTGGGGAGGCCGTTCAGCCCTTATGGGTCAGGAAGAGGCCAAACAGCAGGACAGCCCTGACCTCCCCATCCTGAGGGTCCTGATAAGGGGGCCGGGAGCTCATTGGCAAGGGGATGTCAAACACTTTAAGCAAACAGAAGGCCGTCCAGAGGCCATCGTAGGATTAACAGAACTCAAAGACCACTGGACGAATAGACACCAAATTTGGACACCTCTCAGGCCAATGAGTGACCATCACTCATAAAAACACTGAAAAACATAGCAGAAGGGACTTAAAAAGCCCCAAAAAACCCACCAAAAATTACAACGCATGTGCAAAACCATTTATATATATAGTGTGTGTGTATATATACACACAAAACACACAAACACACATATATACACACATATATGCATATACACACACAAAATACATACACAGAAAGGGGGAAGGAAAGAAGGAAGGAAGGAGAGAAGAAAGGAAAGAAAGAAGGGTAGAGAAGGAAGGAAGGAAGGGGAGAGGAGGGAGAGAAAGAGGAAAAGAAGGAGGAAAGGAGAGAAAGAAGGAAAGAAAGGAAGATAGAGAAGGAAGGAGAGAAGGAAGGAGGGAAAGAGGAAAAGAAGGAGGAAAGGAGAGAAAGAAGGAAAGAAAGGAAGATAGAGAAGGAAGGAGAGAAGGAGGGAGAGAAAGAGGAAAAGAAGGAGGAAAGGAGAGAAAGAAGGAAAGAAAGGAAGATAGAGAAGGAAGGAGAGAAGGAGGGAGAGAAAGAGGAAAAGAAGGAGGAAAGGAGAGAAAGAAGTAAAGAAAGGAAGATAGAGAAGGAAGGAGAGAAGGAGGGAGAGAAAGAGGAAAAGAAGGAGGAAAGGAGAGAAAGAAGTAAAGAAAGGAAGATAGAGAAGGAAGGAGAAAAGGAGGGAGAGAAAGAGGGAAGGAGAGAAGGAAAGAAAGAAAGCTAGAGAAGGAAGGAAGGAAGGAGAGAAGGAAATAAAAAAGTGAAAGAGGAAGGAAGGAGAGAAGGAATGAAAGAGAGAAAGAGGGAGGGAGGGAAGGAAGGAAGGAAGGAAGGAAGGAGACAAGGAAGTATGAAACCAAAGAGCAATGGAAGCAAGAAAAGAAACAGGTAGAGAAGGAAGAAAGAAGAAGAGAAAGAAAAAGAAGGAAGGAAGGAAAGAGGGAGGGAAGGAAGGAGAGAAAGAAAGGAGGAGGAGAAAGTGGGAGGGAAGGCTTGCCACAGCAATGCGTGGCGGGTATAGTTAGTCTATATAAATAAAAATGTAATGTTCGTTTGTGGGATTAACATAACTCAAAGACCACTGGACGAATCGACACCAAATTTGGACACCTCTCAGGCCAATGAGTGACCGTCACTCATAAAAACACTGAAAAACATATTGTCGAAGGCTTTCATGGCTGGAATCTCTCAGTTCTTGTGGGTTTTTTCGGGCTATATGGCCATGTTCTAGAGGCATTTCTCCTGACGTTTCGCCTGCATCTATGGCAGGCTTCCTCAGAGGTCTGCTGGAGCTGGGAAAAAAGGGGTTTATATATCTGTGGACTGACCAGGGTGAGACAAAAGGCTTTTGTAAGTTGGGCTAGGTGTGAATCTTTTCAACTGACCACCTTGATTAGCATACAATGGGCTGACTGTGCCTGGAGCAAACTCTTCTTGAAGGGTGATTAGGTGTCCCTGCCTGTTTTTCTCTCTGCTGTTTTTTTTATTTATTTTATTTATTTGCTTCATTTATTAACCGCCGCTCTCAGCCCTAGGGCGACTCGTGGCGGTGTACAACATAGACAAACATATCATACAATAAGCAACCATGGCACTATAAACAACATAACAATAATACACTATCATCTAATTACACTAAAAATCCGCTTCGTCTTATCATAGGATCAACCAATCTCGTAGTCTACATTCCGTTCCATTTGTCGTTTCCAATTGCTGTAGCATTTAATTAAATGCCTTCTCGAATAGCCATGTCTTCAGGCTCTTCCGGAAGGACATAAGGGAGGGCGCCTGTCTGATGTCTACAGGGAGGGTGTTCCACAGCTGGGGGGCCACCACTGAGAAGGCCCTCTCTCTCGTCCCCGCCAGACGCGCCTGTGAGGCAGGCGGGATCGAGAGAAGGGCCTCCCCAGACGATCTCAAGGTCCTCGTGGGCTCATAGGCCGAGATGCGGTCCGAAAGGTATTTTGGGCCGGAACCGTTTAGGGCTTTGTAGGTTAGCACCAGCACCTTGAATTGGGCCCGGAAGCAGATTGGCAGCCAGTGGAGCTGGAACAACAAGGGCGTTGTGTGCTCCCTGCGTCCCGCTCCTGTTAGTAGCATGGCTGCCGTGCGCTGGACTAGCTGAAGCTTCCGGGCCGTCTTCAAGGGCAGCCCCACGTAGAGAGCGTTGCAGTAGTCAAGGCGGGATGTGACCAGAGCGTGTACTACCGTGGCCAAGTCAGACTTCCCGAGGTACGGACGCAGCTGGCGCACGAGCCTAAGCTGTGCAAATGCTCCCCTGGTCACCGCTGAAACCTGGGGTTCCAGGCTCAGCGATGAGTCCAGGGTCACACCCAAGCTGCGAACCTGCGCCTTCAAGGGGAGTGCGACCCCATCCAGCACAGGCTGTAACCCTATGCCCTGCTCGGCCTTACGACTGACCAGGAGGACCTCTGTCTTGTCTGGATTTAATTTCAGTTTGTTCGCCCTCATCCAGACCGTTACAGCGGCCAGGCACCGGTTCAGGACCTGGACAGCCTCCTTAGTAGCAGGTGGGAAGGAGTGACAGAGTTGGACGTCATCTGCGTACAGATGACACCGTACCCCGAAACTCCGGATGATCTTACCCAGCGGCTTCATGTAGATGTTAAACTTGCTGTTGCAATTTTAGAATTTTTTGAACTGCATCTCAAATCCAAGTGGACCTACCAGTAGGCCTGTAGTCACTTAGCTGGAGATCTTGAAGTTTAAAGCTGTTATTCCCTCCAAAATTCCTCAGGGCTGTAAGGCTGTTTCCCTGGGAACCTTTGGGAATCTTTAGATGCTCTTAAGACTGTTCTGCCCTGGGAAGTCTTAAGGGTTGAAGCCTTTGTACAGGAGAAGTCTGTATACGTCCTGTACATTGACTTTCCCTTGCTGAGACTGACTGAAAATGGCTCCCTTCCCTTCTCAATTGTCCTGAACAGGGGGCGAAACCAAACTTAACGATGATGGACAGGGGGCCTGCCCTATAACTGCAAACTTTAATAGGAAGCCACCCTTCTGCAGAATCCCAAGCCTTGGGCTGCAAGCAAACACTTAATACAAGGCAAATAAAGTGGGAGCTTCTGGTACAGCTGTACCAGCACTATTATTATTATTATTATTATTATTATTATTATTATTATTATTATACGTGCTTGCTGTGAAAGGACTCTGCTCTGTTTTGCTTGCTTCCAGGACACTTCCTATCCAGCTTGCAGCAGTCCATGGAAGTCGCAATTTGGAAACTGTACATCAGCAGTGGAACTCTCTCTCTGCCCCAAAGTGTGGTGGAGGCTCCTTCTATGGAGGCTTTGAAGCAGAGGCTGGATGGTCATCTGTCGGGGGTGCTTTGAATGTGATTTTCCTGCTTCTTGGCAGAAAGGGGTTGGACTGGATGGCCTTTGGAGGTCTCTTCCAACTCTGGGATTCCATACTCGACTTTGGCAGGAAAAACGAAATGCAAAGATACAAAATGGGGACGCCTCGCTCGAGAGCAGTGCGTGTGAAAAAGATCTTGGAGTCCTCGTGGACAACAAGTTAAACATGAGCCAATGGGATTTTGGCCTGCATCAAGAGGAGCCTAGTGTCTAAATCTAGGGAAGTCCTGCTCCCCATGCTCTATTCTGCTTTGGTTAGACCACATCTGGAATATTGTGTCCAATTCTGGGCACCACAATTCAAGAGAGATATTGACTCTAAGCTGGAATGTGTCCAGAGGAGAGCGACTCAAATGATCAAGGGTCTGGAGAATAAGTCCTATGAGGAGCGGCTTAAGGAGCTGGGCATGTTTAGCCTGAAGAAGAGAAGGCTGAGAGGAGATATGATGAGGGCCATGTATAAATATATGAGAGGAAGCCACAGGGAGGAGGAGGGAGCAAGCTTGTTTTCTGCTTCCCTGGAGACTAGGACGCAATGGAACAATGGCTTCAAACTACAAGAGAGGAGATTCCATCTGAACATGAGGAAGAACTTCCTGACTGTGAGAGCCGTTCAGCAGTGGAACTCTCTGCCCCGGAGTGTGGTGGAGGCTCCTTCTTTGGAGGTTTTTAAACAGAGGCTGGATGGCCATCTGTCAGGGGCGATTTGAATGCAATATTCCTGCTTCTTGGCAGAAAGGGGTTGGACTGGATGATGGCCCATGAGGTCTCTTCCAACTCTTTGATTCTATGATTCTGTTCTGTTTTGCTTGCTTCCAGGACACTTCCTATCCAGCTTGCAGCAGTCCAGGGAAGTCGCAATTTGGAAACTATACATCAGGAGTGGATCTCTCTCTCTGCCCCGGAGTGTGGTGGAGGCTCCTTCTATGGAGGCTTTGAAGCAGAGGCTGGATGGTCATCTGTCGGGGGTGCTTTGAATGTGATTTCCCTCCTTCTTGGCAGAAAGGGGTTGGACTGGATGGCCTGTGAGGTCTCTTCACAGAACATGAGGAAGAACTTCCTGACTGTGAGAGCTGTTCAGCAGTGGAACTCTCTGCCCCGGAGTGTGGTGGAGGCTCCTTCTATGGAGGCTTTGAAGCAGAGGCTGGATGGTCATCTGTTGGGGGTGCTTTGAATGTGATTTCCCTCCTTCTTGGCAGAAAGGGGTTGAACTGGATGGCCTGTGAGGTCTCTTCACAGAACATGAGGAAGAACTTCCTGACTGTGAGAGCTGTTCAGCAGTGGAACTCTCTGCCCCGGAGTGTGGTGGAGGCTCCTTCTACGGAGGCTTTGAAGCAGAGGCTGGATGGTCATCTGTCAGGGGTGCTTTGAATGTGATTTTCCTCCTTCTTGGCAGAAAGGGGTTGGACTGGATGGTCTTTGGAGGTCTCTTCCAACTCTAGGATTCCATGACTTTAATACTCCGCCATAGATCTTTGCACTCCAGGATCTTGTCCACTTCCTTCCTTCCTTCCAAGTCCCAGTCTCCTTGTTTGGTTAATGACTGAGCCAAGGGATGGGGAATCGTTAACTGCTTTAACGGTTACATTAACCACTTGGAAGTTATGTAAACAGTCTGTGATTTAGTTTTTGTTTCCTTAGCATTCAGCTTGTGCACTTTCCCCCCTAAGCTTCCAAGGTTTTTCTGTTTAACGTCTGGTGTCATCATCTGCACATTTTGAACCTCCTCTGGCTTCCGATGCCTCCTTCCTCCCAGTCTAAGCCTGCTTTCTGCATATAGATTAAACACAGCAGGTGATAAAATGCAACACGAAACTGTTCCACTTCTGCATATTGTTCAGATCAGTTAGGCGATCCCTCGTTGTTCGAGTAAGATTGTCCTCCAAGTTTGGTGTCCTGGCGGTGGGTCCATAAGTGACTGTGGAGCCCAATTCTTGACCCTCATGTTCTCCCACAGTGAGGGCATCGGTTTCCAGATGTATGGATTGTTGATGTTGCAGTCCCAGGTGACAGCAGGATTGAAGAGAAACAACTGGAAAAGCTGACACGATATGAGGACTTAAAGATCGAACTGCAAAAATTTCAGCACAAGCCAGTCAAGAGGGTCCCAGTGGTGATGGGCACACTGGGTGCAGTGCCTAAAGACCTTGGCCTGCACTTAAACACAATCAGCGGTGACAAAATGACCATCTATTGATCTGCACACATTATTTGCTGATATATCACACAGTCCTAGACACTTGGGACGTGTCTGACATGTGATCCAAATCAACAACCAGCAGAGTGTCTGCTGTGGACTCATCTTGTTGTGTTTCAAATAATAATAATAGTAATAATAATAATAATAATAATAATAATAATAATAATAATAATAATAATGGAATCTCAGTAAACTAGAGACAAAGTGGAAGTCCTTTGGCCACATCATTTTTTTTTTTAATATCTGTTTATTGATTTTTCCAAATACATTAAAAAGCAGGGGGGGGGGGGGATATACAAAAGAAGCTCTCACAAAAACGAGAGTAGAGGTGGAAAAGGTGCGGGTAGGGATAGGTGGGGAAGCGAAGTGGGGGGGGAGAGACACACTCACTCTGGCTAGGCGTGCCTAGCTACTTCAATCAACTCGTGTCATTCGCTCAGGAAAAGTGGGGGGGGGGGGGGGAAAGGGTAGGACCGAGGGGAGGGGAGGGGGGAGTGAGAGAGAGGTGCTTCCCGGTGCACCTGGGCTGTGTGATGAGTCTTTCACTTAGTTTATTTTATAGTCCTTGCAGTCCACATAGTTCACATGGTCTACGTCGTCCTTGGCCTTTTGCTAGTTTGACTTAGTTGGCCAGCTGGCCTCTTTCCAAGAAGATATATGACCGACTTTCTATGTCAGCAGGAGATTTTTTGATTTTAGCAATGTCCTTTATTCTTTTTTACTATTATTAAGGTAGTTAAGGAAACTGCTCCAGTCTGTTATGTTGGTGTTGTTTTCGGATAATCTCTGTGTCAGGAGGTCCATATCCATGATATCATATACCTTCAAAATCCACTGTTCTAAAGTTGGGACTTCTCTGGATTTCCAATATTGGGCCCATTTGATCCTGGCAGCTGTGGAGAAATAAAAGAAAAGCTTACTCTCATTTTCATCTAAATTGAGGTCTATTAGGCCTAATAAGTAATATTCTATCCTAAGGGGGAATGTTTTACACAGAATATTTCCCACTTCTTTGTGGATCATTAGCCAAAACTTTTTGGCCTTTTTACACTCCCACCACATGTGTTTGTAAACTCCGATTGATTTCTTGCACTTCCAGCATCTTCCGTCTGGGTTGTTTTTGTTGAATTTCGCTATTTGGTTTGGTGTAAGGTACCATCTGAAGAAGCTCTTGTACCAGTTCTCTTTGTATTCTATTGAGTATGTATATTTAAGTTTTTTACACCAAATTTCTTCCCATTCCTTCAGGTTTATCGGTCGGCCGATGTCTCTGGCCCATTTTATCATATTTTCTTTCACTTGGTCTTTCTCTGTTTCCCATTTTAGGAGTTGTTGATAGATTTTCCTTATACATTTTCCTTCGGAGTTGATTAGTTGGGTCCAGAGGGATTTTCCATTTTCAAAGCCTACTTTCTTGTCCTTCTCGTAACTCTCTTTTATTTGGTAATATTGATACCAAGATATCGAGGGGTCGTATTTTTTGAGTTCTTCTTGTGTCTTTAAAATTGGTTCGTTTGATGTCCCTTTTAAAATTTCTTTATAGGTCAGCCATATGTCTCTTGATATTCCCTTTATCTGGCTGGCCTCATTCGGAGAGAACCAAAGAGGGGTTCTTTGATAGAATCTTGTTTTGTATGTGTCCCATGTTCGAATAAGCGGGGCTCTCAGGAAGTGATTAGAGAAGTTTTTCTCTGCCTTCGCCTTTCCTCTCCAGAGATATCCATGCCATCCTTGCATGAGGTCGAATCCTTCTAAGGCCAGTAGTTTTTTCTCTTTCAAACTGATCCAGTCTCTGACCCAGTTGAGGGCAGCGGCGTCATGGTAGAGCTGGAGGTTGGGGAGGGCAAGGCCGCCTCTCTTTTTGTTGTCGCACAGGTTCGTATAACTTATCCTGTGCCTTCCCCCCCTCCATATAAATCTCATGATATCTTTTCGCCATGTTCTGAATACTGTCTTGGTTTTTATTATTGGTAGGGTTCGAAACAGGTATAACATATCTGGCAGGATATTCATCTGGACTGCGGCAATCCTACCCATAAGGGAGAGATTCAGGGGATCCCATCTCTTAAGTTTTTCTTTGATTTGGGTCCATTTCTTCTCGTAGTTATTCTGGAATAGTTGGATATTTTTAGTTGTTAAGATAATCCCTAGGTATTTAACCTTCTTGGCTATTTGCACCTCTGTCTTTGCTTGCAGTTCTTCTTTCTTCTTTTGGGAAATATTCATTGTTAGCATTTGTGTTTTTTCTTTATTTATTTTGAAACCGGCGACTGAGCCAAAGGTTTCTATGACCTGCCACCAGTCCTCAATTCGGTTTAAGGGGTCTTCTATGATACACACGATGTCGTCGGCAAAAGCCCTGGTCTTGAAGTTGAATTTGCCCAGCCTTAGTCCCTCTAGCTTCTTATTGTCCCTTATGTTGTCTAAGAGTGGCTCAATAGTTAGAATGAAGAGTAGGGGGGACAATGGGCACCCCTGTCTGGTGCCTTTCTCAATTGGGATCGTGGGGGATAGTTCGCCGTTTATTATTATTCTTGCGAATTGATGTGAATAGAGGGCGTCGAATGCATTATTAAATTGGTGGCCTATATCCATCTCCTTCAAGATTGCCTTTATGAAGAACCAGTTCACGTTGTCAAACGCCTTCTCTGCGTCTAAGAAGAGCAATGCTACTTCTTTCTGGATCCTTTTCTCATAGTATTCGATGGCGTTTATTATAGTTCTTATGTTGTTTTCTATTTTCCGGCAAGGCAAAAAGCCTTTTTGTTCTTCTCCTATTCTTTCCTTGAGGATTTCTTTCAGTCTGTTCCCCATTAGGCTGGTGAAGATTTTGTAATCAGTGTTGAGTAAAGAGATGGGGCGATAATTTTTGGTCTTAGTTCTGTCGGTGTTGTCTTTGTGGAGCAAGGTTATGTTGGCGTGTTTCCAAGTGTCTGGCATTGTCCCTTCTTCAAGTATCTTGTTCATGGTTTTGGTGAGAGGAGTTAATAGAGGGTCTATAAAGGTTTTGTAGTAGAGTGAAGTGAGGCCATCTGGACCTGGGGCTTTCCTTAGTGGAAGGTTCTTGATTATTTTCTGGATCTCGTCCTTCGTTATTTCTTTGTTTAATAGCTCTCTCTGGCTGTCCGTTATTTTGGTTATTTTCTGTCTTCCTAGATATTGCATGACTTTTTCTTCGGAGATGTTATCCTTCATATATAGTTTCCGGTAGAATGCCGTAAACTGGTCCATTATTCCTTGGGTGTGATGGTACTCTTTATCCTCCTCCACTATTTGTATTATTCTTCGTGAGTGTTTCCTGATTGCCAGTTTCCTGGCCAACCATTTGCTTGTTTTATTTGCATTCTCGAATTGATCCTGTTTAATGTATTTTAGTTTCCTCTCCATCTCTTCCAGGTGTAGGGTATTTAATCTTTTCCTCAGTAATTCTACTTGGTAGCCGAGCTTGGGGTTCTTAGGGTCCTGTTTCAGTTTTCTTTCTTTGCGCTCCAGTTCAGTCTTAATTTTTCCCTCTTCTTCTCTGCTCTTTTTCTTCTCTCTGCTTGCTTGCTCAATGAAGTGGCCCCTCATATAGGCTTTTGCTGTGTCCCATATTATCTCTATTGAGGTGTCTTTTTCCGTGTTGAGGGAGAAAAACTCCTTCAACAATGCTTTATTTTTTCCAGATTTTTCTTTTCCCTTTATCAGGTGGTCTTTTAGTTTCCAATTGTAGAAGTTACCCGGGTTCTCGGGTGTTTGTATTATGAAGGATAGGGGCGCATGATCGGATGTTAAAATTGGGAGGATCTTTGTCTTCCGTATTTTATCTGCCAGGGTTTTTGTGCACCAAATCAGGTCAATGCGCGACCATGTGGAGTGTCTCTTGGAGTGATATGTATAGTCTTTCTCCTTCTGGTGCTGTAGTCTCCATATATCCACTAAATTATAATCTTGTAGTATTTGGAGAAATAGTTTCGGTAGCTCCCCTGATGCTTTTTGTGATTTATGGCCCTGAGTGTTTGATCTATCCTTATTTTTGTCTGGGACCCCGTTAAAGTCACCTAGGATCACTAGTTCGTCATATTCTTGCTCCAGTATGTAAGTTCTCACCTTCTGAATAAATTTTATTTTCCCACCATTAGGGGCGTAAATGTTGCAGATTAAAATTCTCTGGCCGTATAGTTCTAGCATTACCCCTAAAATTCTACCTTCTCTATCTTTGAATGCCAAATTGGAGGCTATTTTGTCATCCACATAAGTTGCAACCCCTCTTTTCTTCTCGCGGCTTGAGGCATGGTATAATCTCCCCAGACATTTTTGTTCTAAGTAGGTAGCCTGATTTTGTTTTATATGAGTCTCTTGAATGCAAATTACTGCACATTTTTCTTTTTTCAAAGCATGCCAGATTTTCTTTCTTTTGTTGGGGGAGTTTAAACCATTTACATTTTGGGATAGTATCTTAACTCTTTGATCCATAATATTTAATGTTTATTACCTTGTTTTCTTCCTCCACGGTGGCTCTTTCCTTTGCGGAAGCTTGGGTGAGAAGTTTCGGGGATTTTTTCCTTGATCTTTTCCTTTTCTTTTTCAGCTGGTCTGTTCCTGGGGAAGACTCTTCTTCGCTGCTTCCCTCTAGAGCGGGACCCATTCCTTTATTGGGTGTCTTGAGGTCTTTCCCATTCCATTCCACTTGGGAGTTCTGGTTTTCAATCTGTCGAATTTCTTCCCAGAATGCCCTTGCCTTCAGTTCTGATGTCAGCCAGCGTTTTGAGCCATTCCACGTTGTCACTAGTCCCTCAGGTATTTCCCACCTGAAGCGAATATTGCGTTCCTTGAGCTCCTCTGTCAGGAAGTGGTATTTCTTCCTCTTTTCCAAGGTTACTATGGGAAGCTCTTTTAAAATTATTACTTTGCTATCCCTATATAGAATCGGGTGTTTAAAGCTTTCTTTTAGTATTTCATCCCTAACGCCTCTCTTGATAAACTGGACCAAGATGTCGCGGGGAGCCTGATGTTTAGAGGCATATCTCGAGTTGATCCTGAAGACCCGATCCACAACCCTATTTGATTCATCTACTGTTGTTTTGCACAGGGTTGATATTAGGCCTAGGATGATCTCTTTTGTGTTTTCGTTCTCTTCCTCTTTGATGTTTCGAAATCTCAATTGGAATTCTTTCTCGCGAGATTCTTGCCTCTCTAGGTGGGTTGTGAGGGAGGAGATTGTTCCTTCCATCGTTTTCATCTTCTTTTTTAGATCCACCTGTGACTCCCTGAAGCTTTCATTTTCTTTTTTCAGGTCTCGGTTTTCTTCCTTCAGTCTGGTCAATTCTTCTTTAACTCCAATCATCTCATTTTTTAAAGCAAGATGGAATTCCTCTTTGATGTCCTTCTTCATGTCTTTTATCTCTTCTTTGAGTGTGGCAATTTGTTTGTCTTGGTTTTCTTGGTTGTTTTTCACCGTTAAGTGAAGTTTGGATATTTCAGCTAGGACATCACGGATGTTTGGTTCGGTTGATTCCTCTGGCGGGTTGTCTTTTTTCCCCGTTCCCTTCCTTTCCCTTTCCTTCTCCATTTTCTTCTGTGTAGACATTTTGGCTTGGGGTGGCTCTTAAGTTAGAGGGGAAGGTTGGGCAGGGTAGGTAAGGGCGTTCGGGTGAAGTTTGGGGGCCAGACGGTGCAGGGAGATTCCTCCTGTCTTACCTTACCGCTGTCCTCTTTCTCTCCTGCTCCTTTCCCTTTGGGCACCTTTGGACGCTTACCCTTCCGCCTTTCTTATGGTGAGGGCCTCTGGCCTCCGCGGCTTCTTGCGGGCGGACCGAGCTCCCTCGACTCTTCTTCTTTTGTCTCTCGCGCGAGAAGGTGACTCTTCTCGCCGCTTCTCGCTGTGCCTCGTAGTCTCTCGCGAGAGAGGCTTCCCTTCCTGCTCTGTATTAGTCCGTCGCCATTTTTCTTAAAGGGAGAGTCACCGGGGGAGCTATCTGGGAGACGCGGGCCCGCGCGGCCCGCTCCGTGGCCACGGCTCGGCGGAGCCTCCTCTTCTTCGCCGCGAGGCTGCCGCGGGAGCCGGGTGCAAGGGAGGGGGGGGAGGCGCGCAACCTCCCAACCCCCCTGTCCTCCTCTTAGGTCTCTTGGCTCCCGAGCCGCAGGCCGGTCTCAGGATGGTCTCCTCACTCTCTCCGCCTGGTCTCCTGGCCTCCTCTCTTTCTCCGGACACACCCCGAGCGTTACTCGTAAGTAGCACTTCTTCGGCTCCGGGGAGCTAGTCCTGTTTGTAAATTGTATAATCTCCTTTTTGTAGTCTTGTGGTCTTGTTTTGCCCAAGACTGTCTCCCCGGCTGTGAACTGCCATGAATTATAGTCTCATAATCTGCTATTGGGGATATTATAGTCCCGCACTCACATTGCTCATTCCTTCACTCCTTTGCTTACGTTTCTTTCGTTGCTCTCCTTCTTGTGTTTTGGTTGTATGTATATCTTCTGTCTCCTCCTCGGGTTTTTCCTCTTCCTTCTTTCTCCCCCTTGTATCTTCTGAGTTCCAAGGGCTTCTTCTTATTTGCCCAGGTCACCTTAGTGTGTTTAAAAAAGTGGCCGGCGTTCTTTTGCTGGCCGGTTGGCCAGGAGCCCTCGTTTAGGCCTTCTTCCCTCTGGTTGCCGGGGGGGACCCCCAACGGGGGGTATACAACCAGTGGGGGGTTGCCTGCCCCGTTTACATCCACCGGGCAGGGGGGAATACGCCCCCTAAGGCCATTGCAGGGGCGAATCTTGAGAGAGCCTCAAGAACACGCTCCGAACGCCATGGAGCCACTACCGGAAGTCCCCTTTGGCCACATCATGAGGAGACAGAAAAGCCTAGAGAAGCGAATGATGCTGGGGAAAGTGGAAGGCAAAAGGAAGAGGGGCCGACCAAGGGCAAGGTGGATGGATGGCATCCTTGAAGTGACTGCACTGACCTTGAAGGAGCTGGGGGTGATGACGGCCAACAGGGAGCTCTGGCGTGGGCTGGTCCATGAGGTCTGGGCACCACAATTGAAGAGAGATATTGACAAGCTGGAATGTGTCCAGAGGAGGGTGACTCAAAGGATCAAGGGTCTGGAGAACAAGCCCTATGAGGAGCGGCTTAGGGAGCTGGGCATGTTTAGCCTGAAGAAGAGAAGGCTGAGAGGAGATATGATAGCCATGTATAAATATGTGAGAGGAAGCCACAGGGAGGAGGAGGGAGCAAGCTTGTTTTCTGCTTCCTTGGAGACTAGGACGCGGAACAATGGCTTCAAACTACAAGAGAGGAGATTCCATCTGAACATGAGGAAGAATTTCCTGACTGTGAGAGCCGTTCAGCAGTGGAACTCTCTGCCCCGGAGTGTGGTGGAGGCTCCTTCTTTGGAGGCTTTTAAGCAGAGGCTGGATGGCCATCTGTCAGGGGTGATTTGAATGCAATATTCCTGCTTCTTGGCAGAATGGGGTTGGACTGGATGATGGCCCAGGAGGTCTCTTCCAACTCTTTGATTCTATGATTCTATGATTCTAGGTCACGAAGAGTCGGAGACGACTGAACGAATGAACAACAACAAAACTTGGACCCTTCAGGCTGTAATGAATGATGGGAGTTGGGAGTCCAAAACACCTGGAGGGAGGGCCCAAGTTGACCCATACCTGAGTTAAATAACTTTTTAACATTTTACCTCCTACATTTGGCCCACCCTCTGTGTCTGGTTTTACTATGCTGTTTTATATTGTTGACTTTGTTATTTTATATTTTGTTATGATGTATTTTGTTATTGTTCTGTCATGTGCTGGGCCTGTAACAGCTGTCTTTTCTATAGGACATATACTTTAAGCCAAGCGGGAAGCCAGGGACGCCTCAAAGAGAAGTTCTCAGGGATTTCTCTGAAGTCATAGAGAATCATAGAATCATAGAATCAAAGAGTTGGAAGAGACCTCATGGGCCTTCATCCAGTCCAACCCCATTCTGCCAAGAAGCAGGAATATTGCATTCAAATCGCCCCTGACAGATGGCCATCCAGCCTCTGCTTAAAAGCTTCCAAAGAAGGAGCCTCCACCACACTCCGGGGCAGAGAGTTCCACTGCTGAACGGCTCTCACAGTCAGGAAGTTCTTCCTAATGTTCAGATGGAATCTCCTCTCTTGTAGTTTGAAGCCATTGTTCCATTGCGTCCTAGTCTCCAAGGAAGCAGAAAACAAGCTTGCTCCCTCCTCCTCCCTGTGGCTTCCTCTCACATATTTATCCATGGCTATCATATCTCCTCTCCGCCTTCTCTTCTTCAGGCTAAACATGCCCAGTTCCCTAAGCCGCTCCTCATAGGGCTTGTTCTCCAGACCCTTGATCATTTTAGTCGCCCTCCTCTGGACACTTTCCAGCTTGTCAACATCTCTCTTGAATTGTGGTGCCCAGAATTGGACACAATATTCCAGATGTGGTCTAACTAAAGCAGAATAGAGGGGTAGCATTACTTCCTTAGATCTAGACACTATGCTCCTCTTGATGCAGGCCAAAATCCCATTGGCTTTTTTTGCCGCCACATCACATTGTTGGCTCATGTTTAACGTGTTGTCCACGAGGACTCCAAGATCTTTTTCACACGTACTGCTCTCGAGCCAGGCATCCCCCATTCTGTCTCTTTGCATTTCATTTTTTCTGCCAAAGTGGAGTATCTTGCATTTGTCACTGTTGAACTTCATTTTGTTAGGTTTGGCCCATCATCTCTCTAATCTGTCAAGATCGTTTTGAATCCTGCTCCTGTCCTCTGGACTATTGGCTCTCCCTCCCAATTTGGTGTCGTCTGCAAACTTGATGATCCTGCCTTCTAGCCCTTCATCTAAGTCATTAATAAAGATGTTGAACAGGACCGGGCCCAGGACGGAACCCTGCGGCACTCCACTTGTCACTTCTTTCCAAGATGAAGAGGAAGCATTCGTGAGCACTCTCTGTGTTCGTCCACTTAACCAATTCCAGATCCACCTCACCGTAGTTTTGCCTCGCCCACATTGGACTAGTTTCCTTGCCAGAAGGTCATGGGGGACCTTGTCAAAGAAGGCCTTCCTGAAATCCAGACACGCTCCACCCACGGCATCATTCCCCGCATCTACCCAGCTTGTAGCTCTATCGAAGAAAGAGATCCGATGAGCCTGGCTTGACTTGTTTTTGAGCAATCCATGTTGACTCTTAGCGATGACCGCATTGGTTTCTAAGTGTTTGCAGACCGCTTCCTTCACAATCTTTTCCAGAATCTTGCCCGGTATCGACGTGAGGCTGACTGGACATTGGTCATTGTTTGGGTCATCCTTTTTTCCCTTCTTGAAGATTGGGACCACATTGGCCCTCCTCCAATCTGCTGGAACTTCTCCCGTTCTCCAAGAACTCTCAAAGATGGTTGCCAATGGTTCCGAAATGACTTCCGCTAGTTCCTTCAATACTCTGGGGTGTAGTTGATCTGGCCCTGAAAGGGGACTTGAACTCATTAAGAGCGGCCAGGTATTCCTGGACGACTTCTTTCCCAATTTGGGGTTGGATGTCCTCCAATCCCTCATCCACTCCATCTTGCTGAGGTTGAAGATGACTCTCTTTTTGTGAGAAGACCGAGGCAAAGAAGGCATTAAGTAATGGTCTTTAGAGTCTTTAATGATACAACAAAGTCTTTATTATGGAACAAACAACAAATCTTGATACTTCAAACAACACTTCAAGGCTTTCTTAGATTAGTCTTCAATGGACTGGCACCTGACTTTGATTAACTAAACCTTTTCTGTAGGAAAAAACCCTTTTTAACCTCTCCCAGGCTGCCTTTTATCTATGCCTCATCAATGTGGGTGCTGCTACCGAATCCAAGCGCATCTGGGTATCGAGCAGACCTTACCGGCTGAGGCTTCAAGACATTTCAGCTGAGTTCTGTAAATTTCATTTTTCCTGGATGCTCCTTCCCTTCTGTTTCTGTTGGGATTTCTGTAACCCTAGTAGTTATTGAGAAATGAAGCTTTTCTTACGGGACGAGCTGGTCTGTGTCCTATAGTCTAGCTTCCTTGTGTGAGACTAACTTATAAAATGGCTCCCTTCCCAATTGCCCAGAGCAAGAGGCGGGACCAAAACTTAACAATGATGAGACCTCACTACCTCTGAGGATGCTTGCCATAGATGCAGGCGAAACGTCAGGAGAAAAATTGCCTCCAGAACATGGCTATATAGCCCAGAAAAACCTACAACAACCCAGTGATCCCGGCCATGAAAGCCTTCGACAATACATTAACAATGATGGACAGGTGGCTTACCCTACAACTGCAACCAAAGGAAGCCACCTTTCTGCAGAGTCCCTAAAACCCTGGACTGCAAACAAACACTCAATACAAAGTAAATAAATTTGGAGCTCCTGGTACAGCCGTACCAGCACAGTTATTGTGTGTTTATGTTGTATTATTTTGGGCTTGGCTTCCTGTTGGCTGCGCCGAGTCCCCTTTGGGGAGATGGTGGCGGGTTATAAATAAAGTGTATTATTATTACTAGGTTCTTGTGGGTTTTTTCGGGCTATAGAGCCATGTTCTAGAGGCATTTCTCCTGACGTTTCGCCTGCATCTATGGCAAGCACCCTCTCAACCTCTGAGGATGCTTGCCATAGATGCAGGCGAAACGTCAGGAGAGAATGCCTCTAGAACATGGCCATATAGCCTGAAAAAACCCACAAGAACCTAGTGATTCCGGCCATGAAAGCCTTCGACAATACATTGTATTATTATTATTATTATTATTATTATTAACTTTATTTGTACCCCGCTAGCATCTCCCGAAGGATTCGATGCGGCTTACAAAGGCCAAGGCCTCAACACACAACTTAAAGCAAATCAAAAGCAATTAAAGCAATATTAAAACAACAAAGCAATAAACAATACACCAAGACACAATAAAACTGGGCCGGGCCAGAGCAATGGATACAGGGTTAAAAGTGCTGATGTGACTGGTAGTATGTGGGATTTTAGGGTAGGTGTAGTGTGCCAGCAATCTTAATTTCTACTACAAGTGCTTCTGGGACTTGTTGTTGGAGTTTCCTATTCTGGAAAGGCACATCGGATCTTCAAGTTCTTCCTAAAGACTGCCAACGTAGGGGCCTGTCTAATATCTTTGGGGAGCGTGTTCCAGAGTCGGGGGGCTGCCACAGAAAAGGCCCTGTCTCGAGTCCCTACCAAACGTGCTTGCGAAGCAGGCGGGATCACGAGCAGGGCCTCTCCAGATAATCGGAGTGAGCGTGTGGGGCTCGGAAGATAAACTCATGTGGGGCTCGGAAGATAAACGGCAGCCAGTGGAGCTCCTTGAACAGGAGGGTTGACCTCTCTCTGTAATGAGCACCAGTTAACATCCTGGCCGCTGCCTGTTGGACCAGTTGGAAGTTCCGAGCCGTTTTCAAGGGCAGCCCCACGTAGAGCGCATTACAGTAGTCCAACCTGATCCAGTACAACAGTCAGCAAGATGGACTCATCTCGTTGTGTTTCAAATAACAACAACTATTATTATTATTATTATTATTATTATTATTATTATTATTATTGAATCTCAGTAAGCTTGGGCCCTCCAGGTGTTTTGGACTCCAACTCCCACCATTCCTAACAGCCTATCGGCTGTTAGGAATGGTGGGAGTTGGAGTCCAAAACACCTGGAGGGAAGGACCTGATTTGAATAGCAGTGAAAACTGATTGGAC
This sequence comes from Anolis sagrei, assembly GCF_037176765.1. NCBI lineage: Eukaryota > Metazoa > Chordata > Lepidosauria > Squamata > Anolidae > Anolis > Anolis sagrei. The sequence goes on along the minus strand of NC_090021.1, from coordinate 1,749,751 downwards.
TTGAGTTCTCCTCTTTGAAGCCTTTTTCCTTCCCTTTTTCCTCCTTTCCCTCCTTGGCGCCAGGCTCCTCCAGAGGGCGCTGTTTCATAAGTCAACCAGGGGCCGAACCCGCTTCTCCCATTGGCGGAGCAGACGGGGAAATAAAGAGGAGGCGCCCTGCTCAGCCAATAGGAGCGCGGGGCGATTTGAATATGGCCAGGCTAGAGCCAATGAGGTGCGCGCGTGGCATTCAATGGCTGCAGAGCGTCCCAGGTGGGAAGGCAGGCAGGTAGGCAGGTGAGCCAGGAGTGGGGCCGGGGATGGAGGGCCAGAAGCGGATCCTGTGCGTGGGGCTGGTCTGCCTCGACATCATCAGCCTGGTGGACCGCTACCCGGAGGAGGACTCCGACTCCAGGTGAGGAAGGGAAGGGAAGGGGAGCCCCCCCCTTCCAGGTGAGCCTCACCTGCAGCCTCACCTGGAGCAGCCTCTTCCTTCCCTCCTCTCCTCTCCCGCAGGTGCCTCTCTCAGCGGTGGCAGCGAGGGGGCAACGCCTCCAACACCTGCACGGTCCTGGCCCTCCTGGGCGCCCCCACCGCCTTCATGGGCGCCCTCGCCCCCGGGCACCCCGCCAGGTGAGTCCAGGTAAAGGGAAAGGGAGGGGCACCCACAAGGACGCCCACACTCCCACCCACGCTCCCTCCACAGTTGGGCACCAGCCAAGCCCTCCCAGCAGATGGCCATCCAGCCCCTGAATAATAATAATAATAATAATAATAATAATAATAATAATAGTAAATAATAGTAAAAATAGTAATAGTAATAATAATAATATCTAATAATAATAACAATAATATCTAATAATAATAATATCTAATAAATAATAATAATAATATCTAATAATAAATATCTAATAATAATAATATATAATAATAATAGTAATACTAATAATAATATCTAATAATATCTAATAATAATAATATCTAATACTAATAATAATATCTAATAATAATATCTAATAATAATAATAATATCTAATAATAATACTACTACTAATAATAATAATATCTAATAACAATAATACTACTAATAATATCTAATAATAATAATAATATCTAATACTAATAATAATATCTAATAATATCTAATATCTAATAATGATATCTAATAATATCTAATACTAATAACAATATCTAATAATATCTAATATCTAATAATAATATCTAATAATAATATCTAATAATAATATCTAATAATAATAATAATAATATCTAATAATAATAATACTATTAATAATATCTAATAACAATAATACTACTAATAATATCTAATAATAATAATAATATCTAATAATAATATCTAATACTAATAATAATATCTAATAATAATATCTAATAATAATAATACAACTAATAATATCTAATAATAATAATAATATCTAATGATAATAAATAATAATAATAATAATATCTAATACTAATAATCATATCTAATAATAATATCTAATATCTAATAATAATATCTAATAATACTACTAATAATATCTAATAATAATAATACTAATAATAATACTAATAATAATATCTAATAACAATAATACTACTAATAATATCTGATAATAATAATATCTAATAATAATAATATCTAATAATAATAGTAAATAATAATAGTAATAATAATAGTAATAATAATAATACTAATAATAATAGTAATAATAATAATAGTAATAATAATAATATCTAATAATAATATCTAATAATAATAATAAGAATAATATCGAATAATAATAATACTACTAATAATAAATAGAATCCTAGAGTGGGAAGACTTCCAGGGCTATTAAATCCAACCCCCTTCTGCCCGGCACCTGAGCCCTCCTGACAGATGGCCATCCTGCCCTTGAATAATAATAATGATGATGATAATAATAATATAAAATAATAATAATAATAATAATAATAATAATAATAATAATATAAATAATAGAATCCTAGACTTGGAAGACTTCCAGGGCTATTAAGTCCAACTCCCTTCTGCCAGACAGGAGGGCACCATCCAAGCCCTCCCAGTAGATGGCCATCCAACCCCTGAATAATAATATATAATAATAATAATAAATAATAGTAAATAATAATAATAATAATACAATTCTAGACTTGGAAGACTTCCAAGGCTATTAAGTCCAACCCTCTTCTGGCCAGCAGGAGGGTACCATCTGAGCCCTCCTGACAGATGGCCATCCTGCCACTAAATAATAATAATAATAATAATAATAAATCATATAACATAATAGCAAATAATAATCATATAACATAAATAGCATATAATAATAATAGTAAATAATAATAATAATATAAAATAATAGTTAATAATAATAATAATAATAATATAAAATAATAGTAAATAATATTAATATAACATAATAGCAAATAATAATAATAATAATATAAAATAATAGTAAATAATAATAATATAACATAATAGCAAATAATAATATAACATAAAATAATAGTAAATAATAATAATAATAATAATAATATAAAATAATAGTAAATAGTAATATAACATAATAGCAAGTAATAATAGAATCCTAGACTTGGAAGACTTCCAGGGCTATGAAGTCCAACCCCCTTCTGCCCGGCATCTGAGCCCTCCTGACAGATGGCCATACTGCCCTTGAATAATAATAATAATAATAATAATAATAATAATAATAATATAAAATAATAGTAAATAATAATATAAAATAATAGTAAATAATAATATAACATAATAGCAAATAATAGTAATATAAAATAATAGTTAATAATAATATAACATAATAGCAAATAATAATAATATAAAATAATAGTAAATAATATTAATATAACATAATAGCAAATAATAATAATAAAAATATAAAATAATAGTAAATAATAATAATATAACATAATAGCAAGTAATAATAGAATTCTAGACTTGGAAGACTTCCAGGGCTATTAAGTCCAACCCCCTTCTGCCCGGCATCTGAGCCCTCCTGACAGATGGCCATGCTGCCCTTGAATAATAATAATAATAATAATAATAATAATACTAAATAATAGTAAATAATAATAATATAAAATAATAGTAAATAATAATATAACATAATAGCAAATAATAGTAATATAAAATAATAGTTAATAATAATATAACATAATAGCAAATAATAATAATATAAAATAATAGTAAATAATAATATAACATAATAGCAAATAATAGTAATATAAAATAATAGTAAATAAATAATAGTAAATAATAATAGTAAATAATAGTAAATAATAATATAACATAATAGCAAATAATAATAATAATAGAAGAAGAATCCTAGACTTGGAAGACTTCCAGGGCTATTAAGTTCAACCCTCTTCTGCCCGGTAGGAGGCTACCATCTAAGCCCTCCTGACAGATGGCCATCCTGCCCCTAAATAATAATATTAATAATAATATAAAATAATAGCAAATAATAATAATAATAACAACAATAATAATAATAATATAAAATAATAGTATATAATAATAATAATATAGAATCCTAGACTTGGAAGACTTCGAGGGCTATTAAGTCTAACCCCCTTCTGCCCAGCAGGAGGGTACCATTTGAGCCCTCCTGACAGATGGCCATCCTGCCCTTGAATAATAATAATAATAATAATATCAAATAATAGCCAATATTAATAATAACAGTAATAATAGAAACCTAGACTTGGAAGACTTCCAGTGTTATTATTTATTTATTTATTTATTTATAATTCGAACTTCTATGCGGCCACTCCCTTCCCTGGGGCTCGGAGCGGCTTACAAGAATGGCTAAAATCTAACCAATTTAAAAACAATTTAAAACAATTTAAAAACAGCAATATCAGAGATGAAAGGCCCGTCGAAACAGGTATGTCTTACATGCCCTGCGGAAAGCTGGTAAGTCCCGCAAGGCACGGACTTCAGGTGGCAGAGTGTTCCAGAGTGATGGTGCCACTGCTGTGAAGGCTCTGCGCCTGGTTGCTGTTAGACGCAAGGTCTTGACACTGGGGACTTCCAATAGATCTTGGTCCTCAGAACGGAGGGATCTCTGGGGTTGGGAGGGGGTGAGGCGGTCCCTCAGGTCCATCGGCCCCAGACCGTGCAAGGCCTTCAAGGTGAGTCCCATCCCTTTGAAAGTGATCCGGTGCTCAATGGGTAACCAATGCAGCTGTAGTAAGATTGGGGTGATGTGGCATCTCATTGGAATTCCCACCTGAATTTTGTACCAACTTGAGCTTCCGGATCACCGACAGAGGAAGGCCAATGGAGAGGGCGTTACAGTAGTCCAGTCTTGAGATGACCGTGGTCTGGATGACCGTAGCCAGGTCATCCCTGGACAGGGAGGGGTCAGCCGTCTAGCCTGCCGCAGGGGAAAGAAAGAAGGCGGTTCTGCTCACGGCGGAGGAAGACCTGGGCCTCCATCCTCAGCAGAGGGTCCACAAGGACTCCCAGGCTCTTGACCAACGATGACGGACGTAGCACCTCGCCATCCAGGGTAGGCAGCTGGACATCCCCACTGCCCGGTTGACCCAGCCATAGGATCTCCATCTTTGCTGGATTCACCCTCAACCTGCTGGCACGCAGCCATCCAGTCTCAGCCTCCAGGCACTGATGGAAACAATCGGGGACAGAGTCCGGTCGGCCTTCCATCTTCAGCACCAGCTGAGTGTCATCAGCGTACTGGTCACACTAAGTCCAGCCCCCTTCAGACCGTAGGAGGGTACCATCTGAGCCCTCCTGACAGGTGGCCATCCTGCCCCAAAATAATAATAATAATAGCAAATAATAATAATAATAATAATAATAAATAGATTCCTAGACTTGGAAGACTTCCAGGGCTATTAAGTCCAACCCCCTTCTGCCCGAAAGGAGGGTACCATCTGAACCCTCCTGACAGATGGCCATCCTGTCCCTAAATAATAATATTAATAATAATACAAAATAATAATAGTATATAATAATAATAAAACTATAGAATCCTAGACTGGGAAGACTTCCAGGCCTATTAAGTTCAACCCCCTGCTGCCAGGCATGAGAGCACCATCCGAGCCCTCCTCACAGATGGCCATCCTGCCCTTGAATAATAATAATACTAATAATATAAAATAATATAAAATAATAGTAAATAATAATAATAATAATAATAGAATTCTAGACTTGGAAGACTTCCAGGGCTATTAAGTCCAACCCAGGCAGAATAATAATAATAATAGAACCATAGAATCCTATGGCCATTCAGCTCCTGAACAATAATAATAATAATAATAATAATAATAATAATAATACCATAGAATCCTATGTCCATCCAGCTCCCTAATAATAATAATAATAATAACAATAGAATCCTGTGGCCATCCAGCTCCTTAATAATAATAATAATAATAGTAGAACCATAGAATCCTATGGCCATCCAAGCTCCTGAACAATAATAATAATAATAACAACAACAACAACAAAAACAACAACAATAGAATCCTATGGCCATCCAGCTCCTGAATAATAATAATAATAATAATAATAATACCATAGAATCCTATGACCATCCAGCTCCCTAATAATAATAATAATAATAACAACAATAGAATCCTATGGCCATCCAGCTCCTGAATAATAATAATAATAATAATAATAATAATAACTATAATAATAATAAAACCATAGAATCCTATGACCATCCAGCTCCCTAATAATAATAATAATAATAACCCTAGAATCCTATGGCCATCCAGCTCCTTAATAATAATAATAATAATAATAATAATAATAATAATAATAGAACCATAGAATCCTATGGCCATCCAGCTCTTTAATAATAATAATAATAATAATAATAATAATAATAGAACCATAGACTCCTATGGCCATCCAGCTCCTTAATAATAATAATAATAATAATAATAGAACCATAGAATCCTATGGCCATCCAGCTCTTTAATAATAATAGTAATAATAATAATAATAATAATAGAACCATAGACTCCTATGGCCATCCAGCTCCTTAATAATAATAATAATAGTAATAGTAATAGTAATAATAGAACCATAGAATCCTATGGCCATCCAGCTCCTGAATAATAATAATAATAATAATAATAATAGAACCATAGAATCCTATGGCCATCCAGCTCCTGAATAATAATAATAATAATAATAGAACCATAGAATCCTATGGCCATCCAGCTCCTTAATAATAATAATAGTAATAGTAATAGTAATAATAGAACCATAGACTCCTATAGCCATCCAGCTCCTTAATAATAATAATAATAATAATAATAATAGAACCATAGAATCCTATGGCCATCCAGCTCCTTAATAATAATAATAATAATAATAGTAATAGAACCATAGAATCCTATGGCCATCCAGCTCCTTAATAATAATAATAATAATAATAATAATAATAATAGAACCATAGAATCCTATGGCCATCCAGCTACTTAATAATAATAATAATAATAATAATAATAATAGAACCATAGACTCCTATAGCCATCCAGCTCCTTAATAATAATAATAATAATAATAATAGAACCATAGACTCCTATGGCCCACTCTATGTCCTGGTATGGTTTGTAGGACAGTGGACCATGGATGATGGGACTTGCAGTATCTTCACTCACTTCTTGAGACCATTGTGACCCACACCAATGACGGATCAAGACCAAATTTGGCACACAGAGCTCCCATTACCCACTCTGCATTCTGGCGTAGGGACGACGGGACTTGCATATGGGAGTTGTAGTTCACCCATACACACTAAACCCTGCTAAAAAAATGGGAATTTTTCTCAAAAAAAAATGGGCATCACCAGGTCCCCAAGCTAGTTATTAATAAAGAGGGATCTCTTCCAGAAGCTTTGGGAGCAGAGGTTGGAGGAAGGTCAGACTAGATGTCCCTTCGGGTCCCCTTCCAAGATCCCGAGATTTCAAGAGAGATATTGACAAGCTGGAATGTGTCCAGAGGAGGGTGACTAAAATGATCAAGGGTCTGGAGAACAAGCCCTATGAGGAGCGGCTTAGGGAACTGGGCATGTTTAGCCTGAAGAAGAGAAGGTTGAGAGGGGATATGATAGCCATGTATAAATATGTGAGAGGAAGCCACAGGGAGGAGGGAGCAAGCTTGTTTTCTGCTTCCTTGGAGACTAGGACGCAATGGAACAATGGCTTCAAACTACAAGAGAGGAGATTCTATCTGAACACGAGGAAGAACTTCCTGACTGTGAGAGCCGTTCAGCAGTGGAACTCTCTGCCTTGGAGTGTGGTGGAGGCTCCTTCTTTGGAAGCTTTTAAGCAGAGGCTGGATGGCCATCTGTCAGGGGTGATTTGAATGCAATATTCCTGCTTCTTGGCAGAATGGGGCTGGACTGGATGGCCCAGGAGGTCTCTTCCAACTCTTCGATTCTATGATTCTATGATTCTATGATTTCAATAGAGGCTCCTCATTCCTGCAGGGATTACGCTATGTCGCAAAACCTGAAAAGAGAATGCTGTTCCTGTTTTGGAAGTGTTATTTTCTCCCTAATTGTGCGGTCCTTACTTTGGAAGGAGTTGTTCTGTTCCAGAAACTGTGTTGACTGGCTTGAGACTCAGTGCTGTTCCTGCCCCTCTAGTTTTGTCCGGGACGACTTCCGGCGCTACCAGGTGGACCTCTCCTTGGTGTCCAGCCACTCGACCGGCAGCCTCCCCATCTCGGTGGTCATTGCCAACTGCGCCACCGGCTCCCGCACCATCCTGCACGCGTCCAGGTGCGTCTCCTTCCTCTTCTCCCGAGTGCGCTAACCTCCTCTTTCTCCCCCCCCCCCGGACCCCCCAAATCCCCCCAAGATTCATCCTGTCCGACTTCCAGCGTCGCCAAATAGACGTGACCCACCTGGTCTGGCAGGGTCAAGGGGAGACGCCCTGCGCCTGCTGCCTGGTCAACCGCTCCAACGGCTCTCGGACCGTCACCCTCTACGACACGTAAGGCCGCCCGCCCGGCTGACCGCTCAGGCAACGCAAAGTCCTCCCTCTGCCAATAGGGGGCGCCACTTTCATCCTGCCTTTGCTCCCATCCACACTGGACGTTTAATGCAGTTTCGGAGCTGGCTTCAGGCCGGCAGCTGGACGACAGACAGGCTCTCACAAAAGCATTGCAAAAGAAAACCTTTAATTATTTATTTATTTACCCCGCAGGGGACTCAGGGCGGATCACAGTGTGCACATATATGGCAAACATTCAACGCCAATGTTTGACATACAAACATATACAGACATACACAGAGGCTATTTAACTTTTTCTGGCCACCAGGGGAGCTGTCGCTTTCATCGTCCATCTGCGACGCTGATGAAGCACTTCCGCATTCCCCGCATGCTTCCCCGCTGGAGTCTTCTTTTTATGACATCATAAATCAGTTAATTTAGCCGTTAATTATTATTATTTATTATTGTTTTTAATTATTATTTAATTATTATATTTATTATTTATTTATACCCCGCTTTATCTCTCGCAGGAGACGCAAAGCAGCTTAACAAAAGCATCAGCATACTATTATTATTATTATTATATATTTATTATTATAATTATTTATATCCCGCAAGAGACTCAAAGCGGCTTAACCTAAAAGCATCAGCATACTATTAATATTATCACATATTTATTAATATATTGTCTATTTATTATTATAATTATTTATATCCCACTTTATTATTAGGATTATTATTATTATATTTAATTATATCCCACAGGAGAGTCAAAGCAGCTTAACCTAAAAGCATCAGCATACAATTATTATTATTATTATTTTTACTATTATATTATCTATTTATTATTATAATTATTTATATCCTGCTTTATTATTATTATTATTATATTTATTTATATCCCTCAGGATACTCAAAGTGGCTTAATCTAAAAGCATCAGCATACTATTATTATTATTATTAAAGATTTATTAAAATGTTATCTATTTTTATCTTCCATTATTATTATTATTATTATTATATTTATATCCTGCAGGACATTCAAAACGGCTTAACCTAAAAGCATCAGCATACAATTATTATTATTATTATCTACTTATTATTATAATTATTATTTATATCCTGCTTTATTATTATTATATTTATATCCTGCTTTATTATTATATTTATTTCGATCCTGCAAGGGAATCAAAGCAGCTTAACCCAAAACCATCAGCATACTATTATTATTATTATTATTATTATTATATGGCCATGTTCTAGAGGCATTCTCTCCTGACGTTTCGCCTGCATCTATGGCAAGCTCCTCAGAGGTAGTGAGGTCTGTTGGAACTAGGAAAAAGGGGTTTATATATCTGTGGAATGACCAGAGTGGGACAAAGGACTCTTGTCTGCTGGAGTGAGGTGTGAATGTTTCAACTGACCACCTTGATTAGCATTTGATAGCCTGGCAGTGCCTGGGGCAACCTTTTGTTGAGAGGTGATTAGATGTCCTTGTTTGTTTCCACTACCTCTGAGGATGCTTGCCATAGATGCAGGCAAAACATCAGGAGAGAATGTCTCTAGGACATGGCCATACAACCCGAAAAAACCTACAACAACCCAATAGTAATAATAATAATAATAATAATAATAATAATAACTTTATTTATACCCTACCACCATCTCCCTAAGGTGTTAAACTAGGGAAGCCTGGGAGTTGTAGTTTGGTGCAGAGCTCTGTCTAAGATATTATTATTATTATTATTATTATTATTATTATTATTATTTGCCCTTCTCACCCCGAAGGGGACTCAGGGTGGAGCACAGCATATAGACGGCAAACATTCAATACCGGGACAAGAATTCCTATACCTTCTCAAACTACAACTCCCATCATTCCATAGGATGGACCCATGGCAGCTAAAGTGGTGACAAAGCGCATTGATTCTGCAGTATTTATTTATTTGTTGTGTCAGAGCAACCAGTCCATTATGTTACATTTCTAACAGAACAAAGCAAACAAACAAACAGACAAAATACAAAACTTGTGAGTTTGGTAGTTGGTTAAATGTCCTTTGACCAGTATCTGGCCCCTTAGAGTGCTTTTGGTGTTGCCGCAAGAAGGTCCTCCCTTGTGCATGTGGCAGGGCTCAGGTGGCATTGCAGCAGGTGGTCAGTGGTTTGCTCTTCTCCGCACTCGCATGTCGAGGATTCCACTTTGTGGCCCCATTTCTTAAGGTTGGCTCTGCATCTCGTGGTGCCAGAGCGCAGTCTGTTCAGCGCCTTCCAAGTTGCCCAGTCTTCTTCTGTGTGCCCAGGGGGGAGTCTCTCATCTGGTATCAGCCATTGGTTGAGGTTCTGGGTTTGAGCCTGCCACTTTTGGACTCTCGCTTGCTGAGGTGTTCCAGCGAGTGTCTCTGTCGATCTCAGAAAACTATTTCTTGATTTAAGTCGTTGACGTGCTGGCTGATACCCAAACAGGGGATGAGCTGGAGATGTCTCTGCCTTGGTCCTTTCACTATTGGCTGCTACTTCCTGGTGGATGTCAGGTGGTGCCATACCGGCTAAGCAGTGTCATTTCTCCCGTGGTGTGGGGCGCAGACACCCCGTGATAATGCGGCATGTCTCATTAAGAGCCACATCCACTGTTCTAGTGTGGTGAGATGTGTTCCACATTGGGCATGCATACTCAGCAGCAGAGTAGCATAGCGCAAGGGCAGATGTCTTCACTGTGTCTGGTTGTGATCCCCAGGTTGTGCCAGTCAGCTTTCGTATGATATTGTTTCTAGCGCCCACTTTTTGCTTGATGTTCAGGCAGTGCTTCTTGTAGGTCAGAGCACGGTCCAGAGTGACTCCTCCCAGGTATTTGGGTGTGCTGCAATGCTCTTGTGAGATTCCTTCCCAGGTAATAATCCTCAGAGCTCAGGATGCTTCTCTGTTCTTGAGATGAAAAGCACATGTCTGTGTTTTAGATGGATTAGGGATCAGCTGGTTTTCCCTGTAATAGGTAGTAAGAGCTTCGGAGAGCTTCTGTTCAACCATCTCAAAGCTCCCTGCTTGAGCGGTGATGGCACGATCATCAGCATAGATGAAACTCTCTGTCCCTTCTGGCAGTGGCTGGTCATTTGTGTAAGTGTTGAACATGGATGGAGTAAGCACGCTCCCCTGAGGCAGGCCGTTCTTCTGTGTCCGCCATCTGCTTCTCTGGCCCTGGAACTCAACAAAGAAGCTCCTGTTTTGTAGCAGGTTTCCTATGAGGCGGGTGAGGCGGTCGTCCTTTGTGATTCTGCAGTGTAGAATGGTAGCATTAGTCTACCAAAGCTTGGCTTTCAGTCATTCAATGGCAAAGGCAATCAGTGCTTGATTAATCATTAATATTAGCAATTTCTCACAGGAGAAAAGTTGTTGTTGTTGTGATAGACAGATTGCAAGATCTGTCCCAATACTCAAAAACAACTTGATGGCACATGACAACACTGGAAAGGCACCAAAAGAAGGCCATTAAAAGGCAGGATTAAATCTCAATGCTCTTCTGCATCATAAATACCATAATAATCCACCTCAATACATCTGGCTCGGTGGACTTACACACAGGTGTAAGCTACGCACCAGATCCCGGCCTTTCTGTGGCGAGGGCTTTGCAAGCGGCGCCTCCACCAAATTGCACTCATTTGCATTTAAATGGCTTGCATAATTTTTTAATTCATTTGCATAATTTTTATTATGCTTATCGGGGAAGAGGGCAAGGCAGAGTTGGGTTCATTTTTTGCAGAATGCAGATGTTGAGGTCAATAAGGTGGCCAGGCAAAGAGAAGCCCGGGGATTTTCTTAAAGGGCCGGCGTTGCTTTTCCAGGCCTTTACCTTGCTTGACCCCTCTCTACTGACCTTTGACCTCCCTTGGGTCGCTCCCCGATGCCCAAGGAGATAAGCACCGTGTGGCCCTGGGCACTTCCAAAAGGCTTCATTAATCATTAATATTAGCAGTAATTAATATCAGCAATAATTAATAATAGGAGGAAGTGGAGAGTGGGCAGAGGGCAGATGTTGATCTCTTATTTATTATTTATTTTGCAATTTTGATGCCTTGAGCCAATCGAGTCTCGTTAAGAGACAACAGTAGGATTATTATTATGATTATTTTATATTATTTTTATATATCAATATTTTATAGGATTATTATTATTATTATATATTATTTTTATATATTAATATTTTATAGGATTATTATTATTATATATTATTTTTATATATTAATGTTTTATAGGATTATTATCATTATTTTATACTATTTTATATATCAATGTTTTTTAGGATTATTATTATTATTTTATATTATTTTTATATATTCATATTTTATAGGATTATTATTATTATTTTATATTATTTTTATATATTCATATTTTATAGGATTATTATTATTATTTTATATTATTTTTATATATTCATATTTTATAGGATTATTATTATTATTTTATATTATTTTTATATATTCATATTTTATAGGATTATTATTATATATTATTTTTATATATTCATATTTTATAGGATTATTATTATTATATATTATTTTATATATTAATATTTTATAGGATTATTATTATTATATATTATTTTATATATTAATATTTTATAGGATTATTATTATATATTATTTTTATATATTAATGTTTTATAGGATTATTATTATTATTTTATATTATTTTTATATATTAATATTTTATAGAATTATTACTATTTTATATTATTTTTATATATTAATATTTTATAGGGTTATTGTTATTTTATATTATTTTTATTTATTAATATTTTATAGGATTATTATTATTATATATTATTTTATATATTAATATTTTATAGGCTTATTATTATTATATATTATTTTATATATTAATATTTTATAGGCTTATTATTATTATTATATATTATTTTTATATATTAATATTTTATAGGATTATTATTATATATTATTTTTATATATTAATATTTTATAGGATTATTATTATTATTTTATATTATTTTTATATATTAATATTTTATAGGATTATTATTATTATTATATATTATTTTATATATTAATATTTTATAGGATTATTATTATTATTATATATTATTTTTATATATTAATATTTTATAGGATTATTATTATATATTATTTTATATATTAATATTTTATAGGATTATTATTATTATATATTATTTTTATATATTAATGTTTTATAGGATTATTATTATTTTATATTATTTTTATATATTAATATTTTATAGGATTATTATTATTATTATATATTATTTTTATATATTAATGTTTTATAGGATTATTATTATTATTTTATAGGATTATTATTATTATTTTATATTGTTTTTATATATTAATGTTTTGTAGGATTATTATTATTTTATATTATTTTTATAGATTAATATTTTATAGGATTATTATTATTCTTTTATATTATTTTTATATATTCATATTTTATAGATTATTATTATTATTATTTTATATTATTTTATATATTAATATTTTATGGGATTATTATTCTTTTATATTATTTTTATATATTATTTTATAGGATTATTATTATTATTTTATATTATTTTTATATATTAATACTTTATAGGATTATTATTATTATTTTATATTATTTTATATATTAATATTTTATAGGATTATTATTATTATTTTATATTATTTTTATATATTATCTTTTTCCTCAAATATGGGTTTGTCTATACTATAGAATTAATGCAGTTTGGTAGCGCTTTAACTGCCGTGGCTCAATGCCATGGAGTCCTGGGAGTTGTAGTTTCACAAGGCGTTCTTGAGCTTTCCTTAGCAACAAGTGCTGGTCTCTTGCCAAACTACAAATCCCAGCATTCCATAGCATTGAGCCCAATGAGTTTGCATAGCTTAGGGGTTTGGGTCCGTGGTCTCCAGAGTCATGTGGTGCATCTGCTCTGTGGAATTGATGCAGTTTGACGTCACTTTAACTGTTGTAGCTGAATGCTGCCATATTGTGGGCGTTGTAGTCTTCAAAAGCAATCTTGGGCAAGAAAAAGGCTAAAGTCCTTGCAGAAAGTTCAGATCCCAGGGCATTGAAGCATTGAAGCAAAGCTGGCAAGGTGGTGGGAGGAAGGAGGGAAGGAAAGAAGAAGGAAGGAAGAAAAGAAGGAAGGAAGGAAAAGAAAGAAGAAAAGCAGGAAGGAAAGAAAGAAAAGTTAGAAGGGAGGCAAAAAAAGCTGGAAATAAGGGAAGGAAAGAATGAAAGAACGAAAGAAAAGTTGGAAGGAAAGAAAGAAAGAAAAAAGAAGGAAAGAAAGAAAAGTTAGAAGGAAGGAAAGAAAAGTTGTAAAGAAGGAAGGAAAACAGGAAGGAAAGAAAGAGAGGAAGGAAGGAAAACAGGAAGGAAACAAGGAAGAAAAGAAAATAAGAAAAGCAGGAAGGAAGGAAGGAAAGAAAGAAAGAAAGAAAGGATAGAAGGAAGGAACGAAAGAAAGACAGAAAGAAAGAAAAGAAATGAAAAGTTGGAAGGAAGGAAGGAAGGAAAACAGGAAGGAGAGAAAGAAGAAAATAAAATAAAGAAGAAAAGCAGGAAGGAAGGAAAGAAAGAAGGAAGGAAAGAAAGAAAAAGATAGAAGGAAGGAATAAAAGAAAGAAAGACAGAAAGAAAGAAAGAAAAAAGAAAGAAAAAAGAAAAGTTGGAAGGAAGGAAGGAAGGAAGGGAAAGTTTGAAGGAAAGAAAAGTTAGAAGCAAGGAAGGAAAATAGGAAGGAAAGAAGGAAAGGAAGGCAGGAAGGAAAGAAAGAGAGACAGGAAGGAAAGAAGGAAGAAAAGAAAATAAAGAAGAAAAGCAGGAAGGAAGGAGAGAAAGAAAGAAGGAAGGAAAGAAAGAAAGGAAAGGAAAGAAGGAAGGAACGAAAGAAGGAAAGGAAAGTTGGAAGGAAAGAAAGAAAAGTCGGAAGGAAGGAAAGAAGGAAAGGAAAGTTGGAAGGAAAGAAAAGTTAGAAGGAAGGAAGGAAAACAGGAAGGAAAGGAAGGTAGGAAGGAAGGAAGGAAAACAGGAAGGAAAGGAAGGAAGTAAGGAAGAAAACAGGAAGGAAAGAAAGAAAAGAAGGAAGGAAGGAACAAAAGAAAGACATACAGAAAGAAAAGAAAAGTTGGAAGGAAGGAAAGAAGGAAGAAGGAAAACAGGAAGGAAAGGAAGAAGGGAAACAGGAAGGAAAGAAAGAAAGAAGGAAAAAAGTGGGAAGGAACGAAGGAAAGAAAGAGACAGAGAAAGAAGGCAGGCAGGAAAGGAAGGAAGGGGGAAAAAGAAGGAAGGAAAGGAAGGAAGGAAGGAAGGAAGGAAGGAAGGGAAGTAGGTAGGAAACAGAGAGAGAAGGAAGAGAAGAAAGATAGAAAGAAAGGTAGGAAGGAAAAAGAGGGAAGTGATTCATAAAGCTGGGCCTGTGTCCCTGATCCCAATGTGTGCCTTTAGGCAAGAAGTCACGCTCTCTCAGCCTCAGACAAAGGCCAGTCCCAAGAAGCCTTGACCAGAAAAGGCCAAAGGTCACCCTGACCGCTTGACCACAGTTTCCCCATTGAGAAGTGGCGCCCCCTACTGGCAGACTGGGAACAGCAACACCCTCGCATCAATAATCAGGACATCCATCCCTCCCTTTGCATTGACCTTTAATTCTGGCCAGATTGCTCTTCAGCCACCAATGCAGCCAATCTCATGCGCCGATCATTGCTTCCCTCCCTCCCAGATAATTGCACATCGGTTGCGCACGTGCGTCTTGTGTGTCTTTTGAGTTTTTGGAGCAGAGGTGGGGAGGCAAAGGGTGTCTTCCAGGCCATTGCAAGGGGGAACATGGCTAATTTTTGCACATGGGGTCCATATGTATATATGTGTGTGGGGTGGCATTCAAAAGCAGTTGGGGGCAACCAAAGAGGGGGTCAGAGTGCATTGCAAACTGGCCACTGCTAATGTGGGGTGGGGGCTACTAAATGATAGATGCACAATGGCAGCAGCGGGCACAACTGATGGACTACACTACTATTTTATTATTATTATTATTATTATTATTATTATTATTATTATTATTGCTATTGTTATTCTCCCCTAAAAACATGGAGTTCCCCCCCAACCCGGTCAAGGGCAGAAATGCCCCTTGCCCACCCCACCCCCTCATAATGGCCACCCCACCCCCTCATAATGGCCACCCCACCCCCCCATAATGGCCACCCCACCCCCTCATAATGGCCACCCCACCCCCTCATAATGGCCACCCCCACCCCTTCATAATGGCCACCCCACCCCCCCCATAATGGCCACCCCACCCCCTCATAATGGCCACCCCACCCCCCCCATAATGGCCACCCCACCCCCTCATAATGGCCACCCCCACCCCCCATAATGGCCACCCCACCCCCCCATAATGGCCACCCCACCCCCTCATAATGGCCACCCCACCCCCCCATAATGGCCACCCCACCCCCCCATAATGGCCACCCCACCCCCCTCATAATGGCCACCCCACCCCCCCATAATGGCCACCCCACCCCCTCATAATGGCCACCCCACCCCCTCATAATGGCCACCCCCCCCCCATAATGGCCACCCCACCCCCTCATAATGGCCACCCCACCCCCCCATAATGGCCACCCCACCCCCTCATAATGGCCACCCCACCCCCCCATAATGGCCACCCCACCCCCTCATAATGGCCACCCCACCCCCCCCATAATGGCCACCCCACCCCCTCATAATGGCCACCCCACCCCCCCATAATGGCCACCCCACCCCCTCATAATGGCCACCCCACCCCCCATAATGGCCACCCCACCCCCTCATAATGGCCACCCCACCCCCCATAATGGCCACCCCACCCCCCCATAATGGCCACCCCACCCCCTCATAATGGCCACCCCACCCCCTCATAATGGCCACCCCACCCCCCCCATAATGGCCACCCCACCCCCTCATAATGGCCACCCCACCCCCTCATAATGGCCACCCCACCCCTTCATAATGGCCACCCCACCCCCTCATAATGGCCACCCCACCCCCCCATAATGGCCACCCCACCCCCTCATAATGGCCACCCCACCCCCCATAATGGCCACCCCACCCCCCATAATGGCCACCCCACCCCCTCATAATGGCCACCCCACCCCCCCATAATGGCCACCCCACCCCCCCATAATGGCCACCCCACCCCCTCATAATGGCCACCCCACCCCCCCATAATGGCCACCCCACCCCCTCATAATGGCCACCCCACCCCCCCATAATGGCCACCCCACCCCCTCATAATGGCCACCCCACCCCCCCATAATGGCCACCCCACCCCCTCATAATGGCCACCCCACCCCCCATAATGGCCACCCACCCCCCCCCATAATGGCCACCCCACCCCCTCATAATGGCCACCCCACCCCCTCATAATGGCCACCCCACCCCCCCCATAATGGCCACCCCACCCCCTCATAATGGCCACCCCACCCCCTCATAATGGCCACCCCACCCCTTCATAATGGCCACCCCACCCCCTCATAATGGCCACCCCACCCCCCCATAATGGCCACCCCACCCCCTCATAATGGCCACCCCACCCCCCATAATGGCCACCCCACCCCCCCATAATGGCCACCCCACCCCCCCATAATGGCCACCCCACCCCCTCATAATGGCCACCCCACCCCCCCATAATGGCCACCCCACCCCCCCATAATGGCCACCCCACCCCCCTCATAATGGCCACCCCACCCCCCCCATAATGGCCACCCACCCCCCCATAATGGCCACCCCACCCCCTCATAATGGCCACCCCACCCCCCCATAATGGCCACCCACCCCACCCCCTCATAATGGCCACCCCACCCCCCCATAATGGCCACCCCACCCCCTCATAATGGCCACCCCACCCCCCCATAATGGCCACCCCACCCCCTCATAATGGCCACCCCCACCCCCCATAATGGCCACCCCACCCCCCCCATAATGGCCACCCCACCCCCTCATAATGGCCACCCCACCCCCTCATAATGGCCACCCCACCCCCCTCCATAATGGCCACCCCACCCCCCTCATAATGGCCACCACCACCTCCCCCCATAATGGCCACCCCACCCCCTCAAATGGCCACCCCACCCCCCATAATGGCCACCCCCACCCCCCTCATAATGGCCCACCCCACCCCCCCATAATGGCCACCCCACCCCCCCATAATGGCCACCCCACCCCCCTCATAATGGCCACCCCACCCCCCCATAATGCCACCCCACCCCCTCATAAATGGCCACCCCACCCCCCTCATAATGGCCACCCCACCCCCCCTCATAATGGCCACCCCCCACCCCCTCATAATGGCCACCCCACCCCCCTCATAATGGCCACCCCCACCCCCTAGGCCATAATGGCCACCCCACCCCCTCATAATGGCCCACCCCACCCCCCCCTCATAATGGCCACCCCACCCCCCTCATAATGGCCACCCCACCCCCCCTCATAATGGCCACCCCACCCCCTCATAATGGCCACCCCACCCCCTCATAATGGCCACCCCACCCCCCTCATAATGGCCACCCCAGCCCCCTCATAATGGCCACCCCACCCCCTCCATAATGGCCCACCCCCACCCCCTCATAATGGCCACCCCACTCCCACCATAATGGCCACCCCACCCCCTCATAATGGCCACCCCACCCCCCCATAATGGCCACCCCACCCCCTCATAATGGCCACCCCACCCCCTCATAATGGCCACCCCACCCCCTCATAATGGCCACCCCACCCCCTCATAATGGCCACCCCACCCCCCTCATAATGGCCACCCCACCCCCTCATAATGGCCACCCCACCCCCCATAATGGCCACCCCACCCCATCATAATGGCCACCCCCACCCCCCCATAATGGCCACCCCACCCCCTCATAATGGCCACCCCACCCCCTCATAATGGCCACCCCACCCCCTCATAATGGCCACCCCACCCCCCTCATAATGGCCACCCCACCCCCCCTCATAATGGCCACCCCACCCCCCTCATAATGGCCACCCCACCCCCTCATAATGGCCACCCCACCCCCCTCATAATGGCCACCCCACCTCCCCCCATAATGGCCACCCCCCACCCCCTCATAATGGCCACCCCACCCCTTCATAATGGCCACCCCACCCCCTCATAATGGCCACCCCACCCCCCCCATAATGGCCACCCCACCCCCTCATAATGGCCACCCCACCCCCCTCATAATGGCCAACCCCCACCCCCTCATAATGGCCACCCCACCCCTCATAATGGCCACCCCACCCCCCTCATAATGGCCACCCCAACCCCCTCATAATGGCCACCCCACCTCCCCCCATAATGGCCCACCCCCACCCCCTCATAATGGCCACCCCACCTCCCCCCATAATGGCCACCCCACCCCCTCATAATGGCCACCCCACCCCCCCTCATAATGGCCACCCCCCACCCCCCCCTCATAATGGCCACCCCACCCCCTCATAATGGCCACCCCACCCCCTCATAATGGCCACCCCCACCTCCCCCCATAATGGCCACCCCACCCCCTCATAATGGA